>NC_083106.1:8759812-9059812 GCF_949774975.1 Lagenorhynchus albirostris | reverse complement strand
ACTAATTTTGAGATCCACATTATACATGTGGTTTCAGTTCATTCATTATAGCTATTATTTACTGTTCAGTTAGGAATACATACAATTTACATGTCTCTTCCTTTTTTGATGGACATTTAGGTGTTTCCAAATGTTAGGAACAATAAATTCTGCAGTAAACATCTTTTTTTATATATGCATACACACACATATATAATATAGCTGTCCTCCTGCACCTGTACAAGTGTTCTTTTACATTATTTCCCAGAAATGGAGTTATTGAGTCGGAGGTTAGGCACATTTTCAACTTCAAGTAATCTTGCCAGAGTATTCTCCAAAATAGTTGAATCAGTTAGCACTGACCAACAATAGGTGAAAATTCCTATTTCTCTACATCCTTGCTAACACTTTACTTTTACTAATCTGATGGATTTAAAATGGAATATAATCACAATTATGTTTTTATCTTTTTATATCTTTGAAAGTTGTTTCAGTCTTGTGTACGTGTAACAGGGGTAATTATATGCCTGTATTTAATGGGAAATATATAGCATTTCTACTTCATTATTCTTACCAGTCGGCATTTACCCTAAGCGTTATTCTAACACTGAACCTATGGGAAAATATTGTTTATAACAACTGAATTACAAGTGAGCTATTATACATACAAAGACATTCATAAATTGGGGACTTCCCGCAATAAGCTAGTCCCTTCCACCCCAGTCTAAATTTTACTACAAATAGTGAACCATTTTGTGCTGTTTGTAAATAAGCATTGCTTAAGAGGTTTATCTGCTCCCAAAGTTGATCAATAAGATGCTAGAGATAGACATTTTCAGGGTGAATTTTTTTTTTAATTTTTTTAATTTATTTATTTTTGCTGTGTTCTGTCTTCGTTTCTGTGTGAGCGCTTTCTCTATTTGCGGCAAGTGGGGGCCATTCTTCATCGCGGTGCGCGGGCCTCTCACTATCGTGGCCTCTCCTGTTGCGGAGCACAGGCTCCAGACACGCAGGCTCAGTAGTTGTGGCTCACGGGCCTAGTTGCTCCGCGGCATGTGGGATCTTCCCAGACCAGGGCTCGAACCCGTGTCCCCTGCATTGGCAGGCGGACTCTCAACCACTGCGCCACCAGGGAAGCCCAGGGTGAATTTTTAAAACAAACTTTATTGAAGTATAACATACATACAGAAAAGTGCATGGCATAAATGTACAAATCTCTGAATTGCCACAAATTGAATACATCTCTATAACCAGCGCCACGATCAAGAAGAAGGAAATTATCACCATCCTAGAAGCCCTTTCATAGAAAGCCTTTCTGTCACTACCCACTCAAGGGTAAACACTGTCCTGACTTTGACCAGTGATTAGTTTTGCTTATTTTTAAATTTTGTATCAATATAATCATGCAACATGTATGTGTGTGTCTGGCATCTATTACTCAACATTATACTTGTGAGATTCGTCCATGCTGTTGCATAATATAATAGTATTTTCATTCTCATCGCTATGTGGTAGGCATTCCATTATTTGCCTCAATCATACTAGCAATATATTGGTTAATAAATCCTAAAAATTAATAAATATATGTGCATTAAACTTCAATTTGAACTTGATAAACATCAAAAATTTTTACTGCTGTCAACTAGTCATACTAATAAATTTTTCCCCAGTGACAGAATGCATACAACTCTATTGTATTTGTTTGAGAGAAGAAATAGAAGTATAGAATCTAATTGCCAAGTGTACTGGCATTAAAGACATTGATATTTTATGGTTATTATAATAGCTTCTTCATTTAGTCCTTCACTTACTCATTTAAAATGAGTAAGATGTGGAGGAGACAAGTCCTAGATGTAGAGGATAGCTACAATTGTAAAAACAAGATGAGGCACCTGCATCAATTGGAAATGCATTTGACTTCAAGTAACAGAACAGCAACTAAGTGACATAAACAGTAAAGAAGTAATCGTCCATATAACAAGAAAGCTGGAGGTAGTTTCAAGGGTTTCAGCCCTCTTCTAACTCTGCCATCCCAATAACTTTGGCTTTCCATCCCTGGCTTATCGCCTCATGGCCACAAGATGGTGGCTGCCACTCCAAGGATTGCATGCTCATAGCAGCAACCCACACAAGGAAAGGAAGCCTCCACTTGCCTGCAGAAACAAGGAAGAGCTTCCTCCTGGTATAATTATTTTTTTTTTATCATGGAGAAAAATCTTTCCTAGAATTGTCACACATGTCCATCCCTAGACCACTTACTGGCAAAGAAGAATGGAATAATCATAACTGGCTTAGATTGGTGATTCTCAACTCTTAAAATCACTTGGGGCCTTTCTTACAGAAGAAATCAAAATTTATGTAGGTACTGTCCAGTCCAGGTGGAGCTGATTCCCTATCATGAGTGTGGGTTGTACTTAGTGACTTGATTCCAAAGAATAGATTTGGACAGGGTGAAAAAGTAACTGTACAGTGGAGAAACCTGGACAATATTGCCTTAGCCAGGTGGTCAGGATTAACATCAGAAATAAAGTCATGTTGACACCATGTACCCCTACATGTGATGAGACGGGCACATCACCTCTGTGGTTTTCTTCCTTAAAAACTATAACCCCAGGCTTACCATGAGAAGAGCATCCGACAAACACAAATTTAAGGAAATGCTACAAAATACCTGATCAGCACTCTTCAAAACCATCAAGGCCAAGAAAAACGAGGCAAGACTGAGAAACTTATAGACCAGGAGAGACTAAGGAGACACCATGACTAAATGTGAAGCAGTATCCCTGATGGGATCAGGAAACAGGAAAGGGACATTAGGTAAAACCTAAGAAAACCTGTGTAAAAACCTGCAGTTTAGTTAATAAAATGTACCAATCTCGATTTTTCAGTTGTGATAAGTGTACCCTGTTAGTGTAAAATTGTAAGACATTAACCATAGTTAGAAGGTGGGGGTGGGGAGGGTTAGATGAGCCAAGATTGGCAAAATGTTGGTAAATGTTGAAGCTGGGCCATGGATCAGTGGGACTTACACTGTTTTGTCTGCTTTTGTATATCTTTGAAGATTTCCATCCTTGGAGTTTTACAATGTGAATATTTTGTTCTAGTACATAATATGCCTATATTTGTTTCAATAATCTATAAAGTACAGCATAATGGTTAATAGCATAGGTTTTTGTATCAAAAATTCTGTTTGAATCTCAGTTTTGCCATTTAATAGATGGTGATTTGGGACAAATTACTAAATATTTCTAAATCTTGGTGGTTTTATCCATAAAATGCAGGTAATAATAATCATGATAATACCTCCCTCATGGGGTTAGTTTTAAGGATTAAATAACATAAAGCATGCGTTGTACAGCGCATGACACATAGTAAGCACTGAACAACTTGAAAGTTTCCTCACCAGCATATAAATTTAGTCTCTTTTAGTTCTAATTAACAGAAATACAATTCAGTTAGATTAAGCAAAAAAAGCGGAATTTATGGGCCTCCCTGGTGGTGCAGTGGTTGAGAATCTGCCTGCTAATGCAGGGGACACGGGTTTGAGCCCTGGTCTGGGAGGATCCCACATGCCACGGAGCAACTAGGCCCGTGAGCCACAACTACTGAGCCTGCGCATCTGGAGCCTGTGCTCCACAACGAGAGGCCGCGATAGTGAGAGGGCCGCACACCGCGATGAAGAGTGGCCCCCGCTTGCCACAACTAGAGAAAGCCCTCGCACAGAAACAAAGACCCAACACAGCAAAAATAAATAAATTAATAAACTCCTACCCCCAACATCTTCTTTAAAAATAAAAAAAAAAGCGGAATTTATTATCACGGTGACTCACAAAACCCAAGGACAGGGATGCAGCTGAGCTTCACAAATAAGCTAGAAACGGAGACCTTCCAGCCCCTCTCCAAGCACATCTTCCTTCTAGCCGAGGACCAACTTTCTCTGCTTCTTACTCTTGACTTCAAGAGGGAATGTTGTGTCCCATAGCTGTAAGGTTCCTACCTGTCCATTCAGAATGCCTGTTAAAATTGATATTTTGATTTATGTATCAGTATTGGAAATTTTAAAGTGAAAATAGAAGGCTAGCAGAAGCCGGAAAGGAAGAGTATTCAATAATGAAGTAGGTCCAGCCAAAAATATTAACACAGGCTTAGGATTCTAATTCTGATGAAGTGAACAGGTCACATTTTCTAAATAATATCCTTAGGAAGGATTAATGAAGAGGGAATAATATAATGAAGGCATAATGTGGGAAAATATAACTTCTTTGTAGATCTTAATGTTTTTTTTCCTTAAAACCCAGATTAGATCCAATTAGGTACTTAATAAAGTTTGTAAGAAAAATAGAAGTTTATTCTGTTTGGTGATTATTCTGCCATCCCCAAACATACAGTGGGTTATTTCTTCACATGACACTTCTATTTGGGAAGAACAAAAGCAGCTTAGCACATTAGTTCTTACAAGCCTAATATTAGCTCTAACAGCTGATCTTGAGATCCACACATTGCCAGTTTGGAAAGCCCTGTAGAAGGGCTTCCAAATGCACAAGAAGTTAGGCAGTGGGGTTATTTTTAAATAATTATTCCTCAGGGACAGGAAGTGTCTGGTCTTTTTCTCTCTTGTGGTCTCCAGGTGAGCACCCCTTCTTAGGAATCCTCAGCACTTCCAAAGCCCCCAAACTCTGCAACCTTAATCTGATGAGCAGAACGCTTTCTCTCCCCCTCCCCCTGTGCACCTTCCTCCCTCCTTGTGAAGACAGGAGCCTCAGAATCACCACCGCAGGGGCCTCTTCCTCCCTGGAAAGCCAAGTCTGGGTGGCTGCTACACTCGTGTTCTGTGATGCTCCAAACACGAGTCCATAGTCTGCTCTGAGAAGCAGAGGCCCCCACGGGGGAAGTACCCTCTTTGTCCAGTAACCAGACTTCGGGGAGCCCCCAGTTCCTTTCCAGCCTCTGCCCCAGATGTCTGGAAGGCCCTGGAGCCCCGATAAACCACGGTGATGCACAGACGAGCAGCATCGGCCGCACCTGGCAACGCACTCCAAACTTACTGAATCAGAATCACACTCTAATGAGTTTCCAAGATGATTCTTACACACATTGAAGGTGGAGAAGAACTACCCTGAAGGAGCCACCCTGGGGCCAGGGAGAGAGGATTCGAACACCCCCTTGGGCAGCCAGAGGGGTAGCAGATAAGGGATCAGATGAGGGTCTTCCCAGCACACATTATGTGGCTGTTAATCATCTCGGTATGATACAAGCTGTGGCCCGACACGCTCCCTTCTGCTCCCACCCCAATTCAGGGGAGAAACCTGGGGATTAACGACAGTGATACGGCTATGGTGTTCTGTGAAGAAGCTTCATAATATCACCCGGTCCAGACAGGGGCAAAGACACCTTCCCCAAAATAAAATCAGCCTCATTACTTCACAAGAAATAGGGTCGAATTTCTATTAGTAAAAGAAATACAGATTCTGAGATGCCCCACTTTGCAGATGGGAAGCACAGAACTGCCCTGCCCAGTGCGTTTGTGCAACTCAGAGAAAGGTGGCAGGTACTGGCTTTGCTACTGGTCAGGGCCTTTGGGTGAAGAAAAAGACACCTCTCCTTCCACAGGACTTCAGCCCTGGCTTACCCTGTCAGCAGGATGTCACAGTAAGCAATGACCTGGAAACCCACAGCACAGAAAAGAACTGACGCTGTGACAGGGTGACAGGGCAGCTGACTCCTGCCTACCAGATCACTGGTAGTTCCCGCAGGCTGTGCCGGTCAGGTAAACTGCTTCATTAGCTGATCTTACACGACACTGGGACAGGATTTAGCCTGTTACTGCATCTAGAATCATTAGATGTCCACTTCTTATTTTTAAATGTTAATTTTGTCCTTTTAAAAGCTGTATATCATATTACAGAAAATTTTTTTAAATATTAGCCAACACCTCACCATCCTCACCCCAAAATTAGCCTTTTGGTGTATCTCGGGCAAATCTCAGGTGTGCTCTACAGCTCTGTGGATGTCCCCTGGCTCAGTGAAACAGCCCAGGCAGTCAACGACTTAGGCTCCCATCCCAGCTTGTGACACACACACCCTCCACCTCCTGGTTGCCAACTTGCTTTCTCCCACATAGCCCAGTGCCTCTTCAGACCTGGAGACCTGGAGAGAATTACCATTTGGTTCAATCCAGAACCCAGCTCACCATGAACTCTACTTTCTTTAAATGGTATAATCCAGAACCATTCCCTCCATGCCTTGAACCCAGAGGGTGGAATCTGGGTCATTTTTCCCTTATGCATCTATTGTCTTACTTAATTCAGAACCATTCCCTCCGTGCCTTGAACCCAGAGGGTGGAATCTGGGTCCTTTTTCCCTTATGCATCTATTGTCTTTACTTAATTGCTGTTTGCCTTGGCTCTGTGCTTTAACTCATTTCAACTTCAGCGCCTCAGAAGACCAACAGCTTTCACAGCAAGTACCCAGACTCTCCTGTTTTTACCCACTCTGCCTTCATTGCAACCACTGATTCTCTTTTTCAAGATTGCTTTGTTCTGGGACTTCCCTGATGGCACAGTGGTTAAGAATCCGCCCGCCATGCAGGGGTCACAGGTTGGAGTCCTGGTCCGGGAAGATCCCACATGCCGCGGAGCAACTAAGCCCGTGTGCCACAGCTACTGAGCCTGCACTCTAGAGCCTGTGAACCACAACTACTGAGCCTGCACTCTAGAGCCCACGTGCCACAATTACTGAAGCCTGCACGCCTAGAGCCCATACTCCGCAACAAAAGAAGCCACCACAATGAGAAGCCCGTGCACTGCAACGAGGAGTAGCCCCCGTTCACCACAACTAGAGAAAGTCTGCGCGCGTCAATGAAGGCCCAACGCAGCCAAAAATAAAATATAAATTAATTAATTTTTTTAAATGCCTTTTCAAAAAAAAGAAAAAAGATTGCATCGTTCTTTTTGAACTTAGCAATTGTGCCTAGTTTCTCTGGCTTCTGACTTTCAGCTCCCTTTGAAGGATTTTGGTTTGGACTCAAGTTACTCAAGTTGATTAGTTCTGCCTGTTGCAGACAATCCTGGAAGCAGACCTAAGTCTTAGCTAGGTCCTGGGGCAACTGTAATTGTAGTGTCCAGTGGTGTTGTAATATAAGCAGTTTTCTATGTTGCCCAGTATTTACCTAAAAATCACACATTTTAATGACTGCACTTTGTCTTACTATGTCATAATTTACTTAGCCATCTTCCTATTGCTGGAATTTAGGTGGTTTCCAGTATTTTGAGTACCTAAGTAATACAGTGACGAATAACTTGTACAAAAAGTTTTGGATTATTTCCTTAAGAAAGATTCCTAGATGTAGCTTCACTGCGTTAAAGAATATCAATACTTTTATGGTCCTTCATATATGTTTCTGAAGTGCCTTCAGCTGTGTCTCAGTGTGCCAGCTCCACGGCGCCCCGACCAGAAAGTCTTCATTTCATTATACAACCAAGTGTTGCGTTAGGTGCAGGTTAGGGTGCGGGGAGATAGACAAAATACCCTTGCTGCCACAGAGCTCAGATTCCAGTGCAGGAAAGAGACGTCAACGTGATAAATACAGAAAATGTAAGCTATTATAGCATGCCATGTGAAAGAGGTGGGAACACCTAATTCTGCCTGAAACGCCACAGAGGAGGTGACATTCATACTGAAACTTAAGGATGAGTAGTTCATCAGGAAACAGGACAGGAGAGGGATTTCAGGCAGAAACGACAACATGGGCAAAGCAGTGGAGGTGTGCAACAGTGTGCCACATTCGAAGAGCTACAAGCTATTTAGTAAGGCTAGAGGACAGACAGGGTGTGTTTGGGAGAATGGCAAGAGAGCAGATCCCGTAGAACTTTGTAGTTTTCTGATGGAGTATCTGCATTTCATCCTGGAGGCAATGGGAAGCCCCAGAAAAGTTTTAAGCAAAATAATTTCATGATTTGCCTTCATTTATTTTGATAAATGAATATCTGGTATCTGTTTAGAAGGCTCAAGGAACAGTTGGCAGGAGTGTGAACTGGAGCGGGAGTGGACCAAAGGCAGAAGATCTGGGTAAGAAGTTGTCTCAACATACCAAGGGAAAAATGAGGGGGTCTCAACTATTGAGGTTGCAATGGAGATGGAAAAGAGAAAAAGGCATCTAGCAGGTTGAGTTGACAGGAGCTAGTAAGTGGTTGTGGTTGGGAGGAGAGAGAGGATTTGTTAACCCATTCACCGAGACAAGCAAGAGAAGAGGGTTACAGAGGAAGATGTGTTTGACTTTGGAATGTAGAAGTTGAGTCCATGCAGGTGGAGAGATCCAAGGGCACTAGGTTACATGTTTTACTATTCAGGAGGAAAAACATGGGTTGGCAATAGAAATTTGGACATTTGTATGGGACGTAGCTATAGCTTTGACTACTCCCTCTTATGAATTAATTGGCATGTTCTTTGCCTATTTATCTTTTGAGGGGTCTTGATATTTTTCTTACAAATTTGGGTGAACTTATTTTATAAAATTGTCTCTCGTACTAGCCCAAAACTAGATGTCCCTTTAAACCTTTCGTTTCTATTTTAATCCTTTCATGTTGAGTGAAAATAAAGATATGATAAATTAATGTTGTCTATGGGGACAATAAGTAGTGTGAGCTGCAAATACAGAGACAGAGATAGGAAATAGCTATTAAAATATTTTAGCCAAAAACATGAGAGATGAAGATTTATAGTACACATCTTACATTCAGCCACAAAAGAGAAAAAAGCAATGTGGAATGATACCAGTTCAGGGCACAGAACCATAGGTGTTGTCTGTCAGCAAGTTGGATCTTGTGTTCTTAATCAAGGGGTAGCATATGAAGACAGGGGTTTATGGAGCAAAGTCCTAGACAACACAACAACCCACAGCTTGCTCCCCTGACCCCACTCCTCCTCTTAAGGTATCACTGGCTCCACACAGCCGGGAGCTTTGGACCTTTGCCTCATTTTTATTCCCCTGCTCCAGTGGATGCATCCCTTTGCTTCTCTAATGATGTGAAAGGTTTGGACAATAAGGAGGTAGGAACAAGGACTTCTTGTATTTTAACAAAAGATTCTTTTATGGGCAGTTTTAATCTGAATATTATATATTATATATACACATATGTATTAATTCAAAATAAAATTTGTATCATAAACTTTTCAGATCAAACAAAATTTCAAGATTAAAAACATATTTTAACTTCTAGTTCCACTTAGTAAAAGTTGTAAGACAACATCACTCTCACTCTAACAATGAGGAGAAGCTAGCTAAGGTAAAAAAAATCATTTGTTTCATAAACTCATCAGGCAGCTGAGGTAACAAAGAAACCTAAATGAACTAAATTCCGGAAAGTGATGAGCCCTTCCTAGGACAGAAGAGATCTACAACCACTTTCACTCTCTGCGTAGTGACATGGATGGAGGTATGGAGAAATCAGCCTAACTTTTAATAAACTTGATGGCCATGTGTGGGCTGGCATGAGGGATTGAGCTCCAGTCATCCAGCAAGTCTGCACCCATTCGCCAGCTGTCTTCCACAGGCCTTCACCAAAGTGCACAAGGGTAGTATGTTGGAGGCTGGGGGCAGGGCAGGAAACCTGAGAAAGATCCTGCTGAAACATCTGGGCCTGTGCCTAGTGAACTCCCGTGATCCTCCAAAGTCTGGGGGCAAGCAGCAGAGCAGAAAGCAATTCCTCTCTGGCCTTCACCAGGTACAGTATAGTGGCCTTGTGAAAAACTGGGCTTAGGGCAGCAGGATGAAGAGAGACCTCCCGAACACAGAGAGCCAGGAACAGGACTTGAGAAAAAAGAGAACCCTCTAGCAGCCACAAAGCTAGCAGCCAGGCTATTATTTAACTATAAAGCACACAGAGCTGCAGGTCAGGGAGCCACTGGCTGCGTTGCAAAGCATAAAGAGATCTCTGCAGTCTCACTGGTGCTCAGATTACAAACCCGATCAAAAGGAAAGTCCTAATTCTGATCTCAAAACATTGAAGATAATGGAAAATCTAACCAAAGCTGCAACAAAGCCCAGACCTAGCTCAGCTACAGATTATTTTCACCCAGTCTCCTCCCTCATTCGTGGCATGACAGGAGAAGGGCATATCCCTTTCTGGGACTGAATATTTTTTATTTCAGTCTCTGTTGTTCTTTTGCTCATACTATCAATCATACAATATGACACATGTAAATGAAAATGTGACAGATGTTACAACACATGTAAAGAAGCAAGGACACGTGGCTCATAGTCAAGAGAAGAAATGATTAATAGAAATAGACATAGAAATGCCTGAATGTTAGAATTATCAGACACAGAACTTAAATATATTATCATAAATATGTTAAAAGAGCAAGTAAAAAGTGGACAACATGCATGGACAAATGGGGATATACAGGAAAGAGATGGTAACTGCAAAAGTGGAAATGCTAAAAATATTTTTTTAATATCAGAAACTAAAATTCAATGGGTTAATAGAAAACTGAATACAACAGAGGAAAGGATCCATTAACATGAATACAGATTAATAGGATGTTTCTAGGCTGAGATACTAAGACAAAAAGAATTAAAGAAAAAAAGGAACAGAGCCCGTAATATCTGCAAAACAATATCAAATGGTTTAACAGATGTGTAAAGGAGAATGAGAAGGAGAGGAAGGGGAAAATTGTGCAGAAGAAATATTCGAGCACAGAAGGGCTGAGAATTTTCAAAAATTGTTGGAGGACATCAACTCGCAGATCTAAGAGTTTCAAGGAACTCCAAGCAGGATAGGTGCAAAGAAAAGTCATACGTATGCACAATATAGTCAAATTGCTGAAACCAAAGATAAAGGAAAATAATTTAAGTAGCCAGAGGGGAAAAAAATATTTATTACATACATCATCAGAAACAATGGAAACCAGAGGACAGGAATGTTGGATTGGAATTGAAAATAGGATATAAACTCATGATATGTATATATTATATACATCCACATAGTTCTAGAAATAATTACAGATGTATGTAGAGAATTTCCTATCTCTGTCTCCAGAAACAGACTAGAAGCAATGACATCCTCATAGCAAAAGCACCAGATCTTGGTTTCTAAATGCTGTCCTATTACTAATAAGTTCCTTGAGAAATGGCTGATTCTAGAGTTGAAGTAAAGAAAGTATAAGATGAGTAAGGGGGCTTCCCTGGTGGTACAGTGGTTAAGAATCCACCTGCTAATGCAGGGGACACGGGTTTGAGCCCTGGTCCAGAAAGATCCCACATGCTTCAGAGCAGCTAAGCCCACGCACCGCAACTGCTGAGCCCACGACCACAACTACTGAAGGCTGCATGCCTAGAGCCTGTGCTCTGCAACAACAGAAGCTACCACGAGAAGCCCGCACACCGCAACGAAGAGTAGCTCCCACTCACTACAACTAGAGAAAGCCTGCATGCAGCAACAAAGACCCAATGCAGCCAAAAATAAATAAAATAAATAAATTTTAAAAAAAGAAGAAAGGATACAGAAGATTTGAATAACACTCTCAATCCGTTTGATATTTACAGAACATTTCACCCAACAAAAGAAGAATACACATTCTTTTTAAGTATGTACACAACATTCACCAAGATACAGCATATGCTGGTTCATAAAACAAGTTTTAATAAACTTCAAAGGATAAAAAAAGAGAGGAAACAAATTAGAAATATCAGGAGTGAAAGAGGGAATATCATTAGAGATCCTACAGACATTGAAAGCTTAATAAAGAAAATTACAAAGAACATTATGCCAATCAATATGAAAATGTAGGTGAAATAAACAAATTTCTTGAAAAAATGTGATGGATCAAAACCAACACCAGATAAAATATGAAAGCTAAACAGCCCAATACTATTGAGAAAAGTGAATGCTTAATCAAAATCATTCCACAGATAAAACTCTAGGCCCAGTTGAAGTTCTATTAAACATTTAAGGAATAAATAACACCCTTCTTACACACACTCTTTGAGAAAATAGTAGAGAACACTTCCCATCTCATTTTATGAGGCTAACATAACCCTGACACCAAACCAGGACAAATATTACCACAAAAATGATCAATTAAAATCTTTCATGAGAATAGACACAAAAATCCTTTAAAAATACTACCCAGTGGAATCTAGCAATATAAAACAAGCATATTTATACATATGATATATGTATAAAATAAATAAATATATATATAACCAGTAATATATAACGAGAATAATACATCATGACCAATTGAACAACATTTGAAAATCTATTAGTGTTGGAAATTCTCTGGTGGTCCAGTGGCTAGGACTCGGCGCTTTCACGGCTAGGGCCCAGGTTTGATCCCTGGTCGGGGAACTAAGAAAAACAATCAGTGTAACTCATAACTCACTACATTAGCAGAATGCAGAAGAAAAACCATATGATCATCAAATGTATGTCAAAAAGTATTTGATAAAATTTAACACTCATCCATGATAAAAACTCTCTACAAACCAGGAGAATATGGGAATGTCCTCAACCTGATAAATGCATCTATTGACATAACTACAATTGACATATAATAGCAAAGACTGAATGCTTCCATTCTAAAATTGGGGACAAGCAAGAATATCCACTTGTACCATTCCTACTCAACATTATACTGGAAATCCTAGCTGGTGCAATTAGTAAGAAAAAGAAATAACAGGCATGCAGGTTGTAAAGGAATAAGTAAAACGGTTGTATTAACAGACAACATGATTATGTATGTTGAAAACCTTATGAAATCTTAAAAAAAAAGACAATTTAGCAAAGTCATAGGATGCTAGATCAATAAACAGAAAACATTTTTTTACATACTAGCAATGAAAAATTGAAAAATGAAATTTTAGAAATGCCATTTCCAATAGCATGAAAAATATCAGTTACCTAGGAAATAGAGCCATCCATGTATCTCAGTTTCCTCACCCATGAAATGAAGATGATAGCAGTCCTCCCTCATATAGCTGTTGTGAGAATTAAATGAATACCTATATTTAAGTACTTAGAATACTGCCAGACAGGTCATAAGTCCCATGTAAATGTTAACCAAAGTCTCAATGTAAACATCAACTATGGGGTAAATGGAAGATGTGATATGGACCTTTTAAATCAGCACTTAATGTGAAATTTTTCTCCCTGCCACAAAAAAAAAAATTTGTGACTTATTGAATATGCAACACTGTGTTAGGTTTGTTAAAAATTTGAATCTTAGGACTTCCCTGGTGGCACAGTGGTTAAGAACCGGCCTGCCAATGCAGTGGTCATGGGTTCGAGCCCTGGTCCAGGAAGATCCCACATGCTGTGGAGCAACTAAGCCCGTGCGCCACAACTAATGAGCCCACGTGCCACAACTACTGAAGCCCGTGTGCCTGGAGCCTGTGCGCCTGGAGCCCGTGCTCCGCAACAAGAGAAGCCACCGCAATGAGAAGCCCATGCACCGCAACGAAGAGTAGCTCCTGCTTAACGCAACTAGAGAAAGCCCGCGCGCAGCAATGAAGACCCAGTGCAGCCCAAAATAAATAATAAATAAATAAATAAACAAAAATTTGAATCTTGACCAGGAGTCTGATATCATGGTACTGAATAAGTTATTCCAGTAGGAGGAGCCCTGACCAAGAGTTTTAAAAGCACAGACACGTATTATCTCTGCTTTGAGGATCCAGACCTTCCATGCCCTAGAATTTGTCCTTCCTTGCTCCCTGTGTCACGTCAGTGAAATAAAATACTGCTGCAAACTATATTTTTTTCTCCTTAGAAGCAGTACATTGGAATAAATGAACTCCATTTGGAGTTCAGATTTAATTTCTACCAGAGAAATAGTGCAATTATCTTGTTTTGCCAAAAAAGCATAATTTCCTACTTTAATAAACATCCACATTTGAGGATTTAAAACAGTATATATACTTATATATATTTCCTTCCTTTAAGACCACTGTATAGAAAATTTTACAAATGCTTTCTTGGCCTCAGACCTCAAATTTATCCTTATGTTTCCACACTCCCTTTACTATTAAAAAAAAACAAAAACAAAAAACAAAGCCCCACACAGAGATTCTGGAGAAACACGCCTTCATCAGCAAGAGCCATTTTTTGTAGTTGTGTTTTAATTTTTATTAAATTCAAAATATTTTTCCTATTTTATTTTGACTTCTTAACCTATGTAGTCTTTAGAAGTGTGATATTTTTGTTTTTATTGAGGTGTATTTGATAATTAAGTTGTATGTATTTATGGTGTACAATTTGGTGATTTGATATAGCTATACATTGTGAAATAAGCAACACATTCGAGCTTATTAACATAGTCAACTAACTCTTCAGATAGTTCCACTTTAGCAAGTGCCGTTTTAAATAAGTATAATCACTACAGGGAAAAGGGAGAGTATTCCAGAGTAAAATTAATATTTTCCAAACTAACCTCAATATCCTAACACGGTGACAACATAGGTAGTTTTTTCCTAACGATCATTGCCCTATGCTAGCATTATGAGTTCTTACATTTTTGTCATTTATCTCATAGTTGCCCTTGAAGAGCCTGATTTAAAATCAAGTCAATGGGGCTTCCCTGGTGGCGCAGTGGTTGGGGGTCCGCCTGCTGATGCAGGGCACACGGGTTCGTGCCCCTGTCCGGGAGGATCCCACATGCCGCAGAGCGGCTGGGCCCGTGAGCCATGGCTGCTGAGCCTGCGCGTCCTGTGGAGCCTGTGCTCCACAACGGGAGAGGCCACAACAGTGAGAGGCCCGTGTACTGTGAAAAATAAATAAATAAAATAAAATAAAATCAAGTCAATGAAAGAGGACATGTCCCATAATCTCAGGTTGCTAAGCAACAAGTCTACTTCTCCACAGCACCTCTTCTTTTGTTCAGGAGATTCTGGAAGGTTAGCAGAAAGTATGTACCATTTAAGACAAATATATGTATGTATATATGTGCGTGTCTATATATAATATTAAATTATTATAATTATATTGAATATATATTATATTGATCATATTTACATATCACAAATATATATATTTTAATAGAATAATTTCTAGGAAAACTATCCAATCTGTGGACTTTGTGTTCTCTTATTTCTCCAAGCCAACTACCTATTCCATCTTTCAACCTTATTAAGACAAATAAAATTAATATTTAGAATTCTTCTTTAGAGAAATGAATGTCAATGCATATTTTCTCAGGACTTCCCTGGTGGTCCAGTGGGTAAGCCTCCATGCTCCCAATGCAGGGGGCCTGGGTTCAATCCCTGGTCGGGGAACTAGATCCCACATGCATGCTGCAACTAAGAGTCCACATGCCGCAACTAAGAAGCCCACATGCCGCAACTAAAGATCCCACATGCTGCAATGAAGATCCAGTGTGCCGCAACTAAGACCCTTCGCAGCCTAAATAAATATTTTTTAAAAATGTATATCTTTTTTCTCTCATCCTTTAAAAATTTTCATATAAGATTTAAGTTTTTTGGGGGGCCCCTGGTGACCTAGTGGTTAGGATTCTGGGCTTTCACTGTCCATGGCCAGGGTTCAACCCCTGGTCGGGGAACTGAGATCCTGCAAGCCGTGCAACACGGCCAAAAAAAAAAAAAAAAGGTTAAAGTTTTTCTTAAAACTAATATCAAAACCAAACATTTTTCTTACTATCATACCAGTTGATATTCATAATTGTCACTGTATGTGTTTAGGATTGCAAGGTCAGAACTCCAGAAGCTGATGATTTCCTGTAGGGTAGCTTGCCTATAATTATATGTACTTAATTTATAATGATTTCTCATCTCGTATACTTTTACTTCTTAAAATAATAATTAAAAGACTTAAAATAGTACTCATATTAAAACAGATAAATACAGAATCTTTAATATATCTAATCACTCATTTAAAAGATCAGAGAATAGCAAGATAAAACTCATCGTCCAATCACCTTTCCAAGCTGAACCTTCTCCATCACATCTCACACCCCTGCCAAGTGGTTGCCCAGTCTATTTATTCTTTAATACCTCCAGTTATTCCTTTACTCAAAATATCCAGAAATAAATACTAGTTAACGTGAACATTTCCCACAAATACTGTTATTTTTTTCCAAACTATTACAGTTTTCACATGAACACAATTTATTCATGCATCATCCACCCATCAATTTGTTCATTCATTCATTCATTTAATCATCACATATTTAATCACTACCTGCTACCACTCTAGGCACTGGAGATGGGGATACAATAGTAAACCATGAGACTTGCTCTTTTTCCTCCTAAAGTAAAAAAATTTTCTGATGTCTACTTAGAGCTTCAACAGTTCAAGATAGCTGAGCATCTATGTTAACATTAGCTGCAGTTTTCAGAAGCTTAACAAAATGAAATTTATTTTGTACTCCTTTAGCAGTCCCACGTAGGTATTTCTTGTTGGCAGTCAGCTCTCCATCATAAGTGATTCAGAAATCCAGGCCCTTTCCATCTGGTGGCTTTGTTTCCTGGGGCCTCAAGTTCTTTGTGTTGAGCTGGCAGCCAGGGGAAGAGTTAGGGTGGAGAAGCACACCCATTTCTTAACTGCTGTGGCCAGAAGTGACACATGTTACTTCTTCTCACATTCCATTGGCAAGCAGCAGTCATATGGCCCCAATTAGGTAGAGAGGGGTTCTGGGAAATGTTGTCCCTGGCCAGGCAGAGACTTCCTAGTTACAGCCTTATCTTAGGGTAGACAACTAGCCCCCTCTGCGACACTATCCCAAACTCTTGCATTATTTTTCAGGTGTGAGTAAGGTTACTTCACTGTGAGCAATGGGGATCACTTGCCTATTTCAATGTAATGTTGCTGGGATGCATCTCTTTTGTAGCCTGGTACTTAAACAGTACATAAATACTTAAATCTTTCAGAGCTTCTCTCCTTCTAATTTTTTTAATATAACAAAAATTATTGAGTATCTAATAAGTGATTCTCTTTGGAGCAATGCTTAATTATATAGGTATGACTTCATATTTGTATTCATTGGTCTTATTGGTAAACATCACTTTCATCAGAGTCTCTGATTCTCAGAATTATCAGTTACAAAATCTAAGCTTTTACGGAGCTAAACTGAAAATGGCTAGCATTTACATAGAAGTTATCGATTTTACAACACAGAGACTGTAATGGTTTAATACATGGTCTTAATCAGAGATTTATTTTCCTAAATGTGTGTGGGTTCTAGTATATTTTCACTGATTTGGCTATATAGAGTGCTGATAATTTCCGTTAACTTTCATGAATGACAACTTTATCACATTTTATTCTCTATTCAATTTTTGTCTCGGGGCTTCACTGTCTTCATTTTGTAAGTAATGCCACTGATTTGTTTATGGAAACATAAGCAAAATGGATGTAAACGTCACTGAGGTCCTCAGAGCTAAATGTAAATTACAATGGTTGGGAAGATTTTTCAGCTAGCAAGAGGAAACCCAACCTAAAACTGCTTAAGCAAGAAGGGGATTTATCATCTCAGAGAACAGGAAGTTTAAGATAGTGAAAGACTGTAGAATACACACCAGGGTTGGGTCTTCAGAGGGTCAAAGTGGCCTCACAGACCAGTTCTCGCTACCCTGCCGTCCTGGCTGTGTGAGCTGACGCCTCTGGTGGTCACAAGATGGCAGCAGCAGCCCCAGACACTGCATCCTCGCCCAAAGGAGCAGCCTTCGGACTTTCTCAGGACTTCAGCCTTTACATTCTTAAGAATTAAGGGCCCCAAAGAGCTTTTAAAATATAATTATATGGGTTATATCTATCGATGTTTACCATTTTATAAATTAAAACTGAGAAACTTTAAAAAATATTTATTAGTTTATCGAACCCATGTCCCCTGCACTGGCAGGCAGATTCTTAACCACTGCACCACCAGGGAAGTCCTGTAATGTCTTTCTTAATAGAGAACAAGTGGGTTCTCATATCTACTTCTGCACCCAATCTGTTGTGATATTGCACAGCATGTAACCTCTGGATAAGACCAATGTATATTCATGAGGGAATGCGAGTGAAAATGCAAATGACATCTTAGTATTATTAAGAAATCAGACCCACAACTTGCCTGGGAAAATGTCCTCATATTTTTTTTAGGAGCTAAAAAGCTGTTTTCAAAAGGCTTCCCTTGCAGACTATCACTCGGGTTTAATTGGCCAGAACAGGATCACTTGCCTATTTCTAAGAAAAGAGAATAGAATTGTCAAGATTGGTTTATACCAGTGATTCTTCCGTGTGGGTCAGAATCACCTGTGGAGTGTGTTAAAACACAGGATGCTCAGCCCCCAACATGAGGGTTTCCATCAGAAAGTTTGAGGTGGAGGCTAAGAATGTGTGTTTCTAACAATTCCCAGGTGCTGCTGTGGCTGGCCTGGGATCCACTGTGAGAACCGGTGGCTGAGACCCGGATGGGGGTGGGCAGTGGCCAGGTTTCCGGGAGCACTGGTCAGTGGAGGACGTGGACAGCTTTACACACTGGGGTTTGTTAGCAAGCAAGAGGGGAGAACGGTGGTTGGTCCAACTGTGTTTGCTGTACTTATAGCCTCAGAAAATTTATGGTAGATGCCTGCAAAATGGAGAAATACTTGAACATTGGTCCTGTTCGTGACCTCATACTGGTGACCAAGTATATTTTGGATTCATGGTCAAGGGAAGAAAAGGGTGAGTGAGGGAGGAGGGACAGAAAAGGAGAGGATGGGGTAGAGACAGAAATTTGATTTTAAAATGCTCTTTCTTTCTTCTTCTACAGCTTTCCTAGCTTAAGAAATGTAAATTGGGTGAATTTGACATGGAGAAACTAAATGTTAGGGGGGAGGTCTACGCTTTGCAAACTCATTTTGGCACTTTATACTTTAACAAGTCCACTGAGGTCTACAATTGCGTGCAGCCAAGCCCCCACCCGCTGGCAGTTCATCCTGTCCTTCACTTAGCACGGCCAAGTTAAATGAAATATTCCTGACAGTGGGTTGTTATGAATATTCCAAACTATAGAGAAGCCACAGGTTAGGAAAGGGTCCTATGCACTTCTCTCTATTAACAAATCTCATTGAAAGAGTCATAGAGTTTTAGAGTGGGGAAGGATCAGGGACCAACACCCCCTCCCCCTTTTACAGGCTGAGCAGTGAAGATCGGAGAGGCGGAGTATGCGTCCAAGCTCACCCAGTCACCAAGTGACGGTACGGATGATAACCCTGGGCCTTGTGATGATGTCTGTTCTTCCCAAGTGCCAACTAGTTCCTCCATGTGGTGGCTAAAGCAAAGACAAAAAGAAGATATAACAAACAGGTTATATACGACAGAGTAACAGCTGAGACGCAAGTGTTTAAGGCATTTGATATTGGAGTAAAGTCATTTCTGCTGTATTATGTTTTGGCTACCAGACTTACACCCTGATCATCTTCAGTCCCAACCGACAGCCCTCGGCTCTCAGCTCCACGACTGTCATCCCCAGCAGCTTCCTGGAGGGCAGCCAACCTTGTGAGGTTTGAGACCAAGCTGGTTCCAGCCCCGCCCCGGCTGTGCGTGCAGCTGCCCCTGGCCAGCCCCAGGTGAGGCCACGATTCCATCTTCTCTGCGCTCTTGGCACCTTCACCTCCGAGGCCTCCCGGCTGTGGCTGGCCTGTCATGGCCCTGACACTGAGCCTGGAAGAAGCTGTGTGTGTGGGGGGGGCGCTGCTCTCCACTCACTCCTCCTCCTTCAAGAGTGAGGCAGTTTTAGGACCTCACTAGAAAAAAAAAAAAAAGTTTGCCCAAGACAACGATGTACTTTAAACACAACAAAATTAGAATTGTTGGACCAGGGGGTTTCAAAGGCCAGTGGTAGGGTCCGCATTGCCAAATCTCCTTCTTAATGGCCCCCAGCTGCCTCAGATTTCTAAATTATAGTCAATTTTTATTTCATAATTTGAAAGGTTTTTTTTAAGCTTAAAATACTGATTCACAACTGATTCAATAGATTTCTGTAAATGAGCCTTCAAGTTAAAATGGCTTAAGGAAACCATTTTCCTCCTGAAAAGGCAGAGAGAGGGAATAGGGAAGGGGTTGGTGGTGGTACGGCGGGGGATGAAGGGCACCCAACCTGAGTAAAAAGGAACACAAAGAATAGTAAAAGTAAAAACCAGCAAGGCACAGCATTTGGCTCGTGGCAAGCATTTAATACACTGGAGCTCTTATTTTTGGTTGAGTACCTATTATGTATCAGGCACTATACTCAGTGCTTTACATAAATTATTTTATTTAATTCTTTCAGCAGCCCTGTGAGGTAGATATTGTTATTTGAATGTACTGTTAAAGAAGTGGTGTTAGGGGCTTCCCTGGTGGCGCAGTGGTTGGGAGTCTGCCTGCCGATGCAGGGGACACGGGTTTGTGCCCCGGTCCGGGAGGATCCCACATGCCGCGGAGCGGCTGGGCCCGTGAGCCATGGCTGCTGAGCCTGCGCGTCCAGAGCCTGTGCTCCGCAACGGGAGAGGCCACAACAGTAAGAGGCCCGCGTACCGCAAAAAAAAAAAAAAAAAAAAAAGACAAAAAAGAAAAAGAAGAAGTGGTGTTACGTATGTTGTTCTTGTTATCACTTGTTCCTAAGTGGTAGAAGCAGGACTTCAATGAAGATAGTTGCTTCGGAGACCATTCACACCACCGCTCACGCTGTGGGAAACTGCAGAGGTGGAAGACAGACCTGAGAGCCTTTGCAGTTTTGCTGAGAGTTGGCTGCATTTGTGCCAAACAGTGCTTGAATAAAAGAGAGTTTGCACATGTGAGCCATAAGGAAAACTATGGTATTAGGAGAAGAGTGGTTTCAAATTTAATATTTTTTCATTTTGCAGAAGAAAGAACGCCCACATTGTTCAGTCTTAATGGTATTTGTTAAATCATTTTTAGGCTGTTATATCCATTGCATTTGTTAGGTCAAGAAAAGTTCTTCAGGGCTTCCCTGGTGGCGCAGTGGTTGAGAGTCCGCCTGCCGATGCAGGGGACACGGGTTCGTGCCCCAGTCCAGGAGGATCCCACATGCCGTGGAGCGGCTGTGCCCGTGAGCCATGGCCACTGAGCCTGCACGTCCAGAGCCTGTTGCTCCGCAACGGGAGAGGCCACAACAGTGAGAGGCCCGCGTACCGCAAAAAAAAAAAAAAAAAAAGAAAAGAAAAGTTCTTCAACTGCATATTTTCATCTTTCATCAGTTTACTAACTATTTAAGGTCTAACAGTCAGGGTCAGATTTTTCAAAATTTGCTCCAGGTCCTGACTGCTGACCCCAGTTAATGCAGTTGAAGCAAAATACTCATTACATTGCAATGAGGGAGGATTATCTTTTATGGTTAAGGTACTCTAAGACTTGAATGTAGTTTTACTTCTGAAAGGTGTCAAAATTAATTTTAGAGATGTTATAAAATGCGATTAAATAATGCTCATATTAATACTTCTCTTGAACACATTATACTTATGTGCATATGTTAATGAGGCAAATATTATCGTTTAAAAACTTTTTAAAAATTAAAACAATCTAGGTAGTACTTGCCAACATTTGTGAAATTGTAGGTATGTAATTTCAGGATTTAAAGACTCTAGTCCAACTCTTTTATTTTCTTTCTGACAACCAGAAATTCACGGAAGCCGGAATTCTTAACTCTGAAGCCGAAGCTGATGTGAAAATTTTGGCAAATAGGCAAAACAGAAAAATTGCGGAACACTTGCAAAGATTAGCTGCTATACTTAAATATATAGGGCATGTTATGTCTCAAATCAAGAAAGAAAGGATGCTGCTCTTGTCTATTTTTTTAAAAATACACATACATAAACAGTCACACAATCAGCAGTGTCATTTCTGTGTACGTGATGGAAAATGAAGGACGGATGCGTAAAGTTTCCATTCCTAGAAGGACATCAATTTAATGGGAGGAAAAAGGCTGTGAATTCTTGTTCCTCTGTGTGAGTTAAAATGACGCTATCCAGTCCTTTCCCCATAAGATCAACTGAAAAAGATACGATATATCTGAGATCAGATCATCACCATCAAAGACACTTCAGTGACTGTCTTCATGCAGACATACGGTGGTTCACACTACAAGCAACATGCGCTTTCTGCAGACTTTCAACTTCAAGAGTGTGATATCCACTTCCGGCTCAAATTAAGTTCGGACCGCACACAAATCATTACATTACCGGGTAGGAAGGATTCCTCAAGGGGGTGGGGTTCATACTGGACTAGTTACTGTTTTCACTGTTGTCCAGGCTGTGTAGTTGCCCCGAGGGACGAAGACTGCGGGGTGCGCGTGTGTGACACGTGCGTGAGAACCGGTGGGCGCGCGAGTGGGTGTTCGGCGGTTGTGTGTGCGCTTTGAGGGAGTGCTCGCGAGTGTGCGGTAGCTGGAGGGTCTGTTTAGTTGGCGGTTTCGCGCGTGGCAGCAAGCAGGTGACGAGCGCGTCAGCAGCTCGGCCCGCGGCAGAGCGCGAGGCGAGGGTGGCGGGGGGCGCGACCCCAGTACGGAGCCAGCGGGCGTGAACGGACGGGACGCGGGTCCCCGGCGGCGCGAGGGCGCGAGGCTGGCTGGGGAGGCGCCTGCCAGCCGCGCCGGGTCACGTGGCGCGATCACGTGGCGCACAGCCGGGCCCAGCGGCGGCGGCGGCGGCGGCGGCGGCGGCTGAGGGAGGCGGAGACTCCGCGGAGACACTGGGGGAGGCGGCGGCGGCGGCGGCGTGGGGCTGCTGGAGGCGGAGGCAGAGAGGCGCGGAGGAGCGCGGGGCCGCCGCCACCGGCGCCCGAAGGTGAGGCGGGAGCTGGGCTCTTGTCACCGCCGTCCCGGCCCGGGCGCTGCCGCCCTCCCGTGGAGGGGGCGGCGGGCCCGACCGCCGGGCGGAGCGCCCTCCGGAGCCGGGCCGGGCGCCTGTCCCTTCGGGGCGGGCGCTCGAGCCCCCCAGCCCCGGCCAGGCCCCTCTGCCGGGTGCGGGCGGGGGTGCGTCGGGCGGCCCCCGGCCGGGGCTTGGGCGGGGGGCGGCGGGCGGCCCCCTCGGGTGGGCTTTCCCGAGGGCGCGGTGGGGAGACGGTGGCCGACACCCGGCTCCGGGCGGCGCTCGCTGCCGTTTAGCGGTTTTAGTCTTTTGTTTCAGTGTCTAAGAAAATGGGGCGATAGAGGAGCTTGGTGTGCGCGCGCGCGCGTGAGTGTATGTGTGTCTGTGTGTAAATCAGGAGGCGTTTGGCTTGGAGCCATTTTTTTTTCTTAATTGTGGAGACAGAAAACGCCTTAATTGTGGAGACAAAACCACCTTAATTGTGGAGACAGAGAAAACGGTTTCCCGGGGGAAACTGTGCTCCTCCTCTTCCTCCCCGGCGTCTGGATGGAGTGGATTTCCCTCCCGGCCTCTGCCCACCTTCTCGTCCTCCAGGCTGTCCCCCTCCCGCTTGGCCTTCCTGCCGCCCCACCTCCGTGTTACCCCCGACCGAGCGGGGTGTCTGCAAAGCGGCCCGGTCACCTGTCGTGGCAGCTGCCTGGAAATGCTGGCGCTTCTGCTGTTTGGTCTGTGCTGTTTCCTCTGGCAAATCACGGGGATTCCGCTCAGAATGCCAACCCTTCCTCTTTTCTCTCTGCTTAAAAACAAAGTGCATGATGCTGCGTCTGAAGTTTGACCGGCTCGGGCAATTAGTAGGGAGAGGTGTCTACTTTTTCTTGTCACACCACTTTAAGGTTGGAAAGGTGAGGTTCATCTAGCTTTGTGGAAGGAAATAAGGGTGACACAGTTCTGTCGGGGATGGATGTGACTTACCTGCTAAATTGCCATGGTGATCAGAAAGTCTTCTAACACTTCTCCCCTGGTGGACAGTCAGCTCCCCTTACAGGGAGCTCTGCCCTGGATTTCTCTATTTGGGGATTGTCCTCCTCTTTGTATTTTGCAGTAGTTTAGCAGCACCTTAAGGATACCCAGTAGTCAGATTCTTAAAAAAGCACAGGGAAAATAATTTATTTCTGAAGTTTTGAAGAATGTAAAAAAAACATTTGGGAGTCCCTTTCTTTGTGCCTCTCTGTCTGTGTCTCAGGTTTGCATTTCTTGGAGTTTAGTTCTTGCAGGCAAGGCCACAGGGAATGGTGCTATGGTCCTGGAGGATGCTCATCCCCAGGCCCTGCAGCACTGATTGCTGGGATTTGGGGTTGTGATGGATGGAAAGTGACAGGGCTCCTTGCACATAGCCACGCCGCAAACCAGAGGCAACTGCTTGGACTCCTGGTGATCTGGTGGGGCAGTTTGGAAGCTGATCTCAACATTGTACAATGATAGCCACGCTCAGATTGGGAGGAACTCAGCCGTCCCTTTCTATTTCTTGATAGTTTACTGTTGTGGAAATGAGTATATGAATAAATTGTGAATAGCTAAATCTAGTGTTTAAGCATAGAACTTAATTTGTGTGAGAGAGTTGCTAGAGGATGTGAATTTCTTTGGAGAATTTTAAGTGCTCTATTTTAGTAAGGGCTGTGAAAGTAGCAGTGTTTTCCTGTGATGGGGGGAGGTGTTGTTGACCTCTAGAGTTGGAAGTATGTAGTACTGAGTTAGAGGGATCATATAGGGAAAATTTTTTTAACACAGTGAAGCTTTATGACATGGGAGAAGAATAGAAAGCCCAAGTTAACTTCCTGTGCCCGAGAAATAGTAATGTATTTACTACTGTTTATTTTAAAACCAACTTTTCATTTAGAAAAGATGTGTGTATCATATTGAACTTTCTAGTTTTCATATGGAGCTATATGAGTGGTAGTAATTATTTACATTTTCCCCACCAAAACCCTGCATGGAAAAAAACTTTTTTAAGCCATAAAAAGATATGTGGTTCATGAAACCTGTTTTATATTGAACCATCCAACATTGATGCTGAGATCCCCAGTGATGAAAGAACAATAAAGAGACAGCAGCCTTCCTTCAGTGCTTTCCATGTGCAGGACTAAGCTAGGACATTGTTCTTCATCTGTTTCACTGCATTTACAGTATCAATGATCTCTTTCCTGTTCTCTTCTGTGGATAGAGAAAGATTGAAGATAGATTGAGTGACCCAACTATGCATGTGATTCATCAAATGCATTAAAAAATTGAGTAAGGGCTTCTCTGGTGGCGCAGTGGTTGAGAGTCCGCCTGTTGATGCAGGGGACACGGGTTCGTGCCCCGGTCCGAGAAGATCCCACATGCCGTGGAGCGGCTGGGCCCATGAGCCACGGCCACTGAGCCTGCGTGTCCGGAGTCTGTGCTCCGCAACGGGAGAGGCCACAACAGTGAGAGGCCCGCATATGGCAAAAAAAAAAATTGAGTAAAACTTCTGTTATGAAATGTCTTGATTTAGTTATTGCATTGGTTTCTATTGGTTCCTACCCTGTGAAGTATTTTCAGTATTACCAAAAGCTTTTCCCAAATTGTACATCTCTACTTAGTGAGACTGCAGGGAATATGTAATTGAAATGTCGAATTTCTTTTAGTTTGGTTGGGATAATGTTAATTTAGTCAACTAAATTTTAACATTAAAATACTAAGTTTTTTATGATAAAATATACATAACGTAAAATTTACCATGTTAATCATTTTTAAGTGTACGGTTCAGTGACATTAAGTGCATTCACATTGTTATGCAACCGTCACCACCATCCATCTCCAGAACCTTTTCATGTTCCTGAACTGAAACTTTGTGTCCATTAAACAATAACTTCCCATTCTGTCCTCCTCCCCCCCCACATACTCCTGACCACCACCTTTCTGCTTTCTACTTTCTATCTCCATGAATTTGACTACTTTAGGTCCCTCATATAAGTGGGATCATACAGTATTTGTCCTTTTGTGACTGGCTTATTTCACTTTGCATGTTTTCAAGGTTCATCCATGTTGTAGCATGTTTCAGAATTTGCTTCCTTTTTAAGGCTGAATAATATTCCATTGTATGTATACATTACATTTTGTTTGTAAAGGTTCTAAATTTTAACATACTAAGTGTTAGCAACTGAGGTAATCTCATGATGATCAAGAGCTCTCACTGGAAATTATTTAACTATGATTTGTTTAATTAAAACAGAAAATCAAATTAGTTGTTATAAAATTTTATTTAATTTTATTTTTTAATGCACAGTACCTTTTTAAAAATTTTACTTATTTATTTTTTATACAGCAGGTTCTTTTTAGTTTTTTTTTTTTTTTTTTTCGGTACGCGGGCCTCTCCCGTTGTGGCCTCTCCCGTTGTGGAGCACAGGCTCCGGACGCGCAGGCTCAGCGGCCATGGCTCATGGGCCCAGCCGCTCCACGGCATGTGGGATCTTCCCAGACCGGGGCACGAACCCGCGTCCCCTGCATCGGCAGGCGGACTCTCAACCACTGTGCCACCAGGGAAGCCCTAGTTATCTATTTTATACATATCAGTGTATATATGTCAACCCCAGTCTCCCAATTCATCCCCCGCCCCCACCCGCCCCAACTTTCCCCCCTTGGTGTCCATACGTTTGTTCTCTACATCTCTGTCTCTATTTCTGCCTTGCAAACTGGTTCATCTGTACCATTTTTCTAGCTTCCCATGTATGTCTTAATATATGATATTTGTTTTTCTCTTTCTGACTTACTTCACTCTGTATGACAGTCTCTAGGTCCATCCACATCTCTACAAATGACCCAATTTCGTTCCTTTTTATGGCTGAGTAATATTCCATTGTATATATGTACCACATCTTCTTTATCCATTCGTCTGTTGATGGACTCTTAGGTTGCTTCCATGTCCTGGCTATTGTAAATAGTGCTGCAATGAATATTGGGGTGCATGTGTCTTTCTGAATTAAGGTTTTCTCTGGGTATATGCCCAGTAGTGGGATTGCTGGGTCATATGGTAATTCTATTTTTAGTTTTTTAAGGAACCTCCATACTGTTCTCCATAGTGGCTGTATCAATTTACATTCCCACCAACAGAATGCACAGTACCTTTTAAAAATATGGGAACCATGGGGCATGAAACTAATATGTATGTTATATCCTTTCTGGGTCCTTTAATTTCCCTTCCACGTGGATAGTGACATATGGTACATCTTTCTGAAATTTGCAGCTGATGCAGATGATGTTTTTTTCCTCAGCTAATGTTATAATGGTGGTATATTTTGCTGTATGGAAGAGCATGAAGGACTCACCCTGAGGTATACGTACATTGTGTAGGAATGTTTGATTATTTCCCTTTATTTGCCACTCTCCAAAATCATGAGTTGGTTCCCTGCCATCTTCCAATGGTAACAGAGCTAGGGTCTTTTCTTTCCTTTTTTTTTCTTTCTGAGGATCTTTATGAACTTCTCTGTTTTAGCATATATGATGCGTTTCAGTCCATTTCAATTATTGTCCTTTTGTTGCTCAAATCGCCATATCTTTGGGCAGATAGACTTATTCAGTTTGGCTCTGAGTCCTTATGACACAGCTCTAGTAGCCTGTAGTAGCTTCCTTGCTTTCTGGTGTGACAAGATGTTCCAGGCTCATCCTGTAGCCTTCCTGTTCCAGGTTTGGAATCAGAACAGACCATTTTTAAAAGAAAAATAAAAGAGAAAGTAAATGACCAATAAATATATTAAAATATTCAACTTTACTAGTAATTGAAGAAATGAAATTAAAAGCAAAAATAAGATACCATTTGTTATGAACCGAATGTCTCTCCCCCAAATTCTTATGTTGAAGCCCTATCCCCCAGTGTGTTGGTATTTGGAGATGGGGCCTTAGGGAGGTAATTAGTGGTAGGGTGGAGCCTTCATGATGGGATTAGTACCCTCATCAGAAGAGACAGACAACAGAGAGCTCTCCAACCCCTTCCAAAACACTTCCCTCCCTGCCCCTCACCATGCACAAAGAAGGGGTCATGTGAGCACATAGCTAGATGGCAACCACTTACAAGCCAAGATGAGAGGTCACAAAAGAAATCTGCCTTGTTGCCATCTTAATCTTGGAGTTTTCAGCCTCCAGAATGGTGAGAAATAAATTTCTGTTGTTTAAGCCACCCCAGACTGTGGTATTTTTTAATGGCAGCCTGAGCCAACTAAGACACCATATTTCAATGATTATATTGGCAATGTAATTTAAACTCAATTTAGACCTTACTAGATGTGAAACAATTTGGTAAAGCTTGATATAAAGTATTATGTTATTATTACTTTGGGTATCCATTCTCTTGGTAGTCTTAATATTTGGGCATTTCCTAATTTGGAGTGGGAATAAGGATGATAGTAAATCCCAGTGCTGGTGAAGATGAAGGGACATGTATACTCTTTGGTCTCAGTAGAGGTGTGAATTGATGCACTTATTCTAATCTTTTAAAAAAATTTTTTTAATTTGGCTGTGTTGGGTCTTCGTTGCTGCATGTGGGCTCTCTCTAGTTGCGGTGAGCAGGGACCACTCTTCATTGAGCCGTGCGGGACTCTCATTATGGTGGCCCCTCTTGCTGTGGAGCACGGGCTCCAGGTGCGCGGGTCTCAGTAGTTGCGGCCCACGGGCCCTAGAGCGTGCGGGCTTCAGTAGTTGTGGCTCGCGGGCTCTAGGGCACAGGCTTAGTAGTTGTGGCTCGCGAGCTTAGTTGCTCCATGGCATGTGGGATCTTCCTGGAGCAGGGATAGAACCCATGTCCCCTGCATTGGCAGGCAGATTCCTAACCACTACGCCACCAGGGAAGTCCAGTGCACTTATTCTAAATAGCTACTATTATGTGTCAAAACGTAAAATTTGCATAACCTTTAACCCAGCAAGCCCACATTTAGGAACTTATCCTAAAAAATAGTAGGAAAAGTTAGCAAAGGTATATGTATACAGTAAAGAACTATTTACTGTATACGGTTATTTAGTAAATAACCTTAAGTAAGGAATTGATTAAATAGATTAGGGTACCTTCTTTGCATACAGCCATTGAAAATAATGATATAAATCTATATTAACCAATCTGGAAGGAGGCCCATTATATATTATTGAGTGAAAAAGAGAGGTTACAGAACTGTAGGCATAGCAATTACATATAATATAGGCATAGAAAATGCTGAACGACTAGGCTCTGCAGGCCAAGAATCAGACCTTCGAGGAGCTAGGCTTCAGGAGCCGCCTAATGGGCAGTCTGTTACAGGTGCCGTGGTCTTGAAGACAGCACCCACTGATTTCATTCTTGTGTTGAAAGATTTAGTTTTCCTGGGGAGAGACTGTGATTGGCCTTGTTAGGTAATTTGCCCTTTGGCTGTATGTGTGTGTGTGTGAGTGTGAGTGTGTGTGTGTGTGTGTGTGTGTAGAGGATTGCTCTCAGTTGACAGTCCCACAAAGATATAGAATGGAGGAATCACAAGGTGAGTTGGGGTGCTTTTAACTAAAGAAAGGGAAGACATTCCAGGAAGACAAGGCGATAGATGCCCACTACACATTCAGTTAAAATTAAATACATTCTTTGCTCATAAACATTGAATTAATTACTGCATCTCCATAAATTACTACACACTCTGATAAACTTGGGCTTTCTTTTCCTTTTAACTTCTGTTTTGGGCATGTTAGGACCTATACCAGTGGGTCAACTCTATTTGATTTCTGGCTTTCATAGAAAATGGGTCAAAATTAAAATTTTGGATTATTCTTGGATTGTAAAAATTATGCTCTTTTCCCTTTAAATGTGGTTAATTCAGAATCAAATATATTTCTCTGATGTCAGTAAGTAGAAATAGAAGTCTTTGGGCTTATGTGATGACAAGGATACCCACCTTTGAGAGAAAGTATTTTAAGAATAGAATGGAAAAGTAGTGTTTATGGAAAGCCTCCTAGTAATGGCGTAGTAGGCTGTAGAGTGTAGAAAATTATTCTGTAGGTGTGCAGAGGTGCTGTGCAGATATTACAGACTCACTTGAACATCTTTCTCACTGGTATTATTTCTAATCAAAAGCACAATTAGAGTCAAAATGGATGTGAAAGAGCTTTGAGAAATACAGTTTCTCACTTTTTAAAAATTGAAGACTTAATTTAGACCTTAAGGGATGTGAAAGGATTTGGAAATGCATAATATAAGTTATTATGTTGTTACAATTATTTCTGCTGTGTCTTTTTTTGGTAGTCTTAATACTTGGACATTTTCTCCCAGTTTGGAATGGGCATAGTAGAACCACTGGGTTATCGTTTTTCTTGTATCAGATCTGTTCATGTCTGGTTAAGGCTAAGAAGTTGGCCTTTTTCGTGAATAATTTTTATGACAGTCTCAACCTTTCCTCTTAAGCCTCACCTGTTGATCCCAAGCTAGTTACTGTGTGGGACACTTGGTTCTACAGGCTCTTTGGTATCTACTTTCTAAAACTGTTGCTCAGTGTTTTCAAATTCTCCTTTGATAGAGACAAATATCACTGGGTTCAGAATTTTTTCATCCTAACTGAATGTTTCTTTGACCAGTTTCTTGCAATCAGCAAGGGAAGATTAGTTTAAATTTTGGAGGCAGTTACACCTGGGTGTGTGTGTGTGTGTGTGTGTGTGTGTGTGTGTGTGTGTAATTTTCAGTCTCTGGCAAGAGAAATGAAGAGTCTTGTGTAGAACATACTTTGAGTAGCATGTTGTTGGCCCCCTATGAACCTTTCCTTCATCTTTGGCTTTTAAGAGTATATGATACTGTCCTGGGGAAACACATGGCATTGTGTCAGAGTGCCAGAGGTCCTCCACGAGGACAGGCCGGTTAGTACTGGGACAGTTTTAATATTCCAGAAAAGCTGATCAGTAGTGATGTTATCATGTGCTGAGAATATACAGGATTATCTTCACATGTAAATCAGTTTCTTAAGCTTCAGACCGTCCTCTTAGCCACAACCCAGATGGACAAATTCAGCTCCAGTGGTTAGAATATCAAAACATGCATGATAAGAAGTTAGCCTGATGGTGTGGATGAAAACCCTGGACACCAGAGCTGACATGTCAGGTGGCCATAGTTACTGCTGTGTTAAATCATCAGGAAGTATATGTATTAACATCTGTCATATTACACACGAATGCCTTCAAAAAGTCATTCCTAGATTTAACTTACCTGAAAGAAAGAAGTTTAAGGAGGTTGGATCATGGGGACAGCTAGGTGGATGAATGTGGCTAAACCCAGGTCACATTTTCCAGTGTCTACAAATAGTTGGAACCCTTTTTGTTTTTGTGCTTGCCGTCTTTTCCCAGGAAATGAGAAACCCAGTCTGTGTTTCCTTTGTAGGAAGTTAACTTTTCAGAATTTTCTGATATCTGAATGATGAAATAAATTCTGTAATATTTGAAATGCTTGGAATAAAATACAGCAACTCAGTAAAAGAAAGCTCACAGTTTGCTTATTTTATTCCAACAGTAGTAATTTTTAATACTATGACAGAGTGAGAATGAAAGTGGCACACACATTGTTCTGTCTCCTCACCCAGCTTTGATTTTGAGGGACTTGGGGATAAATTAAGTAGCGTGGGATCGGGGTCCCTCCCACAATCCATCCGTCATAGCTAACTGGAGCATCACTTCCCAGCCTTTGTGGATTTATGGTGTCCTGTTTGTGTTTGATTTTGCATCTGCTTCCTCCTCACCATTCTTACAGCTACGACAGCCAGGTCTCTGTTATCAGTGGAGAGCAAAGTGCTGATATATGAAGTCCACAAGTTATCACCATAATTCAGTTTTATCTAATTATGTCAACCTTTAATTTTAACTAATCAGCACCAAATCTTTTCTGGACCATTAACAAGCTGCACAATTACATTGCTGTATGGAATAGATTTATTTAAGTTTTTGATCAACTAATTAACGTTGTTTTGAAAAATTTCGTGATACAGTACAGTGAATAGGACTTGTACTTATGTGTATTTATGTGCAAGAAATGGGATAGAGAAACATTAAGTACCATTGTAGGTCCCTCCTAGGCTACAAATGCTTTTCTTCACAGAGGTATTCATAGGAGCAATAATGTTTATGAGGTGCTTTGACATCAGTCTCCTATGAATTTAATGTAATAAGTTTATTGTAAATAAGTAGAGAAGTCTCAGGATTAACCCATGGTTCAGAAATGGTGTATTGTTTTTAATTCTGAGAGCCTTGGGATATCCCATTGTCTTCCCTTTCTTTGCTGTCTGTGATTTGCAAACAACAGTGATCTCTGCTGATTAATGGTCATAGAAATGGAATCTCCTTGGCCGTCCTTCACGCGTGTTCAGATGGTGAAGTTTTTCTCTTTCATGTGACATAGAAGGATGTGCGTGTATTTGGCTTTGGGGAATTGAGCTATTTCTCTGGTGTATGTAAGACAGCTGAAACTTGTGGGAGAGAGGTAGGCACTGTCACGTGAACTATACCAATAATCACCGGAGGTCAATATAAGCCAGTTGCTTCAAACCTTTTACTAGATGGTTAATGACGAGCACAATTGGTTTAAGTTAAACCTCCTTTGGTGCTAATGAGCAGTAAGGTGGACCCAAGGTGAGATGTCTGAGGAAGGAAGCCTGCTGGGGAGTCTGGAGTTATTCACAAATTAGATCATGAATGAGCTTCAAGAAATTAAGATTGGGTTTAATTCTATTCTTCGTTTTGTGTCTACTTGGCCTTAAGTACTGTCTTAAATACTTAGAGTTATTTTAAGATATGAACTACTGTCTTGTAGCATAGGAAACTCCAGGTAAGTAGGGCAACAGAAAGTCTGCCTAAGGTTAATGGAAGAATGTAATCAGCTGGGGTGCAAACTTCTAGCTCCTGAATTTTTATCTAGTGGTTTTAATCATGGTCACACTATTCTGTGTGAAAAATATTTTATCTTTTGACTTCTATATTGTTTTATGTATGGAACTTCAATGTTCTTTTTGCTTCTTAATTTTAATATAATATGACTAATATTAATTCTTAGTATAATTCTAACTGACATAAACTCTACATATATGGAGACACCTTGAAAGAAGTATATTCTTTCTTCAGATTCTTTGGTCCCCTTCTAAATTTAAAAGCACAGAAATAACAACAACCAAAAAATTACTAAGATTGGTTGGCTCTAATATAAACTGCTGAGTTAGTTGTAACTGTATTTTATTTTAAGAAGGTGCTTTTTCTCTGAATAGGTGAGTCTCTCTAGAAATCCAGGTAAATGGGGCTCCAGGTGGGAGGCGACTGCCCACCTGTGGTGAGTGCTTTTCTGCTTCCTTTTTTTCTGATTGGCTGGTGCTGAAATTTGAATCTGGTTTTGACCTGCGAGGTCTTCGCACACCTTAGTCTTTTCTCAGGATTCCCACTTCTGGTTGTGGTTTGACCTGTTTTCAGTATTGTGGGCACCAAGTAGGTAAGCTTGACATATTGCGCTCATAAAGAAGAAAAGAGTCCTAGATTCTAGAAGGAGACTTTGGTTAGGAGTGGTCCAACAAATTGAACAGGGTTAGCCGCTGTGGGGAAGGCTGCACTGAAGCCCTCTTTCTCTAGCAGAGCCCCCAGGTGTGGGGGGCTGTCAGAGGCAGTGGGTGGAATGGGAAGAAACGTGGTTTAAAGGGACTGAATTGGAGTTTGGACATACAGATTTGATATGTGTGAAAGCAGTTGTAGCAGATGGAGTACCTAGGCATGTGGCCTTTTTTTAAAAGTTAAAAAATATATGAAGTTTGCTGTGTTATGTATATCAACCCCTTTTCTCGCATGTATATTATAAATATTTTCCCAGTTTCTTGGTTGCCTTTCAACTCCAACTCTGTTCATGGCATATTTTATGTATAAAAGTTTAAATTTTCTATGTAGTCAAGTTTTTCAATTTTTTTTCCGTAGTTTCTACTCTGATGGTTTGCTTAGAAAGTCTTTTCCCATGCAGTGTGTTTTTTTCCCTTCTTTTTTTTTTTCCTTTTTTAAGCAGACAGGTGTTTTAAACTTTTAAAAATAAGCTTCGTATCTTAGAATAGTTTTGGATTTGCAGAAGGTACAAAGATACTCGGTACAGAGAGTTCCTCCGACCCAGCTTCCTCTAATGTTATCCTACAAAACTATAGAACATTTGTCAAGACTAAGAAATTAACATTGATACGTTGTCATTAACTAAACTCTAGACTTACTTCTGATTGCACCAGTTTCACTGATGTCCTTCCTCAGGGCACTACATTGCATTAAATGGGGTGGGTTTTGAAGAGTCAGGACCACACATGGCAACGTGCTCTGGGGAGAAGCTGAGCTCGAGACACTGCACTGGTGTGGGACATGGCAGCTTTATGGTTTACAGAATTCTTTCATACATACACATGATTTAGACGGAAAATATTCTTGATCATCGGTCTTGTTAGACACACCTGCCCCTTGGAAGCGTGTGTGTTGGGAGTGGCGCTGTTTTGCATGTGTGCGACCACGGGGAACTTGGGCAGAGAAATACCTCTCAAACTGTCCAGACTGCCAGTTGCTGCCTCCGTTTTCCCTGCATTGTAATTCCCTAACATGTCTTTGCTCTCACACTGTTACCTGGTTCTTCTGCCTGGACTGGAGTGGAAAATCATACGTTGTTGATTTTTAAGTCTCGGAGAGAAAGGCACCCTCACCGTGAGGCAGCGTTTTAAGTTCCTAGACGTCAGAGTAAGCCCAGAATATCACTGCTTTCACCCTCTCGAATCACAGTACTAGGCACGGCCAGTCTTCTCACTTTATTGCCCAAATGAAGGGGGATGTATCTAATGAGAAGAAAATGTGGTTGGCGTAGGTGAACACGTATCTTACTCTTTAGATGGGTTTGAGCCTCTCTGTGGCTCGCTTGCCCATCTCTACCCCACGGTAAGTGGAGACAGATGAATGAAGAGGTGGGGCGGGCAGGTGGGAGATTAGGTAGAACACAAGCCATGTTGGGTGGCTCCATGCCCACACTGCCTGACAGAAATAGCATTAGCAGGGAGGCCTTAGATACCTCTGCACTTACTATCTATAGGCATCGCGACTCACACACGTTCACGTGAGTTGGGCTGAGCTGTCTCCTGGGTAACCACTGGCTTCTACTTGTGCATTCAAATCCGTCTCCCCTCTCCTAACTGAAAACACTTAGGTTTTCTTAGCCTTTTCTGACTTGTAAACCACCCCCCCCCCGCCTTTCGATTTAGAAGGCAGTGAGAATATGACTGCTGTGTGTGCCTGAGGAGGAGGGGTCAACGCAGAAGTGAAGAGGACCCTGGGTTGGCTTCCTACGGACCCCTAAGGCAGTTTCTGTAGAGTTGTTCTGTTCCACCTCAACCCAGAGAGAATCGGTAGATCATGTTGGAAAGCCTCCAACCAAGTCACAAGTAAATCAATAGAAATGTAATTTTTAAAGCAGAGATCCATTAGTAGATTATACCTGCTTCAGTTTGGCCAGACAGACAACTTTTTTTTTTTTTTGGAGGAGTTTTTCTCAGTGGCTTGTGACTTTTTACAAGTTTTAGTTATCATTGTTTTTATAAAGCCTTTTTCCACATCTACCGTTTTATCTGGTCTTCACAGTAACCTTGCACATTATGTCAAGCATGTATTTTTTTATTTTATGAGAAAGCTGAGGTTGGGGGTTTGCCCACGGTCACATAACTGTTGAGCAGACGTCTTGGGACCTAAGTCTGCACCTGCTGATCGAAAGTCCGCATCTCTTCTCTTACCCCCTCGTTTGCCCTGTGGCCTCCTGTCCAAGCTGCTGCTGCTGGTTTTATAGGTGCATGTGGGTGAAGCTAGTGGGGTTTTCTCTTGGCAACAACCAGCACGTATCCCAGATTGATAACTAGCCGACCCTGTTGAGTGCATTTCTAACATCCTTTCTTCCCTTCGTCATGGAATTGGGGTTTTGTTTAGATACCCTCCCCGTCTGCATGTGCTGTGGGGGAGGCGATCCATCCCCAGCACAGGGGTAAGTCCTGATCTGTTTCAGCCAGTCCTGCGGGTCCCACTCACCATCGGTGACTGCTGTAGGGATAAGCAAGAGACCTGGTTCTGGTCTGCCAGAGGTTCTGGAGTACTTCTCAATCTTAAAATGACAACACTAGGAAAGATAGTCCTTTTCCTCTGAGTACAGTCCTGTCTGGATGTGGTGCCTGGAGTTGTTACAGCCGCATTTCTACAATCTGAACGTGAAGCTGGTGCAGGGGAGAGGACAGAGCCGAGAAAAGAGCAGCGAGAACTCCTCGGAGCCAACCACGCACCTGCCTTTGGACTTATTTTGTGAAATACATTTACCTATTGTTTAAGGCAACCTGAGTTGAGATTATCTGTTACTTGCACTGAAAGACATGCTAACTCGTTCATTCATTCATACCACGAAGGAGAAATGCAGGGTATAAAGGTGGGATTTAATCTGGTCAGAAGGTCAGAGATGGTTTCCCTGAGGAAATGCAGAGGACTTGGTGAAAGAGATGCCTTTTCGTGCTGGGCCTTGTATCCCGTGTTTAAGGATTTTGGTCTTTATTGCAGGAGCAGAGCCCCTGAAGGGTTTCATCACTGGAGAGTGGCAGGAGAACGTGGAGCTGTAGTTAACTTAAGCTGCCTCTGCTAAAGGAAACCTTGGCTTAGCATTCCAAAGAGTCCCGTTGGATCTGCTGAGCAGGCAAGGATCAGTCAGTGGTTCAGGCCCTGGTGATGGTCAGGTGTGTCCACAAAACGTGAAAGAACATCTCTGCTTGGAATCTGGTGAAGTAAACAATCTACTTTTCCTTTTCTTCCTCCTTGCCAGTGTGTGTGTGTGTACACACATGTACATATCCATGCACAGAGGCAGCTTTCATGTTTTCTAATTTAGGCATAATTTGTGAACAGTCTGTCGTTCTCTTAGTGTTTGATTATTTAAGTTAAAAAATGGCAGCTAAGAAATCTGTGTTGGAGTTATAAAAACAGGATAGATAGTTTCATTGTTAGTAAAATTTTAAGGATATATTAATGTGGCTAAAATTGAACTTTTAGCATCTCCAGAGGTTTTCCTCCAGGTTTGATGTAATGAGATCTGCTCTGATTCTCATACATATGGATATATTAGAAAACTGGATTCCGTCCCAGTGTAATCAGGCCGGGAACCAGCCTGAGCTGCAGAGTGGAACTGCAACGAAAGCTGCAGAGTCTCCTGTAATCATGTTAGAATGCGATGTGGTCCCTCCCTATGTTTATTAATTAGTGGAGTTGTAATGAGACTCCCCCCCATGCTTTTAAGGATGCTGATCAGTGGGCATCTGGGCGGGATTTGAGTTGTGTTTGGGAGCCTTCTGTGTGCAGGTGGGAGGGATCGGTGTTTCAGGTGGCGGCAGGTGAGCCTCCCGCCAAGTCGGCATAATGGGAACAGGACTCTTCTGGGTTGCCATCTGTTTGTGGCGGATAGGAAACCAGCAGTGACTTCTGAGGAGTTCATGTTGAAATACTTAGGAATTAGTAATGCTGAGACTATGCTGATCAGGTATTAGGAGGTAGGGGAGATAGCCTGTGGAGTGGCTTTTCATCACTGCTGGTTTCAGGACGTGGCTGCCTGGGCTCAGCAGCCCCCGCTCCCACCTCCCCCAAACCGCAGCTCTCTTGTACCCACCCAAACGGCCACTCACGTCGCCCCGGTTCTGTTCTGAGTTGCCCACGGCAAGGGGACACGTTATTGACAAGACTGTCTCAGGTAACACCGTGCATGGTGTTTGTCGCAGGGTGGGGGGCTCAGTCTCTGTGACTCTTGATGTATCATGTTTTTTTTGTTGTTTTAAATTGTGGAAAAATGTACATAACAAAATTTACCATTGTAGCTATTTGTAACGTGTACAGTTCGGTGGCACTAAGTACATTTATGCTGTTGTGTGACTATCATGATGGGTCATGTTTTAACCAAGTAAAAATAGTGGATGCTTCTTCTCTGTTTACCAAATATATGTATAAAAAAATCATCAGCATGCTCTGTCTGATGGATGTCCCTGTGGTTTTTAAGCTGGGATTTCCTTCCTTTCCGCCTGGGAGTTGACTTGGTGGGATAGAGGTGCCGTGCCCCCGTTGTTCTGGGTTTAGTTTGCTGTTCCTGAACCTGGGAAGCTCTGCCCTCCAGGCACAGTGCTTTTTGACGGTACCCTGAAAGCTGCTCTGCCTCTCCTGTATTCCTCTTTAAAGCAAGGGTGTGGAATAGAGAATAGCTCACTCCCCTTTTAATCTAGCATTACTTGGTAGGTTAACTAGAGGAGTTGCCCTCGGGTGGCCTGCTGAGGATGTGTGAGGTTGGAGTCACCCTGTTCAACCCCTGCCGCTGCATCAGGTTCTGAGGTGCTGCCTGCCTTTCTGACTTGCAGACCCGGCTGGGTTCCATCTGCCACCTGCAGGTTTCTAGCTTGCCTCCTTCAAAACAATCAACAGAAAGGACCACAGAGCCCTCTGTTAGTTAGGGGACTCCTGGTTATAAGTTAGAGAGACCTAACTGAACTCGTTTATACACTAAAGGCAATTTATTGGAAGGATTCTGGGCTGTGTCCTAAAATCTCTGCAGGGATACAGCTGGGCTTCAGGCCAGGAGCCAGAGACTGGAACACTCTGTGGATGGGCCTGGGAAGCTCTTTCCTTCTCTCTGTCCCCATCTCATAGCTTCCTTCAGTGCTTCGAGTTCTTTGTTCCAGACCAGCATCCTCTGCTCCCTGGTCCATGTGGCACAACGTGGCTGCCAACACCCATGTTCTTCATTGTTATGATCCTGGTGTCTAGAGACTATTTTCTCTGTTCCAGAATTTCCTGGGAAGAACTCATGAGTGGTCACAGAAGATGGAACCAGGCTGTGAAAGCACCTAATACGCTTTGCATTAGAAATTACACAGAACAGTGAGACCCCAAACGAAATCAGAACAAAGTGCTACCATCTCCACTACCAACAAAAAATCCAGTGAGTTGAGGAGATGAACCTGCCAAACACATTCTGGAATCACCTTTTTTAAAATTAAATTTCTTTTTTAGTGAAATAAATTAGAGCCTATTTTTATGTCAGCATTGTTTGAACTCAGAGAAATTGTGGCCAAAGTTTCCTTGAGCAGGGTAGCTTGATGTGGGAGATAGATTCCTGAAAACCTGAGTATAAATACAATATTTTAAATTAAATTATATTTTAAATATACAAGGGGAGTCAGTGGTTAAGGCCCTGACTGCTTGCTATCAGAAGGAATCCTTCTGTAAATCTTTTTCTAAAATGCAGTAATTTTAACCTTATGAATTTGGATCTTCCTCTGTCACATTTACCTAAGATCAAAGTGCACCAGTGGATTGTCCTTCCTTGCCGTCATTATCTTGTCGGGGTCACTGGCTCATTGGCAGATTGAACGCTCCACCGACTTCTGAGGTTATGAACAATAACAGTTCCTCTTTTAGTTGTTTGGTTACACCCATAGATCCCCTGTATGAATTTGAGAATTCCTCTGTGAGTTGGAATTAAGTTGGGATTGAACACTCTGTCTGAATTGTGAAGCTGTATGCAATAATCCAAGCAGGTTTGAAAGTATCACTTAGTGATTGCAAGGAAAAGAGCAGTCTGACAATTCTGGGAATTAGTGCCATTTGAGAATTTGGGAATTGGTCATGTTGTCAAATGTGCAGGATCTATTGTATTTGCACATCAGTCGTAAAGGTGGTTTATTACCTATTTGACTTATTAGTGTATTTAAAATTAAAAACTCAGTTTCCCTCCTCAGAAAATGTGGGTTGTGTGGAAGTATGAGTATCACTGGCCTTGAGGGGAAGGGCATGGTTAGCACCTGAGTAAATATTGGCGTAGTGGAAGATGACACCCTCTGGAAGGCTGCTCTATCTGACATGCCCCTCACTGTACTAGATTTCCTGCCCTCAGAAGGATAGGAAACATTTCTGCTTTAAAGAGTTTAGAAGCCACTGGTATTCTAAAATAGTGCTGAAGGAGCCCTGCTGTTGGATGAAACCTGGGAGTACTGCATGTGGGTTATGGGAAACCCTTTATTCCATATGACCTTTCTCTCCTTGTGCAGGCCTCTTTCTACATACCATGGGGGATGCCTCTGACATGTCTTGTCTTAAATAGAATGCCTTGAACCGTCCTTCTGTCTCAGAAATGCAGAGCTGGGGAGCTCTGAGGATTGGGGAGACTCGGTGCTCTCAGAACGACAGAAGTTAGAAGTAATAATGGAAAAACAAAAGCACATATGAGGGGGCCGATTTGATGTGGTGCCTTATGACAACCCAGAAGAAATGAAATTAGTATTGTAAATGAGTATTGTAAGTTAGTACTGTAGATTAGTATTGTAAATGAGTATTGTAAATGAGTATTGTAAATTAGTATTGTAAATTTGATAAGGCACCACCTTTTAGTTTATAAAGCATGTTACATTCCTCAGAGCATTTTTATAAACGTTGTCACCTTTGATCTTTATAGTGTTGTCAGTAAAGGTGGTAAAGAGTGCAGCAAATCGACTCTCCATTTACGGATGGGAAGCAGTCTGTGAGCAGCTGTGCACCCCTGGCATGTCCCTGCCACTAACTAGCACAGCTGACTGGAGCTCCTCTTCCAATTCCTGCTCAGATGCTTTTCCCGTTTCACTTTTTCTGACCCTCCTTTTTAAAAGAAATTTTATTTGATGATAACTTTATTTACTTACTTATTTAGAGCCCAGCCTTCTCCCACAAAAGAGTTAAGGTGGCTTAAAAGTAATGACTAAGAAGGAAATTATGTTGATAGAAAATATTGGCTCAAGTAAGGCCCGTTTTCTTCTTAAACTTTGAAAATGGGGATAAGAGGAAAACTGTTAGGTTAAAATTAAATCCTCTCTGTGTGCCGAGAGCTCCCCAGCAGTTGTTAGGTCATTGCACAGCCCCCAGATATTAAGCATATATAAACCTTTTTCGTGTCCCAAGTTTAGGATTGTATGAATGGAGAAAGGAGTAGTACGTGAGGGAGCTTTGTGGTTACAGACACCTGAGCTTCGCTCTTTTGGTGTTACACTTAGTGTCTTTATAAGTGTAAGCATAAAAAGCAGCAGTATATTACAGTACATTTATAAAACGGTGGAAAATCACCCGCGATCTCCACCATTATTATAACTCTTAAGCACAGCATTATATTGAATTCTCCTACAAACACCTTTGTATGCTTTTGAAAATTGAACATAGCACAAGGATTTTTCATGTTTCTATATAGTCTTCATAACTATAGCTTTTTATTGCGACAAAACATATAACATACAATTTACTCTTTTAACCATTTTTAAAGTGTGCAGGTCAGTGGCCTGAAGGACATTCACCTTATTGTGCAGCCATCTCCACCATCCGCCTCTAGAACTTCTCGTCTTCCCAGACCGGAACTCCGTACCCGTTAAACACTCGTTCCCCATTCCCCACTCCTGGCAGCCACCCTTTTTCTGTGTGTCTGTAGGAGTGTGACTACTCTAGTTACCACATTATATTCACTTACAGTGAAATCATACAGTGTTCGCCCTTTTGTGACTGGCTTATTTCATTTAGCATGATGTCTTCAAGTTTCATCCATGTCGTAGCGTGTGTCAGAAATTTCCTTCCTTTTTAAGACTGAACAATATCCCATTGTATGTACATGCCACATTTTCTTTATCCATTCATCTGTTGATGGACACATGGGTAATTACACATTTTTGAGGACTGTATAATATCCCACCAAGTAGATAAATCATATAATGATATTCTTCAGTGTTTGCTGTTTGGGTTGCTTCCATCTGGGGGCTATTTTAAAGTAAAGATGTAGTAAATATCATCGTACTTTTTTTTTAAATCCTTCTGGGTTGTTTCTTTGCAATGATTATACAAATACTTATGTTCTGTTTTGTTTGTCATTTACTGAGTTAGAATTTAGGCTAAACTTTTGGATGAAAATAATTTAGGTGTATGCTAAAAATAAAAAGCATTACTCTGCATTTTATTGAATATGCCTTAGTTTTAATGAGGAAGGGCCACCTAAAGAATTCTTATTACGTTAGTCAGTAGAATGCCTCCTCAGCGAGAGGGCATGGTGCAGTGGTTTACAGATGCCAGAGATGACTGATGTTTCAGTAGTTGAAGAACTGATCTCAGGACAATATTCAAGAAGAGTCTATGGGCTGATGAAAGATGATCAGATCTTTGAGAATTAGTCCAGTGGTGAAACTATAATTTTTACAAGACGGAGTGGTCATGTTGGGGAAGAATTGGTATCTTTGTTCCTGTTTTTGTTGTTATCAATCTTTGGCATGTCTGTGAATACAGAGCTGGAGTGAAAGATGTGATCCTTGACCTCAGAGATCTTACACCCAGGTTGTCATACCACCATGTCAAACAGTTAGAAAACCAAAGCAGCGAAGTGGTAAGAGAAGCCGGCATTGGGTTCCTACAGAGGAAGCAAAAGCAGGCTTCCCTTGCTTTTTAGATAGTTGTTAGACTGAGAGGAGGGTAGGCCCTGAGAGCGTTCCAGAAGAGGGTCTTCAGTTTGATATCCTGCCCTCCCTCCTGCACCAGCTGCTGCTACATTAGGCCTCTGCGTACAGTTTGTGGCCGTCTGACAGTAAGTCCTCCGATCACTGGGGAGCTTCACTTCTTTGCAAGGCTGATCTTCACCCTTTCCCAGGCAGCTCATTGCTGTGGCATCCACCGTGACCTGGAGTGTCGTTCCCCTGCCCATGGGTGCAATAAGAAGGCCTGTGCGGTCTCACCGACCCAGTGCAGACAGCCATTCTTTGGCCAGACGTTGCCTAAAGCGCTTCCGTGGTGTGCTTGCCTTTCCTGGCTGAATTAGGCTCTTTGTTACTTTTCTATCAGTCTAAACCTATCTGCTCCGTGTCTTTTAGAAATTCCTCAAGGGCCTGTCAGTAGTGCCTGTCTGTTTTGTGCAAAAACTTCTTGTGGCACTTTTATATTTGTTTGATCATTTTAAAGGAATTTGAGAGAGGGACTAGGTAAACACATAGGCTCATTCATCACTTTGAATTTATTCTTGTGTGTTTTGTTTTCCCATTTTACTGAACTCTCTTAATAGTACTAATTTCATTCAATTCTGTGTGTTTTGCAGATGGAAAATTATTTATAAATAAGGATTTTTTGCTCTTTCCATTTTTATATGACTTTTTTTCCCTGTCATAATATACTTCTTGGAATTTTTGCAGTGATGTTGAACAACACTGTTGGTGAACATCTTTGGCTTAATCCTCACGTTAGCCAAACTTTAGCACTGTTGGTGTTTTTTTTGTTTTTTTTTGTTTTTTTTTTTTGCAGTACGTGGGCCTCTCACTGTTGTGGCCTCTCCCATTGCGGAGCACAGGCTCCGGACGCGCAGGCTCAGCGGCCACGGCTCACGGGCACAGCCGCTCCGCGGCACGTGGGATCTTCCCAGACCGGGGCACGAACCCGCGTCCCCTGCATCGGCAGGCGGACTCTCAACCACTGCGCCACCAGGGAAGCCCAGCACTGTTGGTTTTAATCACTGTCTGTGTATTGCCCAGTCGCTTTCTGGAAACTGGGACTAGTACTGGAGGGTACATGTCACCTACAGCCTCACTAGTGTTGAGTGCCCAGAGTATTGCCAAAGCTCTTCTTAATCTGTAGTTCTGTCGTTTTAACATTAAATTTGAGTTTGGTCATTTCCTGTAGACATTCTGGAGTCCATGAGAACAGTCAGAGTCGGGCTTTATTCATACATCATTTTGTTCTCATCAAATACTTATACACAGCTTTCCCTTCCTATTCCAGAGCAGCTTGGGTGTGGAGTGGAAATTACTGGCAACACAGTTTGGTGGAGAAAGTATGGGCCTTGGAGTCAGGTATCAAATCATAGCTCTGTGACTAATAGCCTGATGATTTTTGATAAGCTTAACTTAAACTCTGAGTCTTGGTTTAATCATTTGTGAAGTAGGGATTTTGCTGTCTTACAGAGTGGCTTTGAATGTAGAGGAAGATGCAAAGAGGGCTCTTAGTAATGCAGAAATCATTCTTGCTCCTTGCCTCTTCTCTCCCCAGTGGGTTATTAACATACTAAGGCCATTCAACAAGAATTGGCCACGATTTTGGTAGACTTTACTTTTAATCAGAGATAAGTTTTACTTCTCCACCACTCCGATTCTTTGTCCCTAATTTTCCAATTGAAATCAGGGTGAATGATGGTTGTTTTTACATATCTTTTTAATAATTTATTTTATTCCAGTTTTTTAATTGCTTAGTGGGTATAATATAACTAACATTACAACAGCAATGTCTAGCATTTTTTTGAGCAACTATAACTATGTGACAGGCAGGTAATTAAAGTACTTTATATATATATTTATTTATTTATTTATTTATTATTATTATTTTTGGTATATATTTATTTAATCGTCCCAGCAGTCCTTCTTCATAGGAAACTGAGGCTGAGACATGTCACCGAGGTTGGGAGTGTGACCCAGGCTGCACATCCTGGCAGTCTGACTCTGGAGTTGTACTTCTGCTGCCTCTGGACTGCCATCGTGGTATTGAAGGGTTTATTCCCTTTATTCTGTATTCCTGAAGCCCATTCTAGTGTGAGTGTGTATACATATGTATGTAGAAAAAAAATCTTAGTTTTTGAAAAGGCTAGTTATTATGAAGTTAGATAGCAAATGTCAAATACAGAGCATTCATATCTATTGAATATGTTAATTCTAATCGGTAGCGTTAAGGCTTTTTCCTTACCTAGGCAGTACAATTTGATTTATCCCCCCTTGAAATTGCCACTCAGATCTGAATCCCTCTACTATGTCTCTAGAACCCTGGTTTCGTTTTGTCCTAGATTATCATAAAGTCCTCGTTATTGGGATATTCTTAAAATTTTTTATTATAAAATATATCTAACATAGAATTTACCATCTTAATCATTTTTAAGTTACAGTTCAGTGGTGTTAAATACGTTTATAATGTTGTGCAACTGTCACCACCATCCATCTTTATAACTGTTTTCATTTTGTGAAACTGAAACTCTGTACCCGTTAAACATCCTCCCCCAAGCCCCTGTCAACCACCATTCCACCTTCTCTCTCTTTGACTAACCTAAATAGTTCATATAAGGAATCAGACAGTACTTGTCTTTTTGGGACTGGCTAATGTCACTTAGCACAGTGTCCTCAAGGCTCATCCAAGTTACAGCATGTGTCAGAATTTCCTTCCTTTTTTAAGACTAACATCCCATCATATGTATATACCACATTTTGCTTATCCGTTTATCTGTTGATGGATACTTGGTTTGCTTCCATGTCATTATCTGGACAGTCTTGTCAGTATAGTTCTTGTCAGTATATTCTCCTTGCTTTGGCCCATGGTTAAAATCTTTTTTTTTTTTTGCTTTGCTATTGCACCATCTTCTTAAGATCTACACTGGCTTTATGTTTCCAGGATCTGTCGTTCAGTCACGATGCTCTCAGCTCTGCCCCAGTGCACTTGCTGGCCCTTGGTTATAGCTTATATCTTGTAATGTTGAAGTTTACGTGTTTCGCCCATCTTCTCCGACCATGCGGGGAGCTCCTCAGGGCAGGGACTGGATTTCACTAAACTTCGCAGTGCTGGCTCCCCCTGAGTGTCTGGGCCTGGGTGATGGGTACCCAGTGACCACACCTCGCTTCTTGTTTCTTGTTTGGGTGTTCCTCGGCTGCTTTCCTCATTTCATATCTCACTTTGGACTCTTGCAGCTAAAATTAACACACATGAGCCATTGATTTGATGCTTGCCCTTCTTAAAGCCTTCCTAAGCTTTCAAAATTGCTTCCTGAAATTCTGGATCCTTCACTGATGAAATGTCTCCTGAGTTAGAGGTAATTTTTACCCCAGCCTCCATTGTGCCTAAATGTGGCATCTTTCGAGGCTGCCTTCACTTCTGTCTCAGCTTATACGCCAGCTTATTGTAAACATAGGCTGTAATAGGTTTATTTAATGTAAGCGGTTTTGTAGTAGTCTCTGCTCTGCCCTATTTCATTTTGTTTTCAGTTGTTGCTTATCATGTGGTAATCACGAAAGCATTTGAATCCTTCTCAGGTGGGTAGCTGTTTTGGTCCAGCTCCTCAGGGTTGTGTCATGAGGCATTGATGAGGAGGATGGGCAGAGAAATATCTAACCCACCTATGCTTTGTCTCTTAGTGGAGAGAGATTTTTTTTTTATTGTATTGCCCTTTAGAAATTTTGAAAGGGAGCTTTGATTCAGGTATAACTATCCTCCCCAAGTAAAACAAAAAGTACTGAAAAGTTGGATTCTAAAGTTAGAAAGCACTGAGAATGAATCTGTGCCAGGGAGAGCTTATTGGAAGGCTACGTTTGGGAATCTGTAGGGTTGCGTTTAAGGCGAGGTAAAGGGTGTGTGTAAAGGGTTGGCAGGGGAGGGGGGAGCTCCTTGAAAGGATTTATTAGGGCACCTGAGCAGTGGAGACCTTAAAAGTATTTGCAGAAATAATGTTAGAATCTTTAATTTTTAAATTAGAAATTTAGGAGTGGAATTTAGGAGTAAAGGGGTTGAATACCAAGAGATTAGCTCAATAACTGCTATCTCTGAGTCAGATGTGGATGCTGCCCTTGGGGAGGTTACAGTCAGGGGGGAGCAAAGCTTTCCCCACTAGATTTTTTAAAAAAATAAATTTATTTATTTTTGGCTGTGTTGGGTCTTCATTGCTGCACACGGGCTTTCTCTAGTTGCGGTGAGCGGGGGCTACTCTTCGTTGCAGTGTGCGGGCTTCTCATTGCGGTGGTTTCTCTTGTTGCCGAGCATGGGCTCTAGGCGCACGGGCTTCAGTAGGTGTGGCACGCAGGCTCAGTAGTTGTGGCGCACGGGCTTAGTTGCTCCACAGCATGGGGGATCTTCCCGGAGCAGGACTCGAACCCGTGTCCCCTGCATTGGCAGGCAGATTCTTTACCACTGCACCACCAGGGGAGTCCCTCCCTACTAGATTTTAATTACAGTAAGATGCTGAGTTTCATGTGATAGGATGGCAGATGTATTTCAGGCACCCAGAATAAGAATGTTTGAGTTGGGAGTCACCAGTGGTCACCATTATATTCTTCTTTTCATTATTTTCCCTCTTTGTCCCCAGAAATGACTAATCTGATTAATAGCTAAGAACTTTTGCTCAGTCTGAGATAATGGTATTAATAGTTCTTACTCATTAGGTACTTAACAATGAGCCCTGTGGAACCCAAACATTCCAGGTCAGGCCAGGGTGGAGGAACCAGCAATGGAGACAGAGAAAGAACAGTCAGGAGGGAAGAGGAAAGCCAACAGGGAGTTCCTGCTAAGATCTTAACAGATGGGGGGGGCTGAGACTTTGAGTGGTTAAATGACACAGCTGTCTGTGGTCACGCCCTGAGGAGTAAGTGATGGAGTCCCCCTTCTTAAACACTGCTGCTTCCTAGGTGTACAGGTGTTTCCATACCCAGTTATAATTTCACCCAGAAACAAAGAAATGTGACAGTGTAGTTTGTATAACTTTATCTTAGGTAGATGCCTAGCTCTCAGTACATGTTTTACATTTGTGGACTGAAAAAAAATGCACAACCTAGAAGTTGAGAATTTTGATTTATTTGTCAGAGAAAACTGAGGACTTAAGCCCGGAAGACAACCTCTCAAATAGCTTTGAGGAACTGCTCCAAAGGGTAAGAGAGGAATCAGGGTATATAGGGGTTTTTGCAACAAAAACCAGATAGTTCGGACATCAAAGGATTACTGTTAATTAAAGAAAACCAGATACCTCAAGTTAATGAATTTAGCACTTGAAGATTCAAGAGTCTGGGCTCATTGACATTATTCCTTTGGTATGCGCCTTAACCGTCTACGGCCAGTATCCTGCTTTCCTCCATCTGGAATCCCATGCTTTTTTCCATCTGGGGGTGTCTGCAGTGGCTGCAGTGGCCGCTGGCTTGATGCCGGCAGCATCCTTTGTTTACTGATATGGCAGGCGGTGTTTTTTGTCCACACGCTTTATCTTAGCTGAAAGGCTGGGAAGTGATCAGCACATGTTTTAAATATTGAAAGCTAGCGAATGGACTTTGATTAGTGGGTTTTAGTGCTTAGGGTACTCATGACCTGTGATTGGGAATCTGGTCCAACCTTGCCATTTTACCTAAGGAGAGAACGGACACCCTTGTTGTTTAGGGACTTACCCAAGACCTCACTGGAGTGGACTTCAGTCTTTTGACTCCAGGGTCAAGTTTTTTTCACTGTACATGGCCTTTGGAACGCATTTTCTTTTATAGGTAGTGTTGTAAATGGAAGTTAGGTAGAGTTGAAGTGAACACATAAGATGCTAAAAATGCCATCGTCAGAATCACTGGTGTCACCTCCACAGGACCACGTCCAGTGTCTTCATCCACCCTGACGCCCCAGCTGACCTTCTTGCTACGTTGTGAAGACTCCACTCTTCGTTGGCTTTCCTCCTCCTCTTGACTCTTCTTTCCCGGTCTGCCCTGCTGGCTTCTCCGCCTTGGTCTGTCCTGGAGTGTTGGGGTTCCATAGGGTTTACCACTAGACCCTCTTTCCTCCTTCGTCTTCATTCTCTCCCTCACTGACTCACCAGGTTTTGTACTTAACTCATCTTGATGTGGGTGATTCTTAACTTAATACTTCTAGTCCAGTCTTCTCCTCTGAGGTTCAGATTCATGTGTCCGGCTACTTACTTGACCTTGACATTTGGATGTTTCACAGACACTGCAAACTTAACATGCCAAATGGAAGCTCTTCCGTAGGCCCTCTGGACCTGTTCATAGCACCCCTCTCCCCCACCCTGCTCTTCAGTGATTGCCACCACCAACTGGGAATCATCCATGATGATAATAGTAAGAGCTGACATTTATTGAGAACTTATTATGTGCCAGGGACTTCCTTACAGGCATTGCATGAATTAACTCAATCTGTTTTGTTCTAACAGCAGTACCACGCGGTAGGTGATGGTAGTAGTAGTCGTAATGAGAATAGATGATTTAGCTCCTAGCGCATACTAGGCACTGTTGTAAGCGTGTTGTAAATACTGACTCACGGAATTCTCAAATCACTGAGGTAGATACTGTTACTATCCTTCGTTGACAGATAATGTCGGAAACTGAAACACAGAGAGATTCCGTTCTTCCTACCACACTCCAGGTCCCCCAGCTAGTACGTGTGGAGCTGGAAATGCAGTCCGGCAGAGACTGAGCATGCGCACTGGCGCTGGTGCTGTTTCTTACTGTGATTGTCCCCATTTCACAGATGGGAGGCAGTTCCTCCATTTCCTCTCCCACATCCGGTGTGTCAGAATTTCTGTCGATCCTGCCCCCACACCTGTCTCCAGTTGTGCTCCACTTCGTCTGTCTGGTGAGTGTTGTAGTTTAGCTACTGTGGGCTCGCCCTGGACGGCGGCCACAGCCCCTGCCTGTGCTTTCTGCTTTCTCTCTGTCCCCTGCAGGGCTCCTCCACACAGCAGCCGCTCTGGCCTGAGCCTGAAAACCAGGACATTTCCGCCCGCTGCGGAAAGCTCGGCAGGGGCTCCCACTGTGCTCAGAAGTAGACGCGCTCTCCTTTCTGTGGCCCTCAGGGCCCCCTAGACCTTGTTTATGCTTTTGGTCTCCACTCCCCCCACCCCAGTCTTTTTCGTGTCCTCATGTCTGTCCTTGCTGCCTCTGGGCCCTGGCACGGCATCCCCTTGGCAGGGAAGCTCCCACCCGCCGCCAGCCTTGTCCGGCCTCCGCTGCAGTGTCTCCCCAGGCCCGTCCTCCCCGCCGCTCCGGAGTTCTCCTCGGCTCGGCATGTATCACCCGTGGCCCTAACTTCCTTATCTCTGCCCTTTTGCTGCTGTTTCTCCATAAGGATGTAAGCTCCCTAAGGGCCTAGAGTGCAACAAGTGTTTGTTGAAAGAAAGAAAGAAACGCAGATTGAACTTTGGCTGCCTTAGAAAGCTGGCTTTTTCCAGGTGCAGGTGTGTCTTGAGCCCAGCAGAGCTGCCTCTCCCGGAGCCCGGGGCACAGCCCACCTCTCGCTGCAGCTGCTCGTGTGCTTCTGTCTCGGGGGGCGCAGGCGCCAGGGTCCCGACGTCCCACCAGCTTCCTCACACACCACAGGGTCTGAACCTTGTGGCACCACTGCTGCCGAAGCCTCAGGCACTTTGTGGCCGGGGGAAGGGAGCCAGGCGGGGGCTCTCACCAGGTGAGCTGGGCCTGCCTGCGACAGACCCCCGTCCCCTCCCTGCAGCTCGGGTTCTCCCACAGCCATGACCTCTCTTCGCTCTGTCTGGGTGCCCGCTCTGTCCCTTGGCAACTCCAGGTCACTGTCCCTGGGGATTCTTCTAGAACCACCTTAAATGTGCATGTCACTTTAGCGGCAAGTTCTTTGACTTTCTTTAGTAACTCATTCTCCCAGGATGGGGTCCAAGGAAATGTGCCTTTTGAGACTTCCTGTAGTTAAGCAAAAAGATGAAATTTGGGCTAATATTAGTAAACAGGCAGTAACTGTTAGCAAATTAATTACAGTCTTGCTTGTAGTTCTGTTGTGGAGGACAGGAAGCGATCAGCTTGTCGAAGACCCTGTAACTTCCTAAGAACTGACGTCCTGTGAGAGTACGGGATGCGGTGGGCCCCGGCGGGAGGTGTAGGAGTGTGCTGACGTACGGACTCCTAGACTGGGGCACTCACCTCTTCCTGAGCAGCAGTAGTGGCTGCAATGACCTGGGGAGACCCTTCCTCTGAAGGAACAAAAACATGTTCTTAGTTGACAGTGGAAGAGTAAACACGACCCTGATTAATGACTGCTTCAGCTGTTCTCTGGTCCTGAGCTCATAATTTACACAGGTAACAGCCTTCGGGTCCCCTTCCCACAGCACTCTTTTGATTTTAATTTGGAATAACTGGGAAGTGATGGGTGTAAATCAGCACTTTCTCTGCACATGCCCCAAGGTGTTTCTGTTGTGCAGATAGGGCCTAAGCTATTAGAATCTGCAGCTGTTCTTTTGCCTGGCTCCTCTTGGTCCCGAATGCCACCTGTAACTGCCCCGCAGCCAGGGAGGGTCAGGGAAAGGAGACGGCTTCGTGGACGTTAAAGCGTGCGGGGGCAGGTGCTGGTGTGTTAGCCCCAGTCCATTGTGGGGTGCGGGACTTATGGACTCGCCTGCGTAGCAGTGATAATGCTTGACTTTACTTCGTCAGGATCATTTATTCAGAGTTCCGAACAATCCACTCACAAAGACTGTAACCGCATAGAGTGTGGACTAACGGGGAAGTTTGCAGCAGGGCCACCAGAAGAGGGGACTGGCCTGGGCCACACAGGCAGCAGCAGCTCCTCCTTCCGGTCCTCTGCTGCCGCCGTCCTGGTCTGGGGGAGCTCAGGGTGGGCTGCGTAGGATCTTGTTTCTCCTGTCACACTAGGCTCGGTGGCTCTGACCTCTTGGTGGCCTGGAGGGTAACTTCTGGCTTTTGTGTGGAAGCAGTTGCTGTGCACGTTGAGCATTAGATCTTATACAGGTCACCTCGGGATGAGTCTCAGCTGTGGAGCGTTCGCGTCAGTGATGCGCATATCCTGAAACCACTCACTCCTTCCTACAGAAGTCCCTGGTGTGTGGGCACCAGAAACATCCCTCGTTTTCTTTTTCTGACAGCAGTCATCTTTGTGGGCTCTGTGGGGCATCTCAAGCTTGGCTTGAGGCAGCTCTGCTTTCTTCACTCAGAGATCATCCTTCCAGCCCCTGTCTCCTCTAATTCCTGTTAAGTCCCTCCACTTCCTTTATACTGGGGCCTTCTCAGCAAGAGGCAGAGGCAGCTGTGGGCTCCCTCCCTCTCCTGCTAAATTCATCATCACAGTTGTGGAGTGACAACTTCAAGGGATCTTAAATCTGCCGATTGTCAATCAAGTGGACTGCACTGTATTTGTTTTAGATAAAGTTCTGGGGGAAGGGTAGAGTCTGTTTTCACAGCTCCTTTCAGACTCTTCAAGGTGTCCAGTCTTGGTGGATGGTATAGTGAATTTTATTGACAACAACTTCATAAAGAAAGAGCCAAGTCCAGCCCCTGATCTCTCCCTTCAGTTGTTTTGATATAGTACATTTTGGAGTGTTTGGAGGGGGCAATGTAGAGTAGGGTACTGGGGGTTTTTTTGGCCTCTTGTTTTGAATGTAAAATGATCCAGCATTTCCAAAATATGTTTTTATTATTAGAACCAAAAGACGGTGTTTATGCTCATGTTGATTGAATTGATTGAAATGCTTAATTTTATTGACATGCTTAACTCTCTCCTAGGATGTTACTTTGATAATACTTTTTGGCTGAGAAAATTTTTACATCATGGATTTAGAAGAACTGTTGCTCTGATAGGAATGAAAATTTGTTTTGATCATTCTACCTATTTTCTTTTTTAATAGATGCCAGTAAGTATTTATTTGATCCTCATTTTTCCCCCCTTTAGACTTCTAATTGAACAAATACTTTTGGAGGGTCTACTGGCACTATGTTAGGTGATACAGACCCAAGTCACAGTCTCTGTATTAGGGAGTCGTTAGGTAAGGTTTAGCCTTCCTTTACACAGACTCTGGGAGGGGGTGTGGTCAAGAAGACTGGGCATAGTTTTTAATAATGTAGAACAATTAATCATTGTGCAGAGTTTAAGTCTTGTGTTTTTTTCTACCATCTAGTTGAAACTTTAAAAAGATACTGTTAAATTTACACATAAACTGCATTAGTATATATCCATGCTTTAGCTCAGGTATGATAGAAGATGTTCTTTTCCTTTCTCTGTTACAATCTAATCTTTTTTTAAGTTTATTTTTCTATCGTCTTCTTTTTAAAAATATTTATTTAATTTATTTTATTTTTGGCTGCATCAGGTCTTAGCTACGGCACACGGGATCTTCGTTGTGGCATGCGGAATCTTTCGTTGTGGCTTGTGGGCTCTTCGTTGCAGCGCACGGGCTTCTCTCTAGTTGTGGCGTGCGGGTTTTCTCTCTCTAGTTGTGGCACGCGGGCTCCAGAGCGCGTGGGCTCTGTAGTTGTGGCACGCGGGCTTAGTTACCCCGCGGCACATGGGATCTTAGTTCCCCAACCAGGGATCGAACCTGCGTTCCCTGCATTGGAATGCAGGTTCTTTACCACTGGACCACCAGGGAAGTCCCTGCTATAATCTAATCTTAATGTCGTGGGAAGATAATAATACAGAGTTTGGTAGTAATATGTTTAGAAAATGCTTCCTAGCCTAAGTATATGATATTCTATATGCATCAGTGAGGAAAGTCTTCATTTAATATATGGCTCAAACTATGGAAAAATAAGTTTCAAATGACTTCATCAGTATTTAACTTCAGATAATTATGTTAAAAAAGGGAAGAAACGAAGAATCTCCCTCTCCCAGCCCAGTCATTTGACGCGAGCGTAACTGGGACAGTGTCCCTGGCCTGTCTCCTTCCCCTGCCCCTGGGATGGTATGGGCTACCCTGTGTTCTTGCCGAGACATACAGCAAGTAGACCTCTTCGTTCTCTTCCAAAAAGTTCTCAGACGCAGCAGACAACTGTGAACACTGGATACTTGCTTGGCTTGGAATTAGCATGTGAACCTCTCTACCTAGAAAGTCATTCTCCAGAACATAGGGCTGTTGCTTCAGAACGGTGTTTGAAATTAGGAGATGCCTCTGTATGAGCAGGCTGAACGTTGAGGCATTAACCGTGTGGACAGCCAGGAGAGGCATCACAGTAGATGAAAGGGTTTGGCTTTCTCAGTAACTGGGGAGTCAAAATGGATAATTCAGTAAGTGAGAAAATGGCATATTTTAAAAATATATTCTCTCTTCATTTCCTTTTATAGATCATCTTCAATGTTTGTTGTTGAGAGGTAGACCTTGGTGTGAATTTTAATTAGAACTGTGGTACAACATTAATCTTGTGGTAGCAAGCCCAATGTGTTATGAATGCATGTAAAAAAAGGAATGGTTATACATTATAAAATGAATAATTGAAGGCATGCCAAGTGCACGGTACTATGCTTTTATGCCATTGTATCTTTTTTTTTTTTTTGGTATTGCTTTTTTATTTTTAATACTTTCTACTGGTCATTTATCACCTTATCCTCCCTGGTTATTTAACATTTGTTCATTTTCCTTCACCAGGAACCCATTTTCTTGGCTTCTTGGAGTAAGTGGCTGCCTGAACATAGATTTTATTTTTACAGTGAAGATTAGTTTCTTACAGAAATTCTTCAGTGAGATTAAAAACTGCTTCACACCAAAGGAGAAAACCATGGTCAGGAAGAGTCCCTGCACGATTTGATCTCCCCCTCAAATGGCTGCCTCGGTGCCTCTGTAGCCAGGAAAGCTCCTGACACAGTGCCTGCTGGCTGCGGGCACAGAGCTGAGAGCCCAGCTGCCCAGTGGCCCTAGTCGGGTGATTTTGTATTTGAGTCCCCGAGCCATTATCGGGTTTGCAGGAGACAGTCTTACATTCTAATGCTATTTGAAAGGTGCATTCTTATCGTGCAGTACACATTTTAACCATTTAAATTGGGAAAGGGAAACACTGTCATTTGTCATCTAAGTTAGAAAGTCAGGGATGTATTTTATTGGTAGTTTCTTCACTGCTTAGCACAGAGGCTGGGGTGTAAGGTGCTCAAGTTGTCGACTGAAAAGAAATGCTCAGCCTAAAAGTTGAGAGTTATGGACTATTCGGCTGATTTTCTGAGGGCTCAAGCCAGAAGACAGCCCCTCAGATTGCTCTGAGGAACTGCTTCCAAGGGTATGGGAGGAGCCGGAATATATAGGGGTTTGTGCAACAAAAACCGAGTAGTGGGGGCTTCCCTGGTGGTGCAGTGGTTGAGAGTCTGCCTGCGGATGCAGGGGACATGGGTTCGTGCCCCGGTCCGGGAAGATCCCACATGCCGTGGAGCGGCTGGGCCCGTGAGCCATGGCTGCTGAGCCTGCGCGTCCGGAGCCTGTGCTCCGCAATGGAAGAGGCCACAACAGTGAGAGGCCCGCATACCGCAAAACAAAAAAACAAAAAACGAGTAGTGGGAACATCAAAATACTAGTGTTAATTAAAGAAAACCAGACATCTCAAATTAATAAATTTAGTACTTTGTATGGAAAGGTGCAAGAGTCTGGGCTCATTGAAATCATTCCTTTGATATGCACCTTAGCTATCTGGGGCCAGTATCCATCCTGAGTTCCCTCAGGACTCACTGTGGGAAGGCGGGGAAAAGGGGGAGCCTGTAGTGGCTGATGGCTTGATGGCTGCAACATCCTTTGTTTGCTGATATGACAGGTGGCATTCTCAGTCCGCAGGTGTTTGTTCAGTGAACTAATAGAGGGACAGATGTATGGATAAATAAATTTAGTTGATTTTTATTCTTAAAATATTTTATTTAGGAAGAAATAGCAGATATGTTATATCTGAGAAAAAAGAGCCACTTTGCATCCTTCGTGCCCCCAAGTTTTTGGGCGAGTGGCTGGGAGGGGTATGGATGATCACACAGGGCCTGGCAGAGCTGGCTGCCTCAGCCTGGGAATGTTCTGGGAAGGATATTCAAAAAGGCAGGAGAAAGAAACGGCATTTCGTCATTAGTTTCCATGCATTTTACTGGTATCCGAGAGAGTTAATTGAGACTTTGGGCTCCCTGGGCTGAAGTCCTTGCTTTAATATCCTTATTTACAGAACCAGCCTAAATAGTGGGGTCTTTATTTCCCATCCTGGCGTTTAATCCTTCCATCAGCTCAAAGGGATGAGGCACTGAAGTGGCAGCACTTCACAGGTGAGAGAGGGAAATGGGGAGATGGAGTGTGAGCCTTAGGGCCCTTATCTTAATTTGTAACTAGTCTGATTAAGAGTCATGTGTTTGTTTATGGTTTCCTTTGCTGTGCAAAAGCTTTTAAGTTTCATTAGGTCCCATTTGTTTATTTTTGTTTTTATTTCCATTTCTCTAGGAGGTGGGTCAAAAAGGATCTTGCTGTGGTTTGTGTCATAGAGTGTTCTGCCTATGTTTTCCTCTAAGAGTTTTATAGTGTCTGGCCTTACATTTAGGTCTTTAATCCATTTTGAGTTTATTTTTGTATATGGTGTTAGGGAGTGTTCTAATTACATGTAGCTGTCCTGTTTTCCCAGCACCACTTATTGAAAAGGCTGTCTTTCCTCCACTGTATATTCTTGCCTCCTTTATCAAAAATAAGGTGACCATATGTGCATGGTACCCTCAGAATGGGAGAAAATATTTGCAAATGAAGCAACGGACAAAGGATTAATCTCCAAAATTTACAAGGAGCTCACGCAGCTCAATATCAAAAAAACAACCCAATCCAAAAATGGGCAGAAGACCTAAATAGACATTTCTCCAAAGAAGATACACAGATTGCCAACAAACACATGAAAGGATGCTCAACATCACTAATCATTAGAGAAATGCAAATCAAAACTACAGTGAGGTATCACCTCACACCAGTCAGAATGGCCATCATCAAAAAATCTACAAACAGGGCTTCCCTGGTGGCGCAGTGGTTGAGAGTCCGCCTGCCGATGCAGGGGACATGGGTTCGTGCCCCGGTGCAGGAAGATCCCACATGCCGCGGAGCAGCTAGGCCCGTGAGCCATGGCCGCTGAGCCTGCGCGTCCGGAGCCTGTGCTCCGCAACGGGAGAAGCCACAACAGTGAGAGGCCCACGTACTGCAAAAAAAAAAAACAAAAAACAAAAAACTACAAACAATAAATGCTGGAGAGGGTGTGGAGAAAAGGGAACCCTCCTGCACTGTTGGTGAGAATGTAAGTTGATACAGCCACTATGGAGAACAGTATAGAGGTTCCTTAAAAAACTAAAAACAGAACTACCATACGACCCAGCAGTCCCACTACTGGACATATACCCTGAGAAAACCGTAATTCAAAAAGAGTCATGTACCACAATGTTCATTGCAGCTCTGTTTACAATAGCCAGGACATGGAAGCACTAAGTGTCCATCAACAGATGAATGGATAAAGAAGATGTGGCACATATATACAATGGAATATTACTCAGCCATAAAAAGAAATGAAATTGAGTTATTTGTAATGAGGTGGATGGACCTAGAATCTGTCATACAGAGTGAAGTAAGTGAGAAAGAGAAAAACAAATACCGTATGCTAACACATATATATGGAATCTGAAAAAAAAAAAAGGTTCTGATGAGCCTAGGGGCAGGACAGGAATAAAGGCGCAGATGTAGAGAATGGACTTGAGGACATGGGGAGGGAGAAGGGTAAGCTGGGAGTAAGTGAGAGAGTGGCATGGACATATTATACACTACCCAATGTAAAGTAGATAGCTAGTGGGAAGCAGCCACATAGCACGGCGAGATCAGCTCGGTGCTTTGTGACCACCTAGAGGGGTGGGATAGGGAGGGTGGGAGGGAGATGCAAGAGGAAGGAGATATGGGGATATAAGTATTTGTATAGCTGATTCACTTTGTTATAAAGCAGAAACTAACACACCATTGTAAAGCAATTATACTCCAATAAAGATGTTAAAAAAAAAAAGTCACGCTTTTTAGGAAGACTGGGACGGACATATTCTCTGTTCACCTCATAGCATATTTCAGTCCACAGTACCCTAGCCCTCAAAAAACTGCTGTACCTATTAAGGTTAAGTTTTTATTTGTATTTCACTATAGGAAATAATTGTAAATCCTCTTCTACATTTCTGTGAGATTGTTACAGACATTATCTTTTCCATCATCTGATGGCCATTCGGTAGTGCTTTGATATTGAAGTTTTTTCAGAATACAGTAATAGGGAAAATGTTTCTTTCCTGGGTAATAGACAGTTTCCTCATTTCTGATAATAAGATTTATGTAAGCCATCCTGAGTCTCCTTCTGCCCTGATTGCAGGCATGCTTATGGCCAAGATTTTTGTGCTCAGTGTTGACATTTTTTGTCTCCTTTTTCTTAACTTTTTTCTTTTAAAACTGTTTTAAGGTGATAAATAATCTTATTTTGTATGCACTTTTTAATCAGGTGCTTTAAATTCTTTCTGGAGAGATTTGTGCTTTTAATAGACTCATTAAAACAATGGTGCACGTTTATTATTCATTAAGTACTTGCTTTGAGTTTACGCTTGTTGTACTACAGCCCTCTTTTCTTGCTAACTCCAGTCGACTTTTCTTTCTTGTTTAGTCCTGGGCCAGGCTTAGTATCTCCATATTTAGGTATACTTATACTATTTTATTTAAGAGCTTAAGGTTGTGGTATAAGAAGTTGAAGGAAACAGAACTGATCTGTTTCTTCTGAAAGCTTAAGCTTTTGATACATTACTCTGAATCCCTTCTGAGAACCTGGGTGATATAAATCATTGCCGCAACCCAAGACTTATGTTCATTATCTCCAGCTGTGATTATTGCCCTTAATTGAAATGCAGTTTAAGGGAGGATTTGGATCTTTATCCTTTTTCCTGCTACCCAGTGTCTTCTCTTTCGTTTGAGGTAATGCTGTTTTCTGGGAAGAAGGGTTACTCCAGTGATTAGAGAGCATCATAGTGGAGATTTAAATTCTGCACTTCATTTTCTCATGTTTTATTTGCGCACTTACTCAGCCTATGAATTAACTGAATTTTCCCTGACACTTTTCATTCTTGTTAGTGTTACTGTAACAACGCCTGTAGGAAGCAGGTATCTGGATCCTACAGGGACACAGACGCTTTCCTTGATGAATCCCATTTCATATCAGCTTTTTCTCAGTTTTGAATTCTTTCAGCTATTTCATATACAAAATGTTATATTATGTGACAAGCTACAGAGTTGTGTGCCTGTAAGTGCTAAGATGTGGTGGTGTGACACTGGATCTTTATCCAGCTTCTTTGAGCTTCATTTTGCTAATTATGACTATCTCCCATGTATGGTTATTACAAAAAAATAATAAAAAAAGCTTGAAGCAGTATGCTTGACTACATTCAGTAATAATTGAATTAAAATAATAAGCATTTCCAAGCCCTTGGTGCTGGTCCACTTATTCCCCAATCTTTATAACCAGATTCCTTTGTAAAGCAGCACCTTAATATGGAATGTGACAAAGTTTGGCTTGTGCTGTGAATCTTATGATTTCACAGTAGCATAACACAACTGACAGTTTGCTTCCAATAATGGAACATCCACTTCATTTATCTCATTTCCGGTACATGGGGTTTCCTATGCCATATCTCCTGCTTGAATTAACTTTATATCTGTGTGCTTGTCTTGAATATTTTTGATAAGTTATATTCCCAAATTGTCCTTTTCAACTGGTGGAAGTATCGGTAAAGATAAGCATTGTTTTCTTTTTCTTCCAGTCATCCTTCAGAACTAATTTCTGAAGCTCACATTGGTCTCCTTATCATTATGAAGTCAGCGCCTGCGTTTTGTCTTGTGCCCTCCAGGTCTTTTGCGCCACACCCTGGGTCCTGCTCTTGCCCAGCTGGCCCTAGCTGCCTCTCATGTGGCCCTGCGCGTTTCCTTCGCCTGCGCTGGGCATATCCTGCTTTGACTGCTCACCTTGTTTCAGCTCTTGCTCACCTTAGGGATGATTTCTAAACCCACGTTGGAAGGTGGTAGGTGGTAGTATGTGAACCCCTCCTGGAAATGGAAGCTGACCAGATGTTATGGAAACCTTCCTGCTAGAAACACTTCCACTAGAAATACTGGAGAAAATAAAACAAACACCCTTTTATTATCTTTATTATAAGAAAGTGAGAAACCCACAGGTGGGGAAAAAGATAAAGAGGAGTAAACGTTTCTGAGAGAGAGAGAGAGGGTCTAAAACCAGAGTGGGACATGACAGTGAGGGGACTTCTGCTGATTCTGGGAACCTAGATTTCAGGGAGACGGTTTCATCTGAACCTCTTTGAAGGGCTAGTCTGGGAGTATGCGTGGGGTGGGAACATCCATTAACAAAGGGAGGAGGTGTCTTCTTAGCTTTAAAAGAACAGTCTCTTTTGAATCTTGTTGGATTTGGGATTTGAATTTATGCCCTCTGCATGGTCTGGAAAACCCAAGATGGGAAGCTCATCTCAGTGCATCTGGGTTGGAAGTGCCCAAGGGCTTGGCAGAAGTAAACACAAATCCCCTCTGGAAGAATGCCACCCTCAACCCACTGATTAAGAGCTCTGAAATTCGGACAAACAACAAAAACTAGATATATAAGGAAATGAGCCACCATAAGGAGAGTCACCTGGGAGCCCACTGTGATGTGCCGTTTGTTCATCCGTTCATTCCTCGAATTTTTATCTATCGGTCATTGTATACTAGGTGCGCTTCTCAGTGCCGAGGTTATAACAGCAAAATATTCTGTGGGGAAGGGGGTATTGCTGTTGACCCGAGGCGAGGCTTTGGTACGTTTGCTCTAGAGTCCTGCCCACTTCAGGTTTCTGAGTCACTTCCAGGAAACTCTGGTGCTTTTTCGTCCCCAGTTTGAAGACCTTTATTTTACAAGTGAAAAAACTGAGACCACTGTGGTTAAGTAACCTGCCCAAGGTATGAACCTCAGTTTCCTTGTTTGTAGAATGGGGATAATACCTACCTCTTGGGTGCTATCATGATGAAAGGTTAACCTACACGTCACCTGCCACAAATACGCCTGTTCTTCCTTTTCTGTGCCACTGATAGCCACACATGGTACGGACTCGGTTTTCCTGACTTTCAGGCTAAATGCTTTTTTACTACTGGTTCAACTCCGTGAGATCTTAGACTGTTGAAGCCCATACAGAGTCCCACACTTTCACGCTTAATTGTTCTCTGATTATTTCATGTTTGTGAGTTTTGTTTCCATTAGTTAGACTGTGAACTGTTTAAGGTCAGGGACCAGATCTTGTATTTTTGTTTGTTTGTTTGTTTGTTTTTTTGCGGTACGCGGGCCTCTCACTGTTGTGGCGTCTCCCGTTGCGGAGCACAGGCTCCGGACGCGCAGGCTCAGCGGCCATGGCTCACGGGCCCAGCCGCTCCGCGGCATGTGGGATCTTCCCGGACCGGGGAACGAACCCGTGTCCCCTGCATCGTTAGGCGGACTCTCAACCACTGCGCCACCAGGGAAGCCCAGATCTTGTATTTTTATATTAATTTTGTATTATCTAGTCTCAGGCTGGTTACTTGGTAGAGGTTTTATAATATTTGTTTATTGTTGCTTGATTAAGCATGTAATGCCATTGTTATGAGGAAATGAAAATATTTCTGTCCAAAAAAGTTATTACGGTCATAATGTGAGAGTTTTGGCAAAGTAAGAAAATACTTTCGCTGGCCTTTATGATGTAGACATCTGTATTCTGCACTCTATCCCTGACGGATAAGATGATTCCCACCTGGCTTCCTGCTGCAGTGTGCTTTTGAGTCCAAGACTACTCATTCATTCAGGGCCAGGCACATGTGTAAGTGCTGCTCACCAAGCTCGGACTCTCTGTGTGTTGGAAATTACTGAATACCCCACAGCCATTTCTGTGTAGTCCTAAGCACATGTTCAGGATTGGAAATGTGTCCACTTGTATGGGCACTGGGCCATCAGTCAGCCCTGGTCCCCTGCCTTCCTGCCCTGCCCTCTGCCCCAGGACATGGCCTCGATGGACAGTCGGGCGTGCTCTCTGTGTCTGCCCTGTCCATCTGTTGGCTGCGGGTCAGGCATTCCTGCTCACCATTGGAACCAAGAAGGAATCACTTGGAAGTTATCCCTCCCATAGAACCCAACTGAGGCTGGGCAATAGCCAGGACTCTGTTCTCGTTCAGTTGCTGGCTGCATTTCAGCAATCCATTTGAGCCCCTTTTTTTAAAAATTCATTTATTTATTTATTTTTGACTGTGTTGGGTCTTCGTTGCTGCACGCAGGCTTTTTCTAGTTGTGGCGAGCGGGGTCTACTCTTCGTTGCGGTACGCGGGCTTCTCGTTGCGGTGGCTTCTCTTGTCGCGGAGCACGGGCTCTAGGTGCGTGGGCTTCAGTAGTTGTGGCTTGTGGGCTCTAGAGCGCAGGCTCAGTAGTTGTGGCGCATGGGCTTAGTTGCTCCATGGCATGTGGGATCTTCCCGGACCAGGGGTCGAACCCGTGTCCCCTGCGTTGGCAGGTGGATTGTTGACCACTGTGCCACCAGGTTGCCTTTAATTTTTATTCCTGTACTCTCCATATCTGGTTTTGGTATCAAAGTATAATAGCCTTATAGAATTAGTTGTGGGTGTTACCACTTTTTCTCTTCTCTGGATGAGTTTATCTAATACTGCAGTGGTGTTTTCCTTGAATGTTGGTGGAACTTATCTGGAAAATATCTGGACTTAATGTTTTCTTTGTGGGATGATTTTAAACTACTGAGTCATTTTCTTTAATGTTTATGGCACAGCTTAGACTTTTATCTTTCTTCTTGAATTAGTTTGATTAAATTATGTTTCCTAGGAATTTGTTCATTTCATGTTATCAAATATTTAAGCATTCAATTGTTGATGGTATTCTTTTATCTTTTTAATCTTCACTGTATCTATAGTTCTACCCCCCTTCTCATTCCCAGTATTGTTTATTTGTGCTTCCCTTTTCTTCATCTGTCTAGCCAGAGGTTTGTGTCTTTCATTACTTTTTTGAAGGGTCAACATTTGACTTTGCTTAGCCTCTCTAATGTTATTTTTTCTCTTTTATGAATTTCTCTTCTTATCTTTATTATTTCCTTTACTGTCCTTTGGTTTATTCTGTACTTTTAAAATGAACATTTATCTTCTTAATTTGTAACACTTTTTCTTTTCTGTTATAAGCATTTAAGGAAATAAATTTCCCACAAAACACTGCTTTTTCTGTAGATGACAAGTTTTGGCATGTAGTATTTTAATTCACATTGAGTATTTTACATTTTCCATTATAATTTCTTCTTTGTTTTATAAGTTATTTAGAAATGTGTTTGTTTAAAATTTTCCAGTATATAGTTTTATGATCATATTTGTGTAATTACTTTTAGGGTATTTTTTTTTTGTGGCCGCATTGGGTCTTTGTTGCTGCGTGCGGGCTATCTCTTAGTTGGTCTTAGTTATGGCGAGCGGGGGTTACTGTTAGTTGCGGTGCGCGGGCTTCTCATTGCGGTGCGCAGGCTTCTCATTGCGGTGGCCTCTCTTGTTGCGGAGCACGGGCCCTAGGTGCGTGGGCTTCAGTAGTTGTGGCCCGTGGGCTCATTAGTTGTGGCACATGGGCTTAGTTGTTCCGTGGCATGTGGGATCTTCCCAGACCAGGGCTTGAACCTGTGTCCCCTGCATTGGCAGGTGGATTTTTAACCACTGCGCCACCAGGGAAGCCCTGTGTAATTGCTGTTAACTTATTAGCTTTGTAGTCATATTTCATTGACACTTATTCTTTAAAATATGTTGAGACTCAACTTTACATGGTAATTTTTTTAATGTTCTTTTGTGCTTGAGAAGAATATGCATTCTCTGAATAGGATACAAGATTCTCTATTTGTTCATTAAGACCAAGTTTGTTAATTGTGACATTAACATCTTCTAAATGTTTACTTTTTTTTCCCCCCAGCTTGATTTGTAAGTAATTGAGGGAGCTAATTGAACTCTTGTATTTTGATGGTGGGTAACTAATTTCTCCCCATCACTTTTTGCTTTGTGTATTTCAACGTTATTTCATTTTGAGTTTTATCAGGTTAGAGTTGTGATGTGCACCTGGTGAATAGGACTGTTGATCACTCTGTGGCTAGGTCTCTTCTTTGCTCCATGTTAACTACTTTTGCCTTAAAATGTATTTTGTTTGATATTAGTAGAGTAACCCTAGCTTTCTTTTCGTTTCTGTATACATAACATATCTTCTTTTAAAAATCCTTTTCTTTGGGCTTCCCTGGTGGCACAGTGGTTGAGAGTCTGCCTGCCGATGCAGGGGACACGGGTTTGTGCCCTGGTCTGGGAGGATCCCACATGCTGCAGAGTGGCTGGGCCCGTGAGCCATGGCCACTGAGCCTGTGTGTCCGGAGCCTGTGCTCCGCAACGGGAGAGGCCACAACAGTGAGAGGCCCACATACCGCAAAAAAAAAAAAAAAAAATCCTTTTCTTTTTTAAATTATTATTATTTTTTTAACATCTTTATTGGAGTATAATTGCTTTACAATGGTGTGTTAGTTTCTGCTTTATAACAAACTGAATCAGTTATACATATACATATGTCCCCATATCTCTTCCCTCTTGCATCTCCCTCCCTCCCACCCTCCCAATCCCACCCCTCTAGGTGGTCACAAAACACTGAGCTGATCTCCCTGTGCTATGTGGCTGCTTCTCACTAGCTATCTATTTTACATTTGGTAGTGTGTGTATGTCCATGCCACTCTCTCACTTTAAAATCCTTTTATTTTCATTCTTAACTTGATCTTAGGTTTTGGGTGTGTCTCTTGTGAAAGCATTTAACTGTTTTTCTGGGTTTTTTTCCCTTTGGTGTAATCTGATACTCTTTGAACTGGCAAGACTAGGTCTTTTAATCATTGATGTGCTGTGATGACTAATATATTTGCATTTAACTTCTGTCTCTTGTTTTCATTTATTCTGCCTTTTGTTTGGTTTTCCTCTTTTCAGAGGACTGATTTGAATCCACTCCCACCTCCTCCATTTTTTCTGTCTTGTGACCCGGGATGTTGCATACTTTGTTTCTGGTCTTTAAGAGATTGCCCTTTACAATTCACCATGCTTACCTAAGCTAATCAAGTGTAAAGTTAACTAGTGTTTTAACTTTCTGAACATTATAAGGGCCTTAGGGTATAGCTCTGATCATTCTTCTTTTCACCCAATTGTCTTTTTTTTTTCTTTTTTTAGTTTTCTATTTCCCCCTTCAAATAGACACAGGTCAGTGGTTAATCACAGGGGCTAGAAACTTACAGCCTGTTTGAACCCCAGTTCTGCCACCTACCAGATGAGTGAAGTTGGGCAAAGTGCTTAACTTCCCTGTGCCTCAGTTTCCTCATCTGTAAAGTATGGACAGTAAAAGGACTTTTTTCCTGAGGCCAGGGGTTTTGAATGAGAAATGCAGTACCTATAGAGCGTTTAGAATTGTATCTGGTGGTTAGCAGGTGCTGTGTAAGTGTCTGCTATTATTGTTCTTTTTTGAAAAGACAGTGTTTAATTTTACCTACGTGTTTAACAATTTCTTTTTCATCATTTCTTCTTCTATCTTAGACTTTCCTTCTGAGTCACTCTCCTACCTGAAAAATATTCTTTAGAATTTATTTTGTGAGTTCAGCTGGTTTTAAAATTTAGCTTTTCCCCTTTTTAATCATCTTTGTTATTTAACTTTTAATTCTTAAAAGACAGTTTTTCTGGGTATATAATTCTGTGTTACATATCCAGAGTAGAATTCTATATTTTCTGTCAGTGCTTTGAAGATCTTAGTTCATTGATCTCTGCCATTGTTGCTGTTGAGATGTCTGTTCTCAGTCTGTCATTGCTCTGTAAGTCCCTGTCTCTTTGGCTCTGTGTTTTGCTAAAATGTACTCAGGTGTGGTTTTGTTTTTTATTTATCTGCCTTGGTGTGTGTGTGTATATGTGTGTGTGTGTGTATATGTGTGTGTGTGTGTGTGCGTGTGTGTGTGTGTGTGTGTAGTGCTTCTTGTATCTGTGGATCTTTCATCAGTTCTGGCAAATTCTGTCATTATGTCTTCAGATATTTCTTTTCCATATTCTTTGTACTATCCTTTTGGAATTCCACTTAGATCTGTCCTCCTTTTCTCTTTATCTTTCCTTTATATTTATATCTCCTTGTGCCTCTGTACTACAGAAGCTTTCATGGGAGATTTCTTGGAGCTGTTAGATACAGTTCATTAATTCCTTTTTTGGCTGATGTCTCATATATTGCATTCTGTTTTAGTGTTAGGCTTTCCTTTTGTCTCTCTCTGGTCAATTTAGATAGTGTCTTATTGCTTGCTCTTTTATTCCTTTAAACATTTAACTATTTTATTTCTCCCTTCCTAATCTGGTGAGTTCAACTATATTGTTATGGATTTTCTGCCTGTTGGATCTGTCCATTTCTGATAGAGGGGTGTTGAAGACTCCAACTATGATAGTGGACTCATCTCTTTTTCCTTGCAGTGCTGTCACTTTTTGCCTGACGTAATTTGATGCTTTCTTGTTAGGTACATACACATTAAGGAGTATTACGTCTTCTTGGGGAATTGACTCCTTTATCATTATGTAAAGCCATTATTTATCCCTGATAATTTTCCTTATTCTGAAGTCCGCTGTGTCTGAAATTAATATTGGTTCTCCCACTTTTTAAATTTGTGTTAGCCTGGTATATCTTTCTCAGTAGATGTAGCATTTAATCTATATGTGTCTTTATATATATATATATATTTTTTTTAATTTACCTGTCTTTTTTTAACATCTTTATTGGAGTGTAATTGCTTTACAATGGTGTGTTAGTTTCTGCTTTATAACAGAGTGAATCAGTTATACATATACATATGTCCCCATATCTCTTCCCTCTTGCGTCTCCATCCCTCCCACCCTCCCTATCCCACCCCTCTAGGTGGTCACAAACCACCGAGCTGATATCCCTGTGCTGTGCGGCTGCTTCCCACTAGCTATCTATTTTACTTTTGGTAGTGTATATATGTCCATGCCACTCTCGCACTTTGTCACAGCTTACCCTTCCCCCTCTCCATATCCTCAACTCCATTCTCTAGTAGGTCTGTGTCTTTATTCCCGTCTTACCCCTAGGTTCTTCATGACCTTTTGTTGTTGTTGTTGTTAGAGTCCATATATATGTGTTAGCATACGGTATTTGTTTTCTCTTTCTGACTTACTTCACTCTGTATGACAGACTCTAGGTCCACCCACCTCACTACAAATAACTCAATTTCATTTCTTTTTATGGCTGAGTAATATTCCATTGTATATAGTGCCACATCTTCTTTATCCATTCATCTGTTGATGGTCACTTAGGTTGCTTCCATGTCCTGGCTATTGTAAATAGAACTTCAATGAACATATTGGTACATGACTCCTTTTGAATTATGGTTAGCTCAGGGTATATACCCGGTAGTGGAATTTCTGGGTCATATGGTAGTTCTGTTTTTAGTTTTTTAAGGAACCTCCATATTGTTCTCCATAGTGGCTGCATCAATTTACATTCCCACCAACAGTGCAGGAGGGTTCCCTTTTCTCCACACCCTCTCCAGCATTTATTGTTTCTAGATTTTTTGATGATGGCCATTCTGACTGGTGTGAGATGATATCTCATTGTAGTTTTGATTTGCATTTCTCTAATGATTAATGATGTTGAGCATTCTTTCATGTGTTTGTTGGCAATCTGTATATCTTCTTTGGAGAAGTGTCTACTTAGGTCTTCTGCCCATTTTTGGATTGGGTTGTTTGTTTTTTTGTTACTGAGCTGCATGAGCTGCTTGTAAATTTTGGAGATTAATCCTTTGTCAGTTGCTTCATTTGCAAATCTTTTCTCCCATTCTGAGGGTTGTCTTTTGGTCTTGTTTATGGTTTCCTTTGCTGTGCAAAAGCTTTGAAGTTTCATTAGGTCCCATTTGTTTATTTTTGTTTTTATTTCCATTTCTCTAGGAGGTGGGTCAAAAAGGATCTTGCTGTGATTTATGTCATAGAGTGTTCTGCCTGTGTTTTCCTCTAAGAGTTTTATAGTGTCTGGCTTTACATTTAGGTCTTTAATCCATTTTGAGTTTATTTTTGTGTATGGTGTTAGGAAGTGTTCTAATCTCATACTTTTACATGTAGCTGTCCAGTTTTCCCAGCACCACTTATTGAAGAGGCTGTCTTTTCTCCACTGTATATTCTTGCCTCTTTTAGCAAAGATAAGTTGACCATATGTGCATGGGTTTATCTCTGGGCTTTCTGCCCTGTTCCATTGATCTATATTTCTGTTTTTGTGCCGGTACCATACTGTCTTGATTACTGTAGCTTTGTAGTATAGTCTGAAGTCAGGGAGCCTGATTCCTCCAGCTCCATTTTTTGTTCTCAAGATTGCTTTGGCTATTCGGGGTCTTTTGTGTTTCCATACAAATTGTGAAATTTTTTGTTCTAGTTCTGTGAAAAATGCCAGTGGTAGTTTGATAAGGATTTCATTGAATCTGTAGATTGCTTTGGGTAGTAGAGTCATTTTTACAATGTTGATTCTTCCACTCCAAGAACATGGTATATCTCTCCATCTATTTGTATCATCTTTAATTTCTTTCATCAGTGTCTTATAATTTTCTGCATACAGGTCTTTTGTCTCCTTAGGTAGGTTTATTCCTAGATATTTTATTCTTTTTGTTGCAGTGGTAAATGGGAGTGTTTTCTTAATTTCACGTTCAGATATTTCATCATTAGTGTATAGGAATGCCAGAGATTTCTGTGCATTAATTTTGTATCCTGACACTTTACCAAATTCATTGATTAGCTCTAGTAGTTTTCTGGTAGCATCTTTAGGATTCTCTATGTAGAGTATCATGTCATCTGCGAACAGTGACAGCTTTACTTCTTCTTTTCCGATTTGGATTCCTTTTATTTCTTTTTCTTCTCTGATTGCTGTGGCTAAAACTTCCAAAACTATGTTGAATAATAGTGGTGAGAGTGGGCAACCTTGTCCTGTTCCTGATCTTAGTGGAAACGGTTTCAGTTTTTCACCATTGAGGACGATGTTGGCTATGGGTTTGTCATACATGGCCTTTATTATGTTGAAGAAAGTTCCCTCTCTGCCTACTTTCTGCAGGGTTTTTATCATAAATGGATGTTGAATTTTGTTGAAAGCTTTCTCTGCATCTATTGAGATGATCATATGGTTTTTCTCTTTCAATTTGTTAAAATGGTGTATCACGTTGATTGATTTGTGTATATTGAAGAATCCTTGCATTCCTGGAATAAACCCCACTTGATCATGGTGTATGATCCTTTTAATGTGCTGTTGGATTCTGTTTGCTAGTATTTTGTTGAGGATTTTTGCATCTATGTTCATCAGTGATATTGGCCTGTAGTTTTCTTTCTTTGTGACATCTTTGTCTGGTTTTGGTATCAGGGTGATGGTGGTATGGTAGAATGAGTTTGGGAGTGTTCCTCCCTGTGCTATATTTTGGAAGAGTTTGAGAAGGATGGGTGTTAGCTCTTCTCTAAATGTTTGATAGAATTCGCCTGTGAAGCCATCTGGTCCTGGGCTTTTGTTTGTTGGAAGTTTTTATATCACTGTTTCAATATCAGTGCTTGTGGTTGGTCTGTTCATATTTTCTATTTCTTCCTGATTCAGTCTCGGCAGGTTGTGCATTTCTAAGAATTTGTCCATTTCTTCCAGGTTGTCCATTTTATTGGCATAGAGTTGCTTGTAGTAATCTCTCATGATCCTTTGTATTTCTGCAGTGTCAGTTGTTACTTCTCCTTTTTCATTTCTAATTCTATTGATTTGAGTCTTCTCCCTTTTTTTCTTGATGAGTTTGGCTAATGGTTTATCAATTTTGTTTATCTTCTCAAAGAACCAGCTTTTAGTTTTATTGATCTTTGCTATCATTTCCTTCATTTCTTTTTCATTTATTTCTGATCTGATCTTTATGATTTCTCTCCTTCTGCTAACTTTGGGGGGTTTTTGTTCTTCTTTCTCTAACTGCTTTAGATGCAAGGTTAGGTTGTTTATTTGAGATGTTTCCTGTTTCTTAAGGTAGGATTGTATAGCTATAAGCTTCCCTCTTAGAACTGCTTTTGATGCATCCCATAGGTTTTGGGTCATCGTGTCTCCATTGTCATTTGTTTCTAGGTATTTTTTTATTTCCTCTTTTATTTCTTCAGTGATCACTTCGTTATTAAGTAGTGTATTGTTTAGCCTCCATGTGTTTGTATTTTTTACAGATCTTTTCCTTTAATTGATATCTAGTCTCATAGCATTGTGGTCAGAAAAGATACTTGATAGGATTTCAGTTTTCTTAAATTTACCAGGGCTTGATTTGTGACCCAAGATATGATCTATCCTGGAGAATGTTCCATGAGCACTTGAGAAAAATGTGTATTCTGTTGTTTTTGAATGAAATGTCCTATAAATATCTGTTAAGTCCATCTTGTTTAATGTGTCTTTTTTTTTTTTTTGTGGTATGCGGGCCTCTCACTGTTGTGGTCTTTCCTGTTGCGGAGCACAGGCTCCGGACGCGCAGGCTCAGTGGCCATGGCTCACAGGCCTAGCCGCACCGTGGCATGTGGGATCCTCCTGGACCGGGGCACGAACCCGCATCCCCTGCATCGGCAGGCGGACTCTCAACCACTGCACCACCAGGGAAGCCTAATGTGTCATTTAAAGCTTTTGTTTCCTTATTTATTTTCATTTTGGATATTCTGTCCATTGGTGAAAGTGGGGTGTTAAAGTCCCCTACTATGATTGTGTTACTATTTCCCTTTTTATGTCTGTTAACATTTGCCTTATGTATTGAGGTGCTCCTACGTTGGGTGCATAAATATTTACAGTTGTTATATCTTCTTCTTGGATTGATCCGTTGATCATTATGTAGTGTCCTTCTTTGTCTCTTGTAATAGTGTTTATTTTAAAGTCTATTTTGTCTGATATGAGAATTGCTACTCTAGCTTTCTTTTGATTTCCCTGTGCATGGAATATCTTTTTCCATCCTCTCACTTTCAGTCTGTATGTGTCCTTAGGTCAAGTTGGTCTGTTGTAGACAGCATATATATGGGTTTTGGTTTTGTATCCATTCAGCCAGTCTGTGTCTTTTGGTTGGAGCATTTAATCCATTTACATTTAGAGTGTAATTATTGATATGAATGTTCCTATTCCCATTTTCTAAATTGTTTTGGGTTTGTTATTGTAGGTCTTTTCCTTTTCTGGTGCTTCTTGCCTAGAGAAGTTCCTTTAGCATTTGTTGTAAAGCTGGTTTGGTAGTGCTGAACTCTCTTAGCTTTTGCTTGTCTGTAAAGGTTTTAATTTCTCTGTCAAATCTGAATGAGATCCTTGCTGGGTAGAGTAATCTTGGTTGTAGGTGTTCCCCTTTCATCACTTTAAATATGTCCTGCCACTTGCTTCTGGCTTGCAGAGTTTCTGCTGAAAGATCAGCTGTTAACCTTATGGGGATTCCCTTGTATGTTATTTGTTGCTTTTCCCTTGCTGCTTTTAATGTACTTTTTTGTATTTAATTTTTGATAGTTTGTTTAATATGTGTCTTGGCGTGTTTCTCCTTGGGTTTATCCTGTGTGGGACTCTCTGTGCTTGCTGGACTTGATTAACTATTTCCTTTCCCATATTAGGGAAGTTTTCAACTATAATCTCTTCAAATATTTTCTCAGTCCCTTTCTCTTTCTCTTTTTCTTCTGGAACCCCTATAATTCGAATGTTGGTGCGTTTAATGTTGTCCCAGAGGTCTCTGAGACTGTCCTCAGTTCTTTTCATTCTTTTTTCTTTATTCTGCTCTGCAGTAGTTATTTCCACTATTTTATCTTCCAGGTCACGTATCTGTTCTTCTGCCTCAGTTATGCTGCTATTGATTCCTTGTAGAGAATTTTTAATTTCATTTATTGTGTTGTTCACCATTGTTTGTTTGCTCTGAAGTTCTTCTAGGTGTTTGTTAAGTATTTCTTGTATTTTCTCCATTCTATTTCCAAGATTTTGGATCATGTTTACTGTCATTACTCTGAATTGTTTTTCATGTAGACTGCCTATTTCCTCTTCATTTGTTAGGTCTGGTGGGTTTTTACCTTGCTCCTTCATCTGCTGTGTGTTTGTCTGTCTTCTCATTTTGCTTAACTTACTGTGTTGGGGGTCTCCTTTTCACAGTCTGCAGGTTCATAGTTCCCATTGTTTTTGGTGTCTGCCTCCAGTGGATAAGGTTGGTTCAGTGGGTGGTTTAGGCTTCCTGGCAGGACCGTGTCTGGTGATGTGTTTCGGGGTGTCTGTGAACTTATTATGATGTTAGGCAGCCTCTCTGCTAATGGGTGGTGTTGTGTTCCTGTCTTGCTAGTTGTTTGGCATGGGGCGTCCAGCACTGGAGCTTGCTGGCCGTTGGGTAGAGCTGGGTTTTAGCATTGAGATGGAGATCTCTGGGAGAGCTCTCGCCTATTGATACTACGTGGGGCCGGGAGGTCTCTGGTGGACCAAAGTCCTGAACTCGGCTCTCCCACCTCAGGCTCAGGCCTGACAGCCGGCCCGAGCACCAAGACCCTGTCAGCCACATGGCTGGGGAAGATGGGCTATGAGTTGGGTGTCAGCCACTGCCCTGTTGTAGCTCTGTCTCAGCTGTCTCCAAAGGTCACCCAGATACATTGGTCTATTCCACCATTCCTCAGAACTTGGACCTGCCAGTCTGGGATCTCCTGATACTCTTCACTGAAATATGTTGCATTCATGGTGGTGAGAGATGTGCTAGTAGTGTTGGTTATCTTCACTTCAGAGACTGGGACAGTCTGAGCCTTCATGTGGCCAAGTCAGGAGCACCTGGCCAGTGGTCCCAAAGTGATAACATGTCAGAATCCAAGAAGGCTTTTTGCAGCTCCCGAGCAGTGGTCCCAAGCAGCCATTCCGCTCAGGTGCAGCACTCTGACCAGGGGACTCGGTGGGACCCTCAAACGAGGGTTTCTGCTGGCCTTAGAGCCTGACTCGCCCACCCAGGCAAGGAGCTGAGGAGAGCGTCTCCCGGCCCCGTCTCACCAGAGGAGCGGACACCTGGAAGCTCACCACAGTATTTTAACGTCTAAGTTTCCAGTGTGGATTCATTCTCAGAAGTATCTAGTTCCCACTCTTTTAAACTTGTAATCAGTCTGTTTGTCTTGCAGCCTCCATGCTCTCCTGTCTCTGTACAGATAATTAGATGTTCATGTTCTTAGAAATGGCTGTAGAAATCAGGCACAGAGAGTAAATAGGAGTAACCTTCCCTGAGAATGTATCTCTTTGCTGTTCTCTGAACACAGCAGTGGACCGCAGTCCTCTCCCTGAATTCTTGCAGTTGCATGGGCTGCAGTGCCTGGGGGCCTCAGGCTTTCAGAAGGCCCAGATCTGAATGGTTGGTGTTGGTGACCACTTGGTGGTTTGTGAAGAGAACCTCATTCAGTCAGCATTTAGTTTCCCTTTTTCGTAGGCGCCTGTTTGGGACTCTGAACCATACTTAATACAGTGTTGAACACTTCATTAAATGCATTACTGGTGGGTACTGCAGGTGAGATAAAAACTGGAGTTCGGGTGTTTGTGGTTTAGTAGGTATGGTGGGTTATACTGAAAAAATAGCTGTACTATGAGCAGAGAAGACCCTTGCCATGTGAGTCTGGGCAGTGCTTCTGTGTACTACGAGCATCTAAAGGAGCTAGTGCTGTTCGGAATAGGACAGCTTTTCTGTGGGAAGCGTCTCTAAGATTTACAGTCAACAGGAAAGTGATGTGACACTCACACAATTGTAGTAAGATTGCATCTTTTGAATAAGCCTGGGTATCACCATGCATATGTGTCTTTAGTTATTATCTCACTAGCATGTTTTGAGAATTAAGATCTAGAGAATACCACGATAAAATATGTTAAATCATTATTAAACTCCATTATCTTTGCAGTGGTGTTGTAGATGTTTCATGTGTGTAGCTGTTTCCCTGCATATGTAGGTAGTAGCCAAGTGACAGTTGATTGCTGGGAGTGTCTGGACCTTCTCGCCCTCTCTTCCTGCGCCCTAGGCTGTTTGACATTGATTTTTAAAAAAAATAAGTGTGGTTGTTTTATAATATTATATTAGTTTCAGGTGTACAGCATAGTGATTCAGTGTTTTTATAGACTATATTCCATATAAAGTTATAAAATAATGGCTGTATTTCCCTGAGCTGTACAATATATCCTTATTACTTACCTATTTTATACATAGTGGTTTGTACCTCACAGTCCCCTACCCTTCTTTTGCCCCTCCCCCTTACCTCTCCCCACTGGTAAATAGTTTTCTATATCTGTGAGTCTGTTTCTGTTTTGTTGTACACATTCAATTGTTTTATTTTTTAGATTCTGCTTATAAGTGATAACATACACCGTATTTGTCTTTCTCTGACTTATTTCACTAAGCGTAATACTCTCTAGGTCCATCTGAGAATATCCCTACCTTTAAAGGCAGTCTTGGAAGGCAGATTTGAACTAGCCTCCAGGCAGCTATCGAAACTAATTAGGAGCCAGTTAAAACTCCCTTGATGTTTGTGGGTTGTGGAAAATTCCCCAGGGAAAGGAGTGCCTGTAATTAGAGGCAGGTCAGTGTAGTTACTTTCAAATGTGGAGGTCTTCCCTGGTGGCGCAGTGGTTGGGAGTTCGCCTGCCGATGCAGGGGACGCGGGTTCGTGCCCCAGTCCGGGAAGATCCCACATGCCGCGGAGCGGCTGGGCCCATGAGCCATGGCCGCTGAGCCTGCGCGTCCGGAGCCTGTGCTCCGCAACGGGAGAGGCCCCAGCAGTGAGAGGCCCGCGAACCGCAAAAAAAAAAAAAAAAAAAAGAAAAGAAATGTGGAGTTCAGGACCTGTTGTTGTCTGTGGAAAGGAGGCATCAGGGGAGCCCCGGTGCGGCAGCAGCCACCCTCCCTCCACCCTGACGTGGAGCTCAGCCCAGGGCAGCAGGTGTGCTTCATTTACATTACCACTCAGCAAAACTCATGTTTATGTCCTTTTCTTTGCTCAAACCTGCAAACAACTCTGTAGTCAAAAGCTTAGATTGTTGGCAATATTTTATTCAAAAGTTTCTACTTTGTTTTTTTTCCTGTTTTGCATTTATCTAGCAACATCTATGTATTTTTTCCTAAAATCTACTCTCCGCTTCTCATCTCAGTCTTCTGCCTAACTACTGTATAAATTTTTATCCTTTAGAAAGAAATAGAGCTTTATTCTGAAATTTTCTTATATCCATTTGTTACTCCTAATATGTTTTTTCTTTGTGGATACTTTCTTAGCTTGAGAATTAAAATAGCATTTTTGATACTTTTTTTGGGATTTTCTAGATTCAGAGAGTACTCATTAAGGTTGTATATAATAACTAAAAAAACTCTCTTAATAATTGATTTAAATTATCAAAAAACCCCAGAGAACTGATGCCTAATATAGTTCACAGTGCGTTAAACCTGCTTATTGTGAGATGTACCATCCATGTAGAAGAATATGTCAGACATAGAGGTGTAGTAAAGAATAATTATGGAGTGAACATCCCATAACTACCACCCAGATCAAGACATGGAATATATGGGATATTGCTAGCGTCCCAGCAGTACCACTGTGTGCGCCCTCCCCAGGCACAATTTATAACCCCCCTCCCCTTTCAGGTGACTACTAAAACAAGTGACACATGCATTTTTATTCCCCCCAATAGTAAATTTTATCCATGTTGGTGGAAAGTAGGAATCAGATAAAACAGAATAACCTGTAGTGAAATAGCTTTAGTTAGAAAACAGAATATCTAACCGGGGGCAAGAGGGGCAGCAAGTACAGCACAGGGGCCTCCTGCATAATAGATGTTCAGTTAACATTTGTTGGTCGATTAATCCAGGAGTGCCTGTAATTAGTACAGAATTTTCTTGATGATGTACAATTCTGTCCCTAAGTTGTACTTTCCCAAATTCTCGGGCTCCTAATTTGCCATTAGGACTGGATAGTATGGGAAGTTAGAGTGTGAGGCATCTTACATGTTTACTGTCTCCTAGATCGCTGTCAGGTTATTAATTCAATCAGGCACATGTATTATTTGCTTTAAGATTGTAATCTTCTAAAAGCAGATTATAGTAGAATTGATAGAATAGAATAGATTTTTCAGTGATTTACTATAGGAATAGTCTGAAAATAAGCTGTAATTAACAGAAGCAGGTTTGGGCCAGAATTCAGAGGTTAGCATTGTTTCTTCCTAATGAAAGCCTCCAAGGATGGCTCATGGGCCTGTATTACAGTTTTAGGGTAAAAAACATCATAATGCCAAACTGAGTATTTACTTTCAGTCTGTTATCAAAAAACTTTGTATGAATAGTTGCTTTTCTCACCTGATTTTAAAAATTGAGGTGAGATATATGTAACAAAATTTACCATTTTTATCATTTTTAAGTGTACAATTCAATAGCCTTAATAGAAGTACATTCACGTTATTATGCAGCCCTCACCACTGTCCATCTCCAAAATTTTTTCATCATCCCAAACTGCAACTCTGTACCCATTCAATAATGACTCTCCTGTCTCCCCGCCCCCAGCCCCTCACAGCCACCATTTCTGCTGTCTCTATGAAGTTGGCTACTCTAGATACTTCATATAAGTAGAATCATACTTACATGTATTTGTCCTTCTGTGTCTGGCTTATTCCACTCAGCACAGTGTCTTCAAGGTTCATCCATGTTGCAGCATGTGTCAGACAGAATTTCAGTTTTTTTAAGGCTGAATAATACTGTATGTTTTTCCACATTTTGTTTCCTCATTCATCTGTCTGAGGACACTTGGGTTCCTTACACCTTTTGGCTATTGTGAATAGTGCTGCTTTGAACATGGATGTGCAAATATCTGTTCTGAGCCCTGCTTTCAGTTGAATAGTTGCTTTTTAATCTTTTTACACCAAACACCTTTACTAGTGTTGATTTGACAGTCAGCTTCCCTCAGAAACTAGTTAATCAGTTAGAGCCTTATTTTCTCATCCTCATGAGAAAATAAGACAGAAGGGAAGTATCCAACATCACCTATTTCTATTAACGGTAGCACTAAGATAGGCACCAGCCTTTCAGTAATTAGGAGACTATGATGGTAGTTTTTTTGTTGTTAGATTTTTGTGTCTGTTATCCATTTGAGAAATAATAAAGGAGCATGTCATTTTTCCTTAAATGACCTGCCTTATTTTGTCTAGCGTATATGGCACTCTGTAATTTTAAAAGTTTGATTAAAAACCATTAGCAGCGTATATAAAATGAAATACTTTTGTCTGTGCTTTTACTATGGAAATTTATCCTACATACTTTATTTCAACAGTTATTTAAGGCTTCTATTCTGGAGAGTTAGCATATGTCAGTGATTTGTAACCTTTCTGGTTTTAGGGCCCCTTTGTAGTCTCAAAAATTATTGAAGTCTGAAAAGAGCTTTTGATTATGTGGGTGTTAGCTCTTGATATTTACCATATTAGAAATTAAAACTGAGAAATTAAAAAAAATTACTAATTCATTTAAAAACAATAAACCTATAAATATTATAAATAATATATTTTTTATGAAAAATGACTATTTTCTGACTAAAATAATTACTGAGAAGAGTAACATTATTTTACATTTTGGTAAAATATCTTTAATGTCTGACTTATTGAAACGATAGTTGAATTCCCATTATGCTTCTGCATTCATTGTTACAATATGCTGTTTTTGTTGAAATGTCTGAAAAAAATCTGACCTCACACAGATATGTAGCTGGAAAAGGGAAGAGTATTTTAATAGTCTTTTCAGCTAATCATGAATATTTTTCTTTGATACTGTACTAAACTCAACAAATGGTAGTTTCTTAAAGGTTAGTAGCAATGTAGAATTTTAAATATATCAGTGACTTTTTTGTACTTCGTTATATTAAAATCCATTTGTCTTTCTTGCACCTTGAATGGCTCTGTCAAGCATAATTGGTATCATCATTCACTGGTCATTTGAAGAGTATTGCTTCAGCAAATTATGCGAATCTTCCGACTATTGACACACTATGAAATATACTGTCAGAAATTCACATTTATTAATATCACCTTCTGTTGCTTGCAGAGTGTCTTTAAATCTTGGGGAGCTATCAAGCTTATAGTGATAGATGCTGGTTTTCCCACAATTCTAATTTTAACTTGAAAGCTCTACTTTTATTATCAGCAACAAATACCATCAGTTGTTTTCTTTAAAGTGACAGCTCACTTTGTTCACATTAGAGAAAAATGTCTGCCAAAGACCCAAGCCTAAATGACCATAATTTGTCATTCATTCTTTCCCGTAAACATGGCATTTCATGAAAAAGCAGTTTGCTCAGCCCATAACTTAAACTATAGCACAAGTGCTTTTTCTTAGGATTACCACTGTGGTGCTGTAGTCAGCAGAAGTGCTATGTGTGTATTTACTGTTTGAAACACAGAATATTAAACAACCATGTCCTCAAGGGGTGAGATTTAATAAATTAATAATTTTTACTGCTGCACTAAGAACTTTTTTTATCTTTAATATTTATTTATTTACTTGGCTGTGCCGGGTCTTAGTTGCGGCGTGCGGGATCTTTAGTTGCGGCATGTAGGATCTAGTTCCCTGACCAGGGATCGAACCTGGGCCCCCCTGTTAAGACTCTGGGAGCGCAGAGTCTTAACTGCTGGACCACCAGCGAAGTCCCAAGAACATTCTTAAGTGAAGCTGACATTTAAAAAGCTCTGATGAGCACTGGTGCTGGCTGGTGCTGGGCCTTTATTTGTGTCACAGAGCTGGCTGATAGTTTGACCCACTGTTGCTGTCGCACCGTTGATAGAAATTGTCAATGCAGTGAAGAAGACAAATAATGTCTTAGTTTTATTTTGAAAATAATTTTGACGTTATAGACCCCTCTCCCTCCAGGACAGTGTGAGGGAACTGACGGTTTACATTGTCGTGTTTAATGTGGGTGCTTTAGTAATTGTGGATTATGCTCTTAAATAGTTTAAACTGTGTATATATTGCTGGGTCTTGAGAAGTCGCTTTTGCTTTTCCCCTCTGTGGTGCTGTCCCCAGGCCAGGGTAGGGACTAAGGGAGTATTATACAGTGACATTAGACTTTCAGGAGGAAGGACATGGCACAATTTGAATTTTATAGCATTTGTTTTCACTTTTTCCCCTCGGGTACAAGTGCTTCCTGAGAGAATCTGTTTTGATTTTAGACACATAGGAAGTATATGTCCTGTGACTCACCTGAATTAGGGTATCTCCAGGAAATTATCTGTAGCTGCTGCCTTGCCCCCTCCTGCATCCTCTTACAGACTTTTACTGAGTAACTTGTTTGTGCTAAGCTCCTTGCCAGGGACGAGAAGGGTAGGCTCCCAGCCTCTAGACGCAGCGAGAGGAAGACTGTTGCACGGGTTAGTACGGAGTCTCTGGGAAGCTTCATGGGAGAGGGGGTGTTCGGTGGGTGTTAGAGGGGGTGTGGGCTGGCTGGGCAAAGGAGCAGCAGGTGTGGAGACATGAAGGAGAGGGGGCGCTCAGTACTTGGGGACATGGTTCAGGGAATGGCTAGAGGGCGACGGCTGCAGCACAGGCTGGACGTGGAGGCTGTGGCAGAAGAGGACAGGTTGAAATCACATCCTAAGGGGTCTTGCTGGGACTTGATCTCATAGGCCAGTGGTTCTCAAAGCTGGTCCCAGACCAGCAGTGTTAGCGTCTCTCAGGAGCTTGTTAGAAATGCAGATACCGAAGCCCAGCCCTTGACCTTCCGTGTCAGGTATTTGGGGGTGGGGGTGGGCTGTCCGTTTCAGCTAGCTCTCTGGGGTGGGGGTGGGGTGGGGGTGGGAGACTGCCTGGGCGGGGCGAGAACAGTCCAGGCTCTCGGGGCAGCCTTGAATTTTAGAAAGATCGCTCTGAGGGTCCTCTGGAAGGTGGGGTGGTGTGGGGAAGTTAGGGATCAAGTTGTCCAGTGTCTTTGCGGATGTGATGTGGGCCTGGACTGAAGGCAGCAGGAAGGAAGAGGGGGTGGGTTTGCTGGAGGTAGATTCTCTAGGACTGTGTTCCGGTAGACGATGTAAAAGCCGAGAAGGCAGCTGTGCCTTGCTCTGTGACCTGCCGGCAGTTAAAGGCCTTTGCTGCCTTGTGTCTTCAGGGATTATTTTTTACTGAAAGTGAAAACATCAGTTCAGAGAACTTGCCTGAGGCTCTCCTGCATCCTCTTTGAAGATGCCTGCTTAACTCAGGCTGATGACCTCTGGGTGGTAAAGGTGCACCTTCAGGGCTCACGGTCCTAGGAAGGACAGTCTTAGGTGTTATTTCATGCACTATGCACAGCTGCGGGCAAATTTAGTAAATGGTACCTGGCGCTCAGACGCCTCATGTTCATGTTGTCTGTAAGCTGGCGAGGAGCACCCTTTTACTATTCGAATTTTACCAGTCAGTTGCTCCATTTGATATATGTAAGTGTCCAGACGGGTCTCTGATTTCAGTTACAGTGATTATCATGTTATTATATGATATTCATATGTTCATGCAAAAAGGTGTATTAGAACCTTTATTCTTCAATATTTTAAAGTTTTTTTTTTATGTCCTATTTTGTTTTACAGATTTGTAAGACTCCAGGGCCTTCAAGCTGTGATTAATCCCATGGTTCCTGAAATGACTGGGAAAGCAGACGTTTTATGTACCAGTTGAAGAGTGTATGTCCATGTCTATTTAAAACCTTCTTTCTGTGCATACACCTTTACACGAGAAGGCAGGCTCATTCTTGTGTGCACTTGAAGAGTTTTACAACTGATGAAAATTAATTTAAGAATCAGATGGAGCAACTTGACACCACTGGGCTTGGGAGCCCGGGGAGAAAAATACATCAGTAATGGCCAGTTTTCCATATGGTCTTCACGGGTGAAGAAGGTTTGCAAAAAGAAGAAAAAAAAACTTGCACAGATCAGGCCTCAAAAATACCTCTCCAGTTTAAAGAAGGAACTAAGTGAGAAGGTGACTGAGGGAGAAGTGTGATTTCAAGCATTGCAGAGGGGAGCATGCAGTGCTTTTTGCACTTTATTTTTCAGTGGGTCTGGTGATTTGGACAGAGGTGAACATTCTGGACCGAAGAGTGGCTCTTACTGTGTGGTTATGACTGGAGGGAAGCCAGTTAGGGTATGATGGGACAAGTTTGAACAGCGAACTGATTCCTTTGCCCTTTTTCAGTTAACTGTATTCCAGAAATTTTAATTTATTACTTCCCTTTTCCTTTCCTGTACCTATAGGATAATACCTTAAGGTAGCAGTTGAAACTGATAATTGCAAACTAATTATCAAGGAGCATCCGAGTAAAGCTTCTTTCCCTGGACTGTACACGTGGCGTTTGGAGCCAGTCTCTGGAGGTGATCAGGAAGGTGCCCGTCAGCTGAACGTGGTCGCTTTGTAGGGAGACAGTGGGGAAGAAGCTGACTCTCACCTGTGTTTTCCGTTTTAAGGGATTCTCTTCCGTGTTGAGTCTAGGAATCTTTGTATATAAGAGGAAGGCTACTTGATGGACTTAATTCTGAGATTAGTTTTTTTCCTTCAAGATGGAAAAGTATGTAACCTTTACGAGCGGAAAGGGGAGAAGTGACTAGGGTAGGAAGGGAGGAGACACAGCCTGCAGCCCAGCTTGGCTCCCGTTTGCCAGCAGGAGTATTTAGGATTCGCGGGGGGCCCACACTCAGACTCCCTCCCGTGAGAGCTTTAGAGCCTTCTGGCTCTGCTGAGGGAAGGGACTTTCTCACCCGCCTCTATGGCACCGAGGGGTGCGTCGGCCTGCAGAGGGGCCCTCCCCGGGGACGCAGCCACCTGCTGGGAAGCCAGGTTGGGCTCCGAAGTTGGAGGTTTCTGGTTCTGAACAGTGGGGAAAGAGTCCTTTTTTCTCCTAAAATTTGGACTGCTGTCTGCACAAACTCTGGTCTGTTTTGCACGGTTTGTGTGCCTTTTTTTCCCTTTATGCAATCTTTTTCAGCTTTAGCAGCAGAGATTTGTCTAGTTGAGAAAACAAGCCAGAGGGTGGCTTCAGAAGGAAGATGATCCCCATGTATTCTGTCTCTGCATCTGAGCTTTTGAAGAGAAGATTCCAGCTCGAGGGATTCTCAAAGCCTTAAGTTACTTGAAATCTATGTATTTGCAGCCCTTTGTCTCTGGAATCACATTACACTAAACTGGAATCTCAGGCTGAATAAGAAGAACCAAGTTGAGTGAAAAGAAGAACACTCAGTTTCTTTGTCACCACTTGTTAACAATGCTCTTTCTCCAAAGGGTCAGCCCCCTCTTCCTCTGAGGACTTGAGCATAAAAATGGACCCCACGTTGTTTTTAAGCATTACCTTTTCTTAGCGGACTGCCGTCATCTTTTCTAGAGGAATTTTTTCACTATGCATTTGGTGGATCTTTATAAAATACTGACCTTCTAATTAGAACCGGGTCAGTCTTAAAAGGGGGTCAGGGAAAACAGCGCAAGCCAACCACAAAAATAACATCGATCTGTCAGTGAAAGCAATTTTTCAGCATTCAGCATTACTTTTTAAGTAAAACGGTTCTTCAAAAAAAAGTATGTATGCAGCGGTGGAGCATGGGCCTGTCCTGTGCAGTGACTCCAACATCCTCTGCCTGTCCTGGAAGGGCCGCGTCCCCAAGAGTGAGAAGGAGAAGCCCGTGTGCAGAAGGCGCTACTACGAGGAGGGCTGGCTGGCCACGGGTAACGGGCGCGGCGTTGTTGGCGTGACCTTCACCTCCAGCCACTGCCGCCGGGACAGGAACACTCCGCAGAGAATCAACTTCAACCTTCGGGGCCACAACAGCGAGGTGAGCGGGCTTCTGTTTCCCTTTTGGTCTGGTCACTAGCAGTGGATTTGAGCCCATCCTGCATGGATTCCAGTTTCTCAGACTTGCTGCTGAGGGAGACTTTTCAAACGTGAACCCTGTCTTGTGTGTGTGTCCCAGTCGGAGACACAGTTCCCGGCGGGCTGTGTCACCTCTCCAGCGTCCCTGGTCGTCCTCTCCCTGCGGTGGGTGGGCTGCCCCCTGGCAGGGACACCAGGGCGGCTTTCTGACCAGGTGTGAGGTTGGATGAGACGATCCTAACCTGCCTGTCATGCTCTGAGCCTTTATGGTCGCCTGTATCCATGGCAAAGAGTCACTGCCCCAGTGTCAGACGGGGAGTGCAGGCCATGGAAGTGGTGCTGGCTTGGCCGTGCACAGTTCACATCTGCATGCTTTGTGATGGTGTAACACCTAGCTTGTATTCTTGTAGTGGGAGGTAAACAAATGAATTAATTGGACAGAGGTGAAAGGAGTAATTGGACAAGAGTCATGGTTTTTCACATCTATGGGGTATATTCTGTTGAGGACATTATATATATATGTATACATGCGTATAGATTCCTCTGGGCTTCTGAAACATAACCATGGTCATTATCTTTGAAATTCCTTCAACCAGCATTTAGTGAGCAGTGTGTTTACAAAAAGAGTTGTACTTGCATAGCGTGTTAACCATATTCATGCTTCACTGTTCACTAGTTTCTTATGAGGAATCCACCTTAAATTGTCACTAGATGGTTTTTGGTTAGTCGTTATAAAGGGGAAGAGTATTTTTGAAGGGTAGCATACAGTAAAGTGCATTAACCGTACGCATACGTACGTCTCAGTGATTATTTACATACGCAGTCACCCATGTAACCTTCCCCCAGATCAGGGTGTAGAACATTTCCAGGACCTCTCACAGGTACCTGCTGCCCCTTCCCAGGCCCTACAGCCCACTGAGAGGTGACCCAGACTCTGGCTGTGTCATCACAGATCAGTTGTGCCTGTGCTTGAACTTCATGTAAGTGGAATCATTCATTTTATTCTCTTTGTGTCTGGCTTCTTTCACTCAACATTGTGTCTGTAAGATTCATCCTTGTCGTGTGTGCTGTTAGTTTGTTCCTTTTAACTGATGTTAGTTTTCCACTGAAGGAGGACACCACAGTTTTTCCATTCCTCCATTCTTCAAATGGTGGGCATTTGGAATGCTTCCAGTTTCTTGCTGTCTTGGTGAAACCTGCTCCGAACATTCGTGTGCGTGCCTTCTTGTGGACCTGTGCACTCATGACAGGTTTCCAGGTTGCACAGTGGGCATGCATTTAGGTGTAACAGGAATTGCCAGGAACAGTTTTCCAAAGTGATTGTGCCGTTTGATACCCCTACCATGGATGTATGAAAAGTTTCAGTTGTGTAAGAAACTTCTTTTGGATTTGAACTTTTCATATTAAAAAAAGGTAGTTTCATGCAAGGAATTTTGGTTTACAGATTCTTCTGTCCTTACTACACACACACACACACACACACACACACACACAGACCTGTAATTTTGAACTGGATGCTCTCTTAAAAGACATATTTTTCTTTTTCTTTTTAATAGATCTTTATTGGAGTATAATTGCTTCACGATACTGTGTTAGTTTCTGTTGCACAACAAAGCAAATCAGCCATAGGCATACACATGTCCCCATATCCCCTCCCTCTTGAGCTTCCCTCCCACCCTCCCTACCCCACCCCTCTAGGTCATCGCAAAGCACCGAGCTGATCTCCCTGTGCTATGCTGCTGTTTCCCACCAGCCAACTATTTTACATTCGGTAGCATATATATGTCGATGCTACTCTCACTTCACCCCAGCTTCCCCCCCGCCCCGCACCCCATGTCCCCAAGTCCATTTTCTATGTCTGCCTCTTTATTCCTGCCCTGCAACTAGGGTTCATCAGTACCATTTTTTTTTACATTCCATATATATACGTTAGAATACGGTATTTGTTTTTCTCTTTCTGACTTACTTCACTCTGTATGGCAGACTCTAGGTCCATCCACCTCACTACAAATAACTCAATTTCATTTCTTTTTATGGCTGAGTAATATTCCATTGTATATATGTGCCACATCTTCTTTATCCATTCATCTGTCGATGGACACTTAGGTTGCTTCCATGTCCTGACTATTGGAAATACTGCTGCAGTGAACATTGTGGTACATGACTCTTTTTGAATTATGGTCTTCTCAGGGTATATGCCCACTAATGGGATTGCTGGGTCATATGGTAGTTCTGTTTTTAGTTTTTTAAGGAACCTCCATACTGTTCTCCATAGTGGCTGTATCAATTTACATTCCCACCAACAGTGCAAGAGGGTTCCCTTTTCTCCACACCCTCTCCAGCATTTATTGTTTCTAGCTTTTTTGATAGTGGCCATTCTGACCGGTGTGAGGTGATACCTCATTGTAGTTTTGATTTGCATTTCTCTAATGACTAGTGATGTTGAGCATCTTTTCATGTGCCTCTTGGCCATCGGTATGTCTTCCGTGGTGAAATGTCTGTTTAGGTCTTCTGCCCATTTTTTAACTGGATTGTTTGTTTTTTTTCGTATTGAGCTGCATGAGCCATTTGTATATTTTGGAGATTAATCCTTTGTCTGTTGTTTCATTTGCAAATCTTTTCTCCCATTCTGAGGGTTGTCTTTTTGTCTTGTTTATGGTTTCCTTTGCTGTGCAAAAGGTTTTGAGTTTAATTAAGTCCCATTTGTTTATTTTTGTTTTTATTTCCATTACTGTAGGAGATGGGCCAAAAAAGATCTTGCTGTGGTTTACATCAAAGAGTGTTTTTCCTATGTTTTCCTCTAAGAGTTTTATAGTGTCTGGCCTTACATTTAAGTCTTTAATCCATTTGGAGTTTATTTTTGTGTATGGTGTTAGGGAGTGTTCTAATTTCATTCTTTTACATGTAGATGTCCAGTTTTCCCAGCACCACTTATTGAAGAGGCTGTCCTTTCTGCATTGTCCCTTGTCGTAAATTAGGTGCCCATATGTGCATGGGTTTATCTCTGGGCATTCTATCCTATATTTCTCTTTTTGTGCCAGTACCATACTGTCTTGATTACTGTAGCTTTGTGGTACAGTTTGAAGTTGGGGAGGCTGATTCCTCCAACTCCGTTTTTCTTTCTCAAGATTGCTTTGGCTGTTCGGGGTCTTTTGAGTTTCCATCCGAATTGTAAAATTTTTTGTTCTAATTCTGTGAAGAATGCCATTGGTAGTTTAATAGGGATTGCATTCAATCTGTAGCTTGCTTTGGGTAGTATAGTCATTTTCACAATATTGATTCTTCCAATCCAAGAACATGGTACATTTCTCCATCTGTTTATGTCATCTTTGATTTGTTTCATCAGTGTTTTATAGTTTTCTGAGTACAAGTCTTTCACCCCCTTAGGCAGTTTCATTCCTAGGTATTTTATTCTTTTTGTTGCAATGGTAAATGGGAGTGTTTCCTTAATTTGTCTTTCTGATTTTTAGTTGTTGGTGTATAGGAATGCCAGAGATTTCTGTGCATTAATTTTGTATTCTGCAACCTTACCAAATTCACTGATTAATTCTAGTAGTTTTCTGGTGGCATCTTTAGGATTTTCTATGTATATAGTATCATGTCATCGGCAAATAGTGAAAGTTTTCCTTCTTCTTTTCCAGTTTGTATTCCTTTTATTTCTTTTTCTTCTCTGATTGCCATGGCTAGGACTTGCTAAACTATGTTGAATAATAGTGACGAGAGTGGACATCCTTGTCTTGTTCCTGATCTTAGTGGAAAAGCTTTTAGTTTTTCACCGTTGAGTATGATGCTTGTTGTGGGTTTGTCATACATGGCCTTTATTATGTTGAGGTAGGTTCCCTCTGTGCCCATTTTCTGGAGAGTTTTTTACCATAAATGGGTGTTGAATTTTGTCAGAAGCTTTTTCTGCCTCTATTGAGATGATCATATGGTTTTTATTCCTCAATTTGTTAGTGTGGTGTATCACATTGATTGATTTGCGAATATTGAAGAATCCTTGCATCCCTGGGATAAGAGATATTTTTCTAATGCTGTGCAACAAATCACCATGGACTTAGTGGCTCACAACACCCACTTCTTATCTCACAGTTGTGTAGGTCTGAAGTCTGGGCTGGGTCCTCTGCCCGGGGTCTCATGGTGGCATCAGGGACTGTGAGCTCCTCTGAAGCTGGGGTACCCCTCAGACGCATTCAGGTTTTTGGCAGAAATCAGTTCCTTGCGGCTGTAGGACTGAGGCCCTCAGCTCCTAGAGGCCGCCCACCACTCCTGCCACATGGCCCTCTCCATAACGTGGCTGTTTGCATCTTGAAGGCCAGCAGGAGAGCATCTGCTGTAGCTTGGAGTCTGACTTTCCATCTCTGAAAAAGGGTACATCTGATTAGGTCAGACCCACCCACACTCCAGGTGAGGGAATCATATAGGGTGTGCACACCAGGGGCTGCTGTTTTAGAATTGTGCCTACCACAAAAGAGGTGATTATAATTCCTAGTGACATGGATATTTCACTACTGAAGCTATTTCATGTGATTTTTCCATTTTGTATTTTTACTTTTAATTTTTCTTTTAATTGAAGTATAGTTGATTTACAATATTGTGTTAGTTCCTGATGTACAGCAAAGTGATTCAGTTATATATACATACATACTTTTTCATATTTTTTTCCATTATGGTTTATTACACGATACTGTAATCGTTTCCTGTGCTAATTTCTATTCTTAACATTAGAATAGTTCCTATTTATTGAGTGCCTGCCAAGTAGGGTGACCAGCCATCCTGGTTTCCCAGCATGTGTGACTGTCAGTGCTAAAACTGGAAAATCACAGGCAAACTGGGATGTTTATTCATCCTACTGCCAAGGGCCAGACATAGTACCAGGTGCCTTGCAACCAAATTACTTCATGTGGTTTTCACAGTAGACTTAGGGATAGATATCACTTTCCTATTTTACAGGTCAGAAAGCTAAGGTTTATGGATGCTAACTGGTTTGCCTAAGTTCATACAGCTCGTATGGAGGAGAGCTGGAATTGGATCCCAGAGCTCCGCCATTCTCCTTCAGTGTACCTTTATTTTCTTAAAACTTGTGTTAGGTGTAAGTTCTCAGTCCCTTAACCACAGTTGTGAAATCTAAGGACTCTGAAAATGGAAAGTTTTTGCATGACTCATTTAATGGCAAGACATGAACTGATGTGAGGCTATTTTTTGTCCTCATCCTGTCATGTCGGCTGCAGAAATGTTTATGTTTTTATTATGCGTGCTGCCCAGACCCTGCTGGGGGTGTTGTGTATTGCTGGTGTCTCCTGTTTTCAGGCCTAAAATTTCAAAAACTCTGAATTTCAAAACTTACCTGGCTGCAGGGATTTTGAGTACATGATTATGAGTCTGTATCTTCCTTTAAGGGAATCATGAAAAGCAACCTCTGAAGAGTTTTATGTTTTTTCATTTTCAGGAAGGCTGACGTTTAAGTCATCTCTGTCCATTGCTTAGTTACCTTATCTTCACTGGCCTTCCACTCGAGGAGCCAAGTCCCCCTGCCCCCACCCTGACATACCCTAAAAACTCTAGTCAAGAACTGTCGCAAGATTTTACTGTCTTCTGGCCATGGGATGACCAAACTGCGCACGTCAGGTCTCGTGATCTGCTGTTTCACAGCTGAAAAACTTGGGAATGTTTTTCTTTTAGAAAACAATTCATTACGGTTATTATTGATGACATGCAAGTTAGTCACTGATTCTTCATTTAAAGAGATTTTCTTCACTTAAGTGCGGACAGGCATCCATGCATGTTTGGTGGGATTTGTTTCATTACAGGGACACATCCACTGTAGGAACGGTGTCTCCTGGGTTCCTGGATCTGGTTACTTCTTCTCTGAGAAGCTTTTTCTGACCCTCTGCCCACCCCCACTCCCCACCCCAGGCTGTACACTGTACACCGAACAGACTTCTGTGCTTGCCCTGGTCATGCCTTATTACAGTTACCTGCTTGTGTAGATTGGTAAACTTAGTGAAGATTGTCTGTTCTCGTGTCTTAATTTCCTCACCTCCTACTATTTAAAATGTCATTCGTTTATTTTAATTTCCTTTAACTTGTTAGCCCACTTCAGTGGGGCTTCTTTTCCCACCACTCCACTGAGATGGTCACATTCCCAATGACCCCACGTTGCTAAACCCGTAGGCCACTTTATTGCACTTGCTGTCTTGGAAGCCTTCAGTGGAGTTGAAACGTTATTTTCTCTTGCTTTCCAGGACACCAGGCTCTCCTGATTTTCCTCTTACCTGTCTGGCCTCTACTTTCCACCCTTTTTGCTGGCTCTGCCTATTTTCACCTCATTGTTAATAAATGTTGGAGGGCCCCAGGCATGCATCTGTTTCTAGATAATCTCTCCAGGTTGGTGCTAAATCTACCTATATGCTGATGGTTTCCGAATTTATATCTTCCACCTGCCATCACCTTCTAGTTCCAGATTCTGTTCTTTGATTTGTTATATGAGATACAGAATTGGACATCAGTCACTAGGCTTCCCAAACTGTAGGCCCTCTAAGAGAGAACTCCTTTTCCCCCTGCCCCTTTAGCCTCCATCTGTCTTCTCCATCTCAGGAGATGGCCCCATGGCTGGCCAGTGAGTCACACTGTACGTGCAGCAACCTCCCTGCCGTTTCCTTTTCCCCAGATCCAGTTATTAGCAAGGCCTCCCACTGTATTCGACTTCCAAGGGATGTCTGAAACATGCCTTCCTCTCTCCTTCACACCATGCTGTACAAGCCTACTCACAGATCTTTTGACTTAAACTCTGTTGTTAACCCATTGTGGAGGGCTCTGCTTACCAGGGTATATTTAGTTTCTCAGGTGTCGTTAAAGTATTCTGATTTATATCTGATGTACTTTAGTTTTCTTTTCTCTTTCCTAAAAATACTGTATGACATAGGTCACAATTCTGAAAAGAATGAGCATTTCTGGATTATAAGGATGATCTCCCCTTGTAGTTGAATCTCAGGTTTCTGTTATGCTCCGTGGTGTGTCTAGTTCACCCTCCTTTCTAGAAGCCCCAGGGCTCCGGGGGGGTTGCCGAGCCTGGGCTTGTTTTTGCATCACTGTGCGTGGTGATGGTCAGCTTTCTTAAAAGAGATTTGAAAACTGCTTTTGATTTATAAACATTTGTACAGGATTCAACATATTTAAGGGTCATACACTAATTCCAGAGAGAAAATTTGACAAATTCTGGATTAAAGCCAGTGAGAAGACACAGGGAATCTTTTATCTTCCTTCTAAATTCTTCATAAAAAGTGACATTTGGTAGATTTGTGGTCACCCACTGTGGTATCACAGTGATAGATGGAAGGGAGGACGGTGATTTACTTCCTGTGGTGATGGCCTATTCCGTTCCCCGCTCTGTTCCTGTTTTTCTATATCTCTATTCCAAGAAGTTCTAGCTCTGCCACTTAACTAGCTGTTGTGTCCAAGCTGTTCACGTCCTTATTTTACTCATGGTTAAGTTGAAGTAGTAATTTCTTTCTTTCAGAGTTGTCGTGAGAATCTATGAGAGTATATTTCTGAAAGGACTTCTGGTTTTTTTTGGAAGAACATTTTATTAGCCTAATCACATAAGTTTCTATTAATTTTCATTTCCATAATTAAACTCATGATTTTATATAGTTCTCCTGATCTGCAGTCATACTGTAAGCTATTGCAGCACACTGAGCAGTGGAACCCTGTGAAGCCAACTATGTTCTTAGCAATTAAGAAGTTGAACATTCAGATACAGGAAAGTAAATATCCACAGAGTACTGCTAATATCTGTGTCAAGCCTGTTGTCTTTCATCCCTGCCTTTGAAAGGACTCTGAAAATAGTGAGCGCAGTGTACATAAATGGTGATGTTAAAGTATTTCATACTCTATTTACTTACTCATTTTGGGTTCTGTAAATACTTGAGGGGCCACGCTAGGCTGTAAGCTGCTGGACTTCGGCTCCGCAATGATGAAAGAAGAGCCATTCCTGCCCAGATGACCTGCGTGTCAAGAGAATGGATATGGTTTGTAAGGAAATAATGTTGCTACTGCTGATGACAGTTGCCACATATTACATGGCCACGATTTTTTTATGTGCTTTATGTCCACTGTTTAACCCTCAGAACAACTCTCTACAGCTTTGTTTTACTATCCCTGGTATACAGTTGAAGAACCTGAGGATCAGAGGTGTTATGGAAGTTGTCCGAAGTATAGAGCTAGATGATGACAGTGACAGATCTGGGATTTGAATTCATGCGTGTGCGTTTTTCCTTCTGTAAGACACTGCTTCGAGAAGAGGCGAACCACAATGAGCAGAGAGACAGTTATGAGTGAGACGGGAGTGCAGCCACTTACACACTGGAGGTATTTGAGAAGCAGCTCTTTTAAACGTTCTTATGAATTCTTATTTTGAACAGAGAACTGTTCTAGCAAAGAGGCAGAAATAGGCATGTTTCTGGATCTTTAGGTCAGAATTTCCTAAGACAGAATTCGTAAATCATAAATTTTAAGACTTGTATGTCTGAAAATACCTCCATGTTGCCTTTACTCTCGATGCACAGTTTGGCTAGGTATATATTTCTAGGTTGGTTCCTTCAGAATTTTGAAGGCATTTTTCCATAGTCTTCAAAGTTGCAGTTATTACTGAGAAGCATAATAGTTAAGAGTTCAGGCCCTGAAGCTGGATGCAGTTTGAGTCCCAGCTTTATCACGCAGTAGTGTTGTGACTTTAAGGGTGGTGTTTAATTTCTGTGTATCATAATCTTCTCATTTGTGAAATGTGTTTGTTGTAAGGATTAAATGAGTTACTATATGTAAAGCATTTACAGCAGTGTCTAGTACATCATGAGGACTTGGTAAAATTGGCTCTTATTATATTATTGTTCTAAGTCAGTTATATGTGGCCTTTAAAAAAACTGACATCTGCTCATTATCCCAGCTGTTTTGAAGTTTCATGATGATGTTTAGAAGTCATGTATTGGAAAGCTTTTCGTCACCTCTGTGTGTGTGGGTGGGGGGCGCGGGTAGTTCAGCTGATGGGCTTTACTGTGGAATAACCTGGGGGAGAATCAACTGTTCTGTTGGTGACTGTTAAATGCCAGCAGCCAAGCATATTCACTGGGGCTGTTCAGTTTCTCTACATAAGGCCCCTCCAGTTGCCTGCCTGTGAATTTACTCCTGCTGTCAGCATTCTGAGAGCCTGAGGAGGGGGTGTGTGTGTGCGTGCGTGCGTGCGTGCGCTGGGGGAGAGGTCGTGATAGTAGAAGTGGAGGGGCAGGAGGAGGAGCTGATGCTTACTGAGTGCTTGCTGTGTGCTGGCCCCACTGTCAGAGCTTTACCTCGTTTAATCCTGACATCGGCTCTAGGACTTTGAACCTGTTTATTATCACCATCTTATAGATGAGGAAACTGAGGTGCCGAGATGCTGAGCAGCTTGCCTAAGGTGACGCACCTTTGCTAATCGATGGAGCTGAGACTGAGCCTGGAGCCCCTCAGATTCCACACACTTTTGTTTTTTTCCTATGATTCCATTTATTGGAGTTACCTCCAGTGGTCAAATTCATAGAGACAGAATCTAGATTAGAAGCTACGAGGGGTAGGGGAAGATAGATTCCACACTCTGAACCTCTCGGAAAACACCCAGTTGTCAGGCCTCGTTTTTGTCTTCTCTGTGCCCAGTGTCCCCGAGACTGCTTCCTGTGGTTCACTCTGCCAGGGGATTAAGCCTTCAGGCTCTGACGCTGCGGTGAGGATTGCCTGGCGACATCTCTGACGGCTCCGGGGTCGGGAGCGTCATCTGGCTGCGTGGGCGCCTGCGCTAACGTGCTCACGCCGGCCCTCTGGCTTCAGCCCAGCCTGCACCTCTCGCAGTCCCTGAGCCTCATTCCTGAGCCTTTCCGGGCTCCCTTCTCCCAGGCACCTCTCTGTAGGCGCCCTGTTTGGCCTTCCTCAGTTTTGTGCAGCCAGTTGCCACGTTCCTTATCCATTTCCTGTCTGCACATGCTGCGGTCAGGGCACCTCGAAGGTGGCTTTTGTGTGTGTTCTCATGCTGCTTGTGTTGAGGTGATTTCTACGGGATGGGTTAGGATCGTCTTTATTTTGACGTCTTAAATCTGAAATCTCCTGTTAACATAGTTTTTAAAGATTCTTAAAGGCATTAAATGCAGATTTATTTTCCCTAAACAAAACCCAGACTATAATAGAATTATATTTTATTAAGAAAATAGAATTTGTCAAAATAATGGCATTGTTCATTTTTTTCCTTTAGCACTTTGGTTTGTCTAATTTTTTTCTCTTAATGAAAATAAATGATCATATCTGAAAGTACTTTAGACTCATGGCAAGCTATCTTTTGGGTGTTTTTTTTGTTTTGTTTTGTTTTTGCTGTGTTGTGTCTTTGTTTCTGTGCGAGGGCTTTCTCTAGTTGTGGCAAGTGGGGGCCGCTCATCATCGCGGTGCACGGGCCTCTCACGATCGCGGCCTCTCTTGTTGCGGAGCGCAGGCTCAGTAGTTGTGGCTCACGGGCCTAGTTGCTCCGCGGCATGTGGGATCCTCCCAGACCAGGGCTCGAACCTGTGTCCCCTGCATTAGCAGGCAGACTCTCAACCACTGCGCCACCAGGGAAGCCCTGGGTGTATTTTTGCTAGAGAGCGTGAGAGAGGGATGTGAGTACAGGACAATAATTTTTTTGGTAGTAGCCTCCTAGGGAAGCAGCTTCAAGCTTCATGATGTCAAAATGAGAGCAAATGAGAATGAGATTGTTACTGAATTCCTGGGCAAAGAAATACTTCCTGAACTGTGGAATCTGTGTTCATGATTTATTAATAGCTGAACCTATGGATTCTTGAGCCAGACTGCTTGGGTTTGAGTTGACCCCCTTTTGGTGTGATTTGGGGCAAGTACTTACCGTCTGTGTGCTGTGGTTGCATTATCTCTAAGGGAACATAACACCTGCCACCTAAAGTGGTTGTGCTGACTGAAAAATGTGACCCACAGACAATGCACATAGAAGAGCTCATTAAGTCTTAGTTCTTACTTAATTGTTGTTAGACTCACTGTCATCCTTGGGTGTTTCACCCGTCTGCATTTCCTTCTGAAGCTAGAACAGTGGACCCATGGCCTCTTTTCTTAGACTGCATGAGTTGGCCTCATGATGGCAAAACACAGGAATGGAGCGTGAGGTGGGAAGCAGGTGAGGGGTTAGGAGCAGGATGGGAGTGTCCCAGACGCGAGGGAGGCTGGGCTCATGCCAGTAGTTTTATTATAGGTTTGGGATTCTGGGACTAAGGGCGCCTCACCTGTGTTGGTTCCTTATCTGCAAGGCACTCTTGACTTCGTCTTAAGCAGAGCTCACTCCTGCTGTCAGCTTCTGTCTGAGTCCACGGGGCCTGACTCGTGGCCTCGCGGGTGCATGGCGCATCTGTTGATCCTTCAGCAGGGAGGCTGTTAGACATAACGCAGAAATGGATCCATGTGCGCTGACAGCGGGTATCGTATTCTAGTAGATTTTTGTCTAGAGTTGATCGAAGTCTTCTTTCTGGGATATGGTCTGGGGTGGGTGGGGAGAGTGTGGGTCAGGAGAGATAGCCCGGGATCCTGTGCTGTGAGTCAGTTTGGTGATTCTAATTGGTTCCGTCCACATGCTTGACTCCGAACTTCCAAAACAAACACACCTATGCACGTTGCCCAAGATGGTACTGCTGGGTGTTCTTATCGTACGTTCTGGCAACCCACGTTTGGTTTCTCTCCCTCGTTGTTGCTGTTGTGTAGAATTCTTACTGACATTTGTTGTTTTCTCCACTTGGCCTGGTTAGATTTGGATAACTAAAATACAGAAGAAATTGTCTGGCCCAGGGACCTTTTCGTTATCCTGAAATAATCCTGTTTAAGTTCGTGCCTGACCTTCCTTTCTCCTCCCTGTGTATAATCCCTAAACTAGTGTTTCAAACAAAAACCAGTTTTGTCCGTCTTAGCTCAGTTCTCCTCTTTATGTCCTTCTTAAACCTTTAGAGTTAAGGAAGAGTTTGTCAGCCAGAACCTTAAAATGGAAAAATAAGTAACGTTGTAAATAACATCGTTGTCAGTCAAGTTTATTTCATAAACTCCTTGGTAGCAGAAGTAACTGTTTAAAGGCTTTGTTTATAAGATACTATAAGTTAATGTTTAGGATTTGGGAAATTGATGTTATTCATACAGAGTTTGAAAACAGAAGTGTGAAAACCATCTATTTGTCTTCCCATTTGCTTGGTATTTTCATGAGTTTAGATTTTATTTTTTCTCCTCTTCAGGAAATTTGCTACAGATTAGCCACAAATCGGGCAATTACTTAAACAACATGACCAGAGAGCTCTTTCTTGTCTCCTAGGCCTTAAATTTTTCTTTTCCCTTAATTATGCCTTAAAAAAACCTAATTATCTACTTTATTTCCAAGATTGAAATCACCTTAGGGGAGTCAGAATCTGTAATGTTCCTTGACATTTTTCTCTAGTAATGAAATACTTGTTTAAGAGATCAACAAACACCTCTTTTCAAAAAAAGGTATTATTATATTTTAGATCAGCATTGTAAGAGAAATACAATGTGAGCTACATGTGTAATTTTAAATTTTCTAGTAGCTACATTATAAAGTAAAAAGGTGAAATTTATTTTAATAATATATTTTATGTAACCCAGTATGTCTAAAATATCATTTCAATATGTAATCAGTATAGAAACTCTTAATGGGATAATTTATATTCTTTTTCATATCAAGTCCTAGAAAGTTGGCACGTCTCAATTTGAATCAGCCACATCTCAAGTGCTCAGTTGCTACATGTGGCTCGTGGCTACCATATTGAATGGTGTCATTTTGGACGATTCTGCTTCTTTTTGAGGATTATGGCAGAGCTGCATGCTTACCCCAGAGAGCTTATTAATGTACCACTTAAAAGGCCTTTTGTCCAAGGTCCTAAAACCTTTTTATTTGGAAACAATTTCAAACATACATAAAAGTTGCAAGGTTAAACACGCAGTCTTTCCACAGATTGACCTGTTGTTAACTTGTGCTTGCTTGTGTGTGTGTGTGTGTGTGTGTGTGTGTGTCTGTGTGTGTGTCTGTGTGTGTGTCTGTGTATTTCCCCTCCCAAACCATTTGAGAATATATTTCTTGATTTTTTTACCCTGATATACTTCACTGTATAAATCCTAAGAATAAGGACATTCTCTCATATAACCACAATAGTACAGTTATCACCTTCAGAAGATTTATTGATAACATTGATTCGATGCTTTAATGTACTGTCTATATTCCTTTTTTTTCCCCACTAAATGTTCATATTTATTGCTAACTTGGGGCCTATTAACATTTAGAAAATACAGTTTCTAAGAGGCAGCTGCTAGAGATTGGCCAATTATAATTCACAAGTCAAAGAGAAAATCTTATTTGACTTTAAAATTCTGTACTTGTTTTCTCCTTTCATGAATTATCACACAGCCAAAGCACTGTGTCTGTGAGAGGAGGGATACAACAGACTTGCTTCCCGACTGTCTGCAAAAATGCATCACCTCAGATGACCTTGGTTCTTTCTACACTAAATAAGGAATTTCCTTCTTCTGATTTTACAACCGATTTAATTACAATAAAAACAATTGTGTGAATAAAATAGATTGTGATTATCTATCTCTGTTTTCAGTTCCTGTGAGGAATCTTGAAATGTCAACAGTTCGGTAGGAGAGCGTTTGTGTCATTTATTACAGTGTGCCTCCTGTATCGTGATACATCCAAAAGCCAGACCAGACTGATGCTTGGTCTCCCAGACAGGTGGTTTTCAGAGCTGGGTTAAAATTCTGAGTATATAATTGCTCTTTTTTTTTCTATATTTATTTTTGGCTGCGTTGGGTCTTTGTTGCTGCGTGCAGGCTTTCTCTAGTTGCGGCGAGCAGGGGCTACTCTTCGTGGCAGTGCGTGGGCTTCTCATTGCGGTGGCTTTTCTTGTTGCGGAGCACGGGCTCTGGGCGCACAGGCTTCAGTAGTTGTGGCTCGCAGGCTCAGTAGTTGTGGCACAAGGCTTAGTTGCTCTGCGGTATATTCCGTTTTTTGTCAAAATTGTTTCTCCAGTACAGAATCTAATTTAGGCTCACAGATTGCATTTAGTTATTATGTATGTTTACACCCTTTTAATCAGGAACAGTTCTTCAGTCTTTTTTCTTTTCCCATGTCATTGGCATTTTAGAAGAATACCCTTCCCCATCTCGAATAGAACGTTTCTGTATTTGGGGTTTAATTCAGGTTAATTGTCCCCAGCTGAACACCCTGTAAGTGATACTGGATGTTGCCTTCTTCTCAGATACTGTGTGGAGGCTCATAGTATCTATTGGCCCCTCATTGCTGATGTTAATTTTGATCACCTGGCCAAAGTGTTGTCCAGTTTCCCTGCTGTGTAGTTACCATGTTTTCCCCTTGCATTTGACAGGCATTTTATGGGAGGACACTTTAAAACCACGCAGATAGCCTTTTCCTTATCAGGATGTTCTCCATAGGTTTATCATCCATTAATGATTCTTGCTTCAGCCAGTTTTTATTATGATGGTTGCGAACTGCTGATTTTCAGCTGCAGTACTCCCTCCACAGAATGTTCCCAGTGGACATTCTATGTAAGCAAGAGCTCCCCATTCTCCCCATTCATCCATTCATTTACATATTACTAGTATGAACTTACGAATTTCAATTTTTTTCTTCAGTGCTCATTGTACTAAATTGCTGAGACCCAGTTTTGCTCAAATTATTCCATGTTTGGCCAGTGGAAGCCCCTTCAAGCTGGTGTGTCCTTTTGATGCACTCCAGTCATTGGGGGTGCCTCTACTTTCTGCCACAACAGAAGAGAGCATATTATGTATTTTTTTTCTCCTGTTTTATTGAGATATAATTGGCAACATTATATTAGTGTTAGGTGTATATATATGCTTTTTTGTACTTTTGCTTTTCTACTCAGCATCTGGAAGTGGCTCTATGTCAGCTCATGCAGAATGTCCTCATCTTTTTTTTATAGCCCACGGTGCTCCATTGTGTGAAGGTACCAGAGTTTATTTGGATAGTGTCCAAATATTTGGATAGTGTCTCTAAATATTGAATATTTAGAGAGTTTTCTGTAGTTTGTAATTATAACTAATGCTGCAGTGAATAACTTGTACATACATATTTTCATATTGGTTTTTTTTTAATATTATTTATTTAGGCTGTGCTGGGCCTTAGTTGCGGCATGTGGACTTCTTAGTTGTGGCCTGCAGACTCTTAGTTGCGGCATGCATGGGGGATCTAGTTCCCTGACCAGCGATCGAACCCGGGCCCCCTCATTGGGAGCACCGAGTCTTACCTGCTGGACCACCAGGAAGTCCTGTATTTTTGTATTGTTGGAGGTGTATCTTCAGGATAGGTTCTTAGAAGTGGGATTGCTGTGTTCAAGTGTGAAAACATAAGTAGTTTTGTTGGATTTTGCCAGACTCCTTTCCATGATGATTGACCCACTTTGCATTTCCACCAGAAAAAGTATTTTCAAGCTTTAAAAATTTTGCCAATCTTCTAGATGAGAAATGGTAACTCAGTGTAGTTTTGATTTGGATATCCTTTATTATGAGTGGATTCGAACATCTTTTTAAATATTTAAGGGTCATTTTTATGTCTTGTGGGTTGTCTAGTCACATTGTCCGTTTTTCCGTAGGATTTTTGATTACTTTGCCACCTTTACATTTTAAAAGTTCTTGGTGTATTGGGGATATTAGTTTTTTATTTGTAATATATATTGCAGATGTTTTCTCCCAGTTTGTTATTGATCTTTTAACTTTTCTTATTATATTTTTTGCCATACAAAAGTTTAAAAAAATTTATCTAGTCAAATTTATCAGTCTTTTATTGCATCTGGATTTTGAGTCATAGTTAGAAAGCCTTTTTATATACCTCGGTTATAGAGAAATTCACCCATATTTTCTATAGGTTCAGGAGAAGACTTGTAACAGAGTACTGCTCGAAGAAATCAACACATACTTTGTACTTGCTGTGTAATCTGTCATCCATGGCCTCCTTACAGCAGGACAAATGGTAATTATGAACTCTTGGACCTGCCAGGCTGTTGGGTTTTGAACTGCTTCTGCAAACAGATAAACTAAAGAACAGAGAGAACCATTCAGGTTAAGTTAGAATTTCAGTCAGTGACAGAATTGACAATGTAACTCATTTTTAAAAACTCTTTGTATTCTTCATCTATTTTGAGTTAGTCCCTAAGACCAATCCACTCGTTTCTGAGATTCTTGTTTGTTAACTGGGTCCTTTCGTTTAAGGTTATTTCCTGATTTCATAGAGCATCTTGGCAAGTCTTATCGACATCTTAAGAGCTGTGTTTGTCTTAGCATAGCGCTGAGGTGTGCCGAGGTTATCTGGCGAGCAGTTAGTTACAGGCCGTGACGTTTCTTAGCCGTCCTTCGTGACCCCCACTGAGCAGAGGCTTAGGATGGTGATTAGCTCCGTGTGGGCGGGTGCAGAAATCAGCCTTCACACCCCTTTCTCTGGAGAGATTTGTGTGAAAGGCCCCTTCAGCAAATGAGCTCCCAGCAGTCCAGGGGCTGGGAGAGGGCAGGTTCCCTCTGTTACTGAATAAGTGAAAATAATGTTGTAGTGATTGGTTTTCTTACAGTGAAGTATGAAAACGGGGGCCAGGGAGCAGCAATGAGTAGATGCTGAGCCCTGGTGTCTGAAACTGCCCGTGTGATCCGTGATGGATGGAACCAGTGGGAGGGAGTCCTGGGTTCTGTTCTGGCTGACAGTCACCGATGTATGACTGTCGGCCAGTACTTTCTGACCTTTAATTTTCTTTATCTTAAAATCAGGTGGTCTCCAAGAACCTTCCCAGCTCCAAGGTTCTAAATTCTTCTAGTGTCTTTTATTTCCTGCTTGTAATATGGTCCCCAAACTGCTAAGCACATTTGAGTCTTCGTCTTTTTTTTTTTTTTAAACCATTCACTTCTTTCTAAAATTTTCTTTTTGAACATTCTTGGTCTTAAGAGTATTGGTCAGATAAGTAGATTGGTACTTGATACTTTGTCATTTCTGGTTGAGTGTAAGCTCCATGGGAATGGGGACTTGGCGTTAGCACCTTAAACTAAAAGGTAAATAGTGTATTTCTTCTTGGTGTGGCTTAGGTTCAGAAGGGTAATCAATCCTAGGGGCTTAGTAATATTGAGGTAGGCCTTAATGTTTCAGGTTTTTACCATATAGACCAGTAAGCTATCTTTGTTTCATGGTCCTATGTTGTACCCTTGCATAATTATGGCCGGCGATCATGAAAGTTCATTGTTGGGTGCAGAAAGGTTGGGTGAAATTGTTGCTTGATCCTTGCAGATCCATCCTAGTGCCTTGAAAAACAATGCAAAATATGGTAATGAATTTATACTGAAACCACATTCAGTATTAGTTCCCCCTGCCCCCCAGCTTATGTTCTGCTGTTTCACTTGTAAAATTTCCTTCATGTCTGAAGAACGGAGAATTTAATTATTAAAAAGAAAATCCATTCCCAGTTGGAATGACATTTATTGAGAACATTTGGCCCTATTGTTGAGCAGCTATCTTATTTCTCTTATGTGGGAAAAAAAAGCCGATTAAGTTTTCAAAGTTGTGACCCAGAGCCAGATGTTCACTTGAGGTAGCCCATGTCCCTTTTGTAATGACCAAAGGTACAAAACAATTCATGTTGCCATCTAACAGTCAGTGGTTATCATAGAGTTAGCTTAATCAGGAAGGAAATGCCAAGAGTTTTGTGTAATATAAAATTCTTTTAAGTTCCATGGATTTATAATAATTACTGTAAATGGAAGGCTTCTTTTCCAATGTGGATTATGTCTGTAAAGTCAACTTTTCTTTTTTTTTTCCTAGTGAAAGTGAATTTTGGTGGTTGTTTTACTGTTGAAATTTTAAAAGGTAAAAATACCCATGTAGGGAGTTCCCTGGTGGCCTAGTGGTTAGGATTCCGGGCTTTCACTGCTGTGACCCGTCATTAATCCCTGTTTGGGGAACTGAGATTCCGTAAGCTGTGCGGTGTGGCTAAAAAGAAAAAAGAGAGAGAGGAAAGAAAAAAATAATAAATTATATATATAAAAAATACCCGTGTAAAATATTTTGACCCTAGGTTTTCATTCAGCTCATTTGAAAAAATGTTAAGCATCTTCTGTGTGCTAGCTGCCATACTAACTGCTATGGTGATAGGGGTGAACAGGATGAACATAGGTTTTATTAATTATGGTATGTTTGGTTGCAAGCACAGAAAACCTACTCGTATTGGCTTAAGCAGTTAGGGAAAGGAATGTGCCGGCTCATGGAACTAAGAACATCCAAGAGATATCAGGTGTGAGTAGTGGCTTGAGCCGTTGGGACCTGGTGACTCTCCATCTCTCTGCTTCTGTCTATGTGGGCTTCGCAGGCAGGCTCATTTGACCTGGTTGCCCTTGGCAACCTAAGCTAATAATCTCCTAGTTCTCACTCTGATGAAAAAGAGAGACCGCTCTTCCCCAATAAAATGTTGGGTTTGACTCTTATTTATGTGGACTTAGTCATGTGCCCAAACCTGAACCAGTCACTGTGGCCAAAGTGAGGCAGTGCTCCGATTGGCCAGGCCTGAGCCAGATGGAGAGAGTTGTCCCTTTTCTAGCACGACGGCTGAGAGTAGGGAATAGTGGTCCCAGGGGGGAAATCCAGGCTCTGCCCTAGAAGCAGGGAGTGAATGGAGTCAGCAGTAACCATTGTCTACCTTACAGCCTAGTGGAGGAAGACGGAATTTCAACAGCAATGACTGTAAAGGGCCGTGGCGCTCTGAGAGAGGAAACACAGGCTGCCGTGGGTGCACCCGGCAGGAACACGTCAGTATAAAGCTTACTTTAAAATGTAACAAATAAGAGCAATCAAAAATGCACCCTTAAAATTACATGTTTTAAGGACACATAATATGGTGAAGGAACGTGGCAGTTAACCTTATTTTGGACATTCTCGGGCAGCAAACCGGTTGAGTCAGTGCCTGTCGGCTCTTTCTCTTTGGCCAGGTCTCTGCTGGAAGAGGACTGACTCAACCGTGAACTTTTCCCAGGCCGCCGGGGCAGTGACCTCTCATCCCGTGTTCCCTGCAACGGTGAACATCCTACGTTTCCATGTAATGAGGGCTGGTTCAGTATTGTGATAGTGGGTCAGCCACCTATGTTGCACCTTTAGTCAGAGAGAGGCAAGTGTGCTGCAACATGAGGTCTGCACAGGGACCTGAATCACTGCCCCTGTGATGGCAGAGGGGACTTTGGGGGGTGGAGGGATGATCACAGAACATTTCATGGACAGCATGGCTTTGAGGTAGGCCTTGATTATGACCAAGGTTCCTCCTGACTGTGGGAGCCCTGCCTCACTTCATCTGCCGTCTGCCCTCTTTGGAGTCCCTGAGGATGGCTCTTCTCATGCAGGTGGAAGCATTACTGGGTGAGTGAGCGTTCCCCATGCTCACCTGGAGGACTTCCTGAGAGGATTGCAGAGCTCAGGGAACGTCAGTCCAGTGGCCAGTTGAGTGCATTTGAGGTCCATCTGCTCTTGGGCCCTGAGTGGGGCTCACCGTGAGGACAGAAGCAGGAGTGTGGTCTGACCTGGTGCCTGGGGGCAGCTGCTTGTTCTCTGGAGGTGTCCCCCGCAAGACGCTGCTTCAGTGGCCACTAGCAGGCATGCTCAGAGATGTGTAATTTCATTTGGTGGTATGTACTTTGGTAATTCAGTGACTAGTGAAAATGTTATTTTTCTGGGAAGGGCGTTTATCAGAATTGTTTTGTATTTATTTAGCCATTATATTCAACAAACCTCAAATAGTAGTGTAGACATTCAACTATAGGGCTACTCATAACTAGTGAGTACAAATCATGTTTACTGAATTAAGGCCCCATTAATTCAGTTGTATTTTCTTAAGTTTGTCCCTGAGTTTCCGAGTGTCCTTCCCCACTCCTGTGTGTGTGCATGTGGGGCGAGTCGGGGCACGCACACAGCCTCAGGTGGGAAGGGCTTTGCTGGTACCGTCGCTTAGAGGAATGAGGTAGCCTGGACTCATTCCCCAAACCATCCACCGCAACAGCACTGGGCCTGCGCTTCCTGTGGATGTGCTGTCCTGCTACCGCCTCCACCTTTCCTTGGGAGTTCCTCCTTAGGACCTGCCTTCTTTCTTTCATCACCAGGATACATGGTATCCGTTCTCAGGACTCCCGTTCATCCTGCTTTTCCCTGAAGCTCCAGACCATTTGGACCGACGGTCCCTGAGGGCCTCCCACTTTAGCGCTTGGTGCCTCTATGGTCACCCATCGCTAATCGTGCCACTCGCTAGGCGTAGGACTCCTTGTCTTCTGTCGTGTCCAGGGGTGTGTGCGCGTCGGGCTCCTCTGGTTTGCACTGTCTGAGTTAGAGCCTTTGAGGGGTGGCTGAGCTGCTGGAGACGGCACACAGTCAGCTGGGAGAGTTAAGGAATTTTAAGGCTGCCTCTGTTTCTCTGTTTTTTTTTTTTTTTTTTTTTGCGATACGGGGGCCTCTCACTGTTGTGGCCTCTCCTGTTGCGGGGCACAGGCTCCAGACGTGCAGGCTCAGCGGCCATGGCTCACGGGCCCAGCCGCTCCGCGGCATGTGGGATCTTCCCAGACTGGGGCACGAACCCACGTCCCCTGCATCGGCAGGCGGACTCTCAACCACTGTGCCACCAGGGAAGCCCAAGGCTGCCTCTGTTTTGAAAACATGTAGAGAGATTGCTGCACTTTGAAAACATTAATTTACATAAGCCCGTACTATTTATCACCATGAGTCACATCTTACCTTTGTGGTTCGTTTGTACACATTAGATATGAATCCTGAAAAACTAGCGTTTTGCTTATATAGCCTGGATTGTCAGTGGAGGAAAGTAGCTCTGAACGGCTGATTCATTCAGGGAAGTAACTGCATAGCCAGCTTGGTATCTTAAGCATGTAGGGTTTCTAGAATAATGAAACAACTAATTATATAATACGTGTTTTAGATTTTGTATTTGATACTCCTCAGTGAAAGTGCAAGTCCCTGTGCTCAGTTGCCTATAATGCTGACCTTTTGAAGGGTTGGATGAATGGCACTGTGGTATAAAGATCTTAGGACCTGGAGTCAGATGGACCTTGCAGCAACTCTTGGTTCTGTCCTGTACTAGCTGTGTAGTCTCACCATGATTCCTTAGCTATGAAGCAGGGATTTTAAAAGCATATTGGGCTGTTGTGAGGATTAAATAGGACTGTGTATATTTATCTCACATATAAAGTATCTGGTATAGTGTTTGACCCTGAGAAGATGCTCAATAAATGGTAACCGCTAGGCTTCCTGTAGTGAACAGTGGGATGAAAAATAAACAGTATGTTTTGGGACCAAAACTTAAATTTCAGGATACTTCTTCACAGTTGTCATCTGATAAAACCATCAATTTAGTGCTTTGCTGTGCAAACACATAAAACCATGTGTCTGCTGCCAGGCCCGCTTCCTCTAAGAGTGCTTCCTCCAGACCAGCCCCAGGTGATGGGAGAAGGTGGACCCACTGCAGCAGGGGAAGAGGCGGGACTGGGAGTTTCTCTGTGATGGCCTGAGGCTCACACACAGCTGACCCAGGAGGAGTGCGTAGGTTGTGCTCTTATAGCTGTGCTTACCTTGGAGCTGTTTGTGAGGGAGTTTGAGCTTTATGCTTTGTCTGTGAAGGGGAGGAGCTCTGACTCCAAAGGTGAGGTTTGCTCTGGTTCCTGTCAAGGGGCTGAGCTGGAATAGAAGTCAGATTCTGATTGAAACTGGGTCCAAAATGATGTTGTGATCTAGCTTCTCCAAACTTTACCTGGTTAAATCATTGTACGTATGCTTTTTCTTTTTGTTGTGTTTCTAACCGAACAAAACACAAGTCAAGTTAATGCTGGGAGGGGGAGCATGATGAAGAAGAGACTAAAGGCTCTTCACTGGCTTACTTTTTTCTTTTTCTTTCTTTTTTTAATCTGTCAGGACAAGTAGTTTGACTTAAAATGAAAATAGTATTAAAATGAAGTACATAGAGAAAATCATAATAAAATTAAGTATGCGAATCATTCCTATCACTGTTGTTTAGCTTTCTGAATATAAAAAGGATGTGTAATATCATACCTGGGCTTCTTTTAGTACTAAAAGGTCCAATATTTTGGGTTCTGAAGGTTCATTTAGGCAGAGTATTTTTATTTTATTTTATTTATTTATTTATTTGGCTGCGTTGGGTCTTCGTTGCTGTGCGTGGGCTTTCTCTAGTTGCGGCGAGTGGGGGCTACTCTTCTTTTCAGTGCATGGGCTTCTCGTTGTGGTGGCTTCTCTTGTTGCGGAGCACGGGCTCTAGGCGCGCGGGCTTCAGTAGTTGTGGCTCGTGGGCTCTAGAGCTCAGGCTCAGTAGTTGTGGCGCATGGGCTTAGTTGCTCCACGGCATGTGGGATCTTCCCGGAGCAGGGCTTGAACCCATGTCCCCTTCATTGGCAGGCGGATTCTTAACCACTGTGCCACCAGGGAAGTCCTAGGCAGAGTATTTAATGATTTAAGATTGGTCTAGAGTTTCAGCTTTTGCTAAAGCAAACCCCCTTCAGCCACTTCTTTCCTAAAATAGAAATCGGGCTTACATTTCTGCTCTTTCCTCATGACTGGAATAATTATGATTCATAATTCTCTGATCTTTGCTATGTGCTAACTTGACATTGAACTTTAACCTTAATGTGTGCGTATCAAAATTTAGATGTAAAATATGACCATAGCTGTAGCAAACGTGCAAGATAAAGTTCATTATGAAATTCCAGAATGTAAAAATGTCAGGTAGTTTTTTTGTTTTTTGTTTTTGCTTCTGGCAAATAATTTTTTGTTTTCCTTTTTTTGAAATAAGCCATTACAATAAAATATAGTTTATATAGCTTTTAACGAATTGGAAATCCTATTCTCCTGCGCTGCAGGGGTAGTTGATATTGATCATATGATCCTAAGGCATTACAGTATTCCAAAGTGTCTTCTGAATCATTGAAGAAATATTATCTTAAGTATAGTTTTTTAGTTCATTGCATTTTATTGTATTATAATTGAAAAATAGAGATCTGCATATTTCATATATATGGGAACCTTCTCATTTAAAAAGTAATGCATGATCCATTAACATATACATAGCTATAAATATAGAAATATGAAATGTTGTGCATACATTCCTAATCCAGTCACTTCTTCTCATTCTGCTGCTAACCCTTCCGGAACTGTGCTGACCTAGCTGCTCACCTGCTTCTCCTCCGGACGTCCCTTTAGTCCACACGCGGCCAGAATCACATTTCTGAGCGTTAGGTGATCCCGTCACCCATCTGCCTGTTTAGTGCCTGCTTCCTCCTGCCTTCCTGAGGTGCAGACCTGCCGCTGACCTCCCTCTACAGCCTTGGGGCCGAGCTGAGCCACGTCCGCCGCCTGCCCGCTTAGTGCTGTCTTGCACTTAGGTTCCACCTTGTTTAAGGTTGCTTCCTCAGAGAGGCCTGTCCTGACCACTGAGTCATGAGTTATCCCTTCTCTAGCTTTCTTGCCTATTATAATTAGATTTTTCTGACAGAACATTTGTATTATATTACCTCCCTGATTAAGAATCTAGAAGTGTTCTCTAAATTGTTTATCTCATCAAATGCAAACTCATACTTGGGTGTTCTTCTTGATTTGCTCTCTCATTCAAATGTTTATGTTTTATACAGTAAACCTAGGGCCCCTTTCCTTGCTGAGATGCTGTTTCTAACAGTTGGTCATTTAAACAGCATAACCCTGAATATAAATGTCGCAAGTGTCATTTGGGAAGGCTGGCTATATGCATGACTTTATGTTGTGGTCTTTCACTGTGTCTGGGGGCTGTCACAGAACTCAGGGGTATGGACTCATTCTCTGGTACGGAGCCACACGTGCTTGCACTTACATAGGCTCCTGAGAGAGCGGTGAAGAACGGATGCTTGCTTAGGCCGGTTCTGTCACTGTCTTGGCCTGCTGCTCAGCCCCGTGGACCCAGATGTGCTCACGCTGGCATTTACACCTACTTCTTCAGCGCCCTGTCGGGTCTGTTCTCGAGGCCCAGGCTGAGCACAACTTAGTGAGTTTCAGCTCCTGCGTGGAGAAGGCTCAGCGACCTGCTCGGGGGAACCAGTGGCAGTGAGAGTAAGGCTGCTGTTACAGCTGTCACGGTAAGGCTGCTGAAAACTGTGTTGTTTCATTTACAACTTATGGTCACACGTGTCGTGTTCTTAGGAGATGAGGAAGTGCTGGTGGCATTTCCTAGGAAGAACTCTTGGTAGATGTGCTCTCTTTTATAACTGTGACCTAGTGTGGTATTTATGGTCCCCCAGACTTAGCCACCCTGTGTAATTCAGGGATTGTTTGCGTTGGCCCAGCTGAATTTTGTCATTTGTGATAATTAAGTAACATCTTTTCATATGGCTGTACTGTGATTCGTTTAATCATTTCCTCATTGGGTGCATTTAAAAAATATTTTCAAGTTTTCCTTAGAGTAAATAGTGTTAACACACTCTTTGTAGAAGTTCCTTTGGGATTAGTTTCTGGAGATACAGTTTCAAAAGTGAGATTAATAAGATTAATGACTTGAGTAATTTAAAATTTTTGTTGTATATTCCAAGATTTTTTTCCAGAAGGATTGGCAAAATGATGAACACCAGATTTTTTTTTAAGACTTCTGGAGTCTAGAAGTTCTAGATCATATGGAGTCATAATTTTTTTTTTTTTGGATAACTAAGGGGTAAAGTACTATATTATGGTTTTTGGTTTTATATTTTCATTTATTAATTAGGTTGAAATTTAACAATAATATCAACTTGCCATCTATATGGACTAATATTGATTCTTTAACTTTTCAGATATACTGAATTTTTGTATGTTGTATTTTATTACTTTTCTCCACCCATTAAAATATTTTTATTTTAATTTAATTTTTTTTATTTAAAAATTTATTTATTTATTTATGGCTGCATTGCGTCTTCACTGCTGCACACGGGTTTCTCTAATTGCGTTGAGCGGGGGCTACTCTTTGTTGCAGTGTGCAGGCTTCTTACTGCGGTGGCTTCTCTTGTTGTGAAGCATGGGCTCTAGGTGCGTGGGCTTTAGTAGTTGTGGCACGTGAGCTCAGTAGTTGTGGCACACGGGCTTCAGTAGTTGTGGCTTGCGGGCTTCGGTAGTTGTGCCTTGCGGGCTCTAAAGCGCAGGCTCAGTAGTTGTGGCACATGGGCCCAGCTGCTCTGTGGCATGTGGGATCTTCCCGGACCAGGGCTCAAACCTGTGTCCCTTGCATTGGCAGGCAGATTCTTAACCACTGTGTCACCAGGGGGGTCCCTAAAATATTTTTTAAATTAAAAAAAGATTTTATCTTTAATCATACCCTTCATGTCTCTAACAATCACATTTAACTTTGTTTTAAAATAAATACGTAAATCCCTTTTAAATATTTATCATGATTTAAATAACAAAGGAAAGGCAAATAAGATATTTTTCCTTTCAAAATGTTCTTTTGTATTTGTGCCAACTTAATTTTTCTGACAAATTTTACTGTCATTTTAAAAAAATTCATGATTGTCAGGGCTGCAGAGAGCAGGTTCTAGTTATGAAAAAAAATTGGTCCTCAAACCCAAGTAAGGATGAGCCAGCCAGAAATTTTTACATGGGATTGATGTTGATCTGTGGTGTGTGGTCTGTCTGCCTCCCAGACGGCTTGGCTCCAGTAATGCATCTGCTTCTTTCATTCCCACCTCCTGTGGCTCTGCCAGTAGTTTTCATCGCATTTGATAATGCTTTAAACCTGTGTATTAAATGGGGCCATGTCTCCATTGCTGTATTTAGAATTCCAGTTAGAATCCTCCAGTATCTCTCCATTTGTCTTTATCTCCCATTAGAGTTTTATAATTTTCTTTAAATAGATTGCTTATGTCCTACTTTAAGGTAATTCCCCCAAATTGCTCTTACTGCAAATTATAATTGCTTTACAATTTCATTTCGGTCCTATAGCTATGTATAATTTCTCAAAAATTTGGAGCCATAGAACAATAAACATATTCAGTATGTATATATATTTTAGTACATGCTCTTCATAAATTGAAAGCAGTTTGCGTAGTAAAATTCTCAATGTGTTCTTTTTTTACTCTACCTGAAAATACCTTTCCAACTTCCAGCTATAAGTTTACATCTTCTTTAATTAGTTCAGACATCTCTTTTATTGGGTGCTGTTTGTGGAGAGACAGGTAATGAGAGTGTTAAATTGCTGGATTGCTTGTTAGTTGATATCTTCAAATACAGTACTACTTGTATCTTCTGTCTTTAAATTTTAGATCTCTGAGAATAGATCATTCTTAAAGTCCCTAACATTTCTTTTTTTTTCTGGAGGTTGAAATACTATGAATTCTCTAACGATAAAAACCTCCCAAGTAAAGCCTTTGACTTTGAGATTCTCTCAAGTGTTTTTTGTTTGTTTTTTTGTGTGTTTGTTAATGTGGGCACTTGTTAAGGATGTCAGAGAACAGCATCCTCTCTGAAGTAGCTTCAGTGGTCGCTGTGGGAATAGGCTCCAGAATCTTCAGGGAGCATTTCCGTTGACCCAGAAGATGCTGCGTCCTTACCCTGAACGCCCATCAGGGTTCTCCACCACCACTCTTTGCTAAGGAGCACCTTTGGAATTTGGGGGGTAATTATACACCCACTGTATATTAGGGATTTTATTAGACGATTGTTATGTCTTCATTTCCGCCAGTATTTGCACTTCTTCTCGGAAAAAGGTATTTAATAATTGTTAGTTGGCAGAAAGAACGAGTGAACTAATGAGGCTGGAAGCTAAAGTGTGAGTAACTTTTATGTGTTTTAACGTGTTTTAGTTCATCTCTAAGGCATCTGGAGAATGTCCAACTGCATGACAGCATCACTGAGCAAGTGCGACCATGGGTGCGTGCTCTGGTACCAACATTTTCTGTTACCGTGTTTGCTGACTGGTATCACCGTGAACAGGTACAAAACTCTGTCCTCTGACAGATTTGGAGTGTGTCTAATGGGCAGGCTTAGTAGAGTGTCAGTTTTTTCTTGTTTCACGGCTTATTAAAAAAAAACCCAAAATAGTTGTTGAGGCCACTTGTCGACAAGTGTGAATAAAGGATAAAATATTTGTCCTCAAGATGCTCATTGTCAAGTATAAGTAAAAATTTCCATACAGTGAAGTAGTTGGGTAGAGGTGTGTACAAGGTTTGGAAGCTGTGAGGAGAACGTGAGGGAAGTCTTCAGGGGACGGTTCAGACCAGATGAACTATAAACAGTTTTGAAGGGTAAACAGAGGTTTGTGAGGAGACTCCTTTGTCCAAGAGTCAGTGTAGCATGAGAGGAAGCGGGCGAGGTGGGACCTTGTGTACCGAGTGAGGGATCATGTCGTCCCGTTGACAGCGGGATGCAGCTGAAGGATGGAAGCATTTGCGTTTACGCAAGCTCTGTTTGTGCAGCGTAGGTTCTGAACTGCAGGAGAAGAGGCACTGGGGGCTGGGACTTCGGGCTCCTGCAGGGGTCTAGGCACAAAGGGGTGCTCAGGCCATGGCAGTGGGAGTGAAGAGGGCAAATTTGAAAGAATGGAGGAGATCAAATTACGGGGTTGCTGACAGGTTTGATGTGGATGGCAAGTAGGGTGGAACCCAGGATGACTCCCAAATTTATAAATGGATGTGATTGACTGAGATAAACAATGTAGACTTCATTTTGGGACATGTTGCATTTGAGGATCAGGTAGGATATGTATTAAAAATTCAGGTTCAAATTTATACACACAGCAACATGGATGAATCTCAGGAACATTATACTGAGTGAAAGAAGCCAGACACAGATAACTGCATGCATAGTGCGTGATTCCATTTATGTGAAAGTGTAGCGGAGACAGGTCCAATCTGTCGTGTCAGAAAGCAGGTCAGTGGTCGTCTGGGGGCTGAGTGAATGGGTGGGGTGCATTAGGAGAGCGGAGGTTGGATGCAGATGGACCCGTTTCCTCTTGGGGAGCAGGGTGGAGAAGCCGGCTGAAGGGGCGTGGAGCAGCTTTGGAATAGCTGCCTAGGAAGCGGGAGCGGGCCATGGCCCCGGAGGAGCGCAGGGCTGCTGAGAGGAGTTAAGCCTGCAGGTTAGAAACTGCCGGGATTCGGGTTGGACGGGCTGTCGTTTCTCCCGCCGTGCCCAGCCCTTCAGAAACACAGGTTTCTCTCGCTAAGACACAAGGTGACTAGGTAGCCAGATTAACATTCCCTTTAATCTGGTTCCTAAGGGGCATTGCCTTACGTGATGCAAAAGGTCATCTCTGTCTGCAGCCCCCGGCGCCGTCCAGGAGGGCGTGTCCTGGGCCCTTTGCCCCCTCCCCATCTGTGACCACCGCGCACTGGACGTGAGACTGGTAGGGGTCGTGTTTGTAATTGACTTTGTGCCTCTCCGAATAAAGGTTTTGTTTGACTAGAAATGAGAGCCTTTTTTTTGCCTGAGGAGAGTATGCTCTTCCCCGACCCCCAGCTTTATTGAGATATATTTGACATGTGTATTGAGTTTAAGGTATATAAGGTACTGGTTTCATGTATATATTGTGAAATGATTGCGACAGTAAGATTAGCGAACGTGTCATTCACCTCACGCAGTTACAGGGTTTTTTTTGGTGGTGAGAACTTTTAAGATCTACTGACTTAACAACTTTCAAATGTACAACACAGTTTTTGTTTTTTAATACATCTTTATTGGAGTATAATTGCTTCACAATGGTGTGTTAGTTTCTGTAGTACAACAAAGTGAATCAGCCATATGCATACGTATATCCCCATAGCCCCCCCCTCTTGCGGTCTCCCTCCCACCCTCCCTATCCCACCCCTCTAGGTGGTCACAAAGCACCGAGCTGATCTCCCTGTGCTGTGCTGCTTTTAACTATAGTTACCATGCTGTGCATCAGATCTCCCAAAGTGAAGGTTCACTTTGACCACCTTCAACACTGCCCCTCATGCCCCAAGAATATGCTTTCTTTAATGAAAATAGGCTGAAGGAGTAGCAGTTGGTGTTCCCTGGCAGAGTTGGCAGAGGGCTTATGTCAGGCTTAAAGCTGAGCCATCAGGTGAGAGTCACCTGTGCTGTCTTCTAACAGGCGTTTGAAATGCAAACCTTAGCTTCCGGTTGGAGGACCACCCTGAGAACATTCTCTTTCCCAGGACCCATGTTGGTGTATAAAGCACCTCTGAGATCCTATGTAGCCATGACCACAACAAGCTCACAGGACCCCAGATGCCAGCAATTCCATCAGCTTAGTGGAGAAAGTGCTGTGGTTTCTGCTGCTGTTGTTACTGGCAGGAGAGCTCCACCTTTCTCTGTGATCCTGTGCCCAGAAAAGGAAATGTTTTCTGGAACCAAAGATGTTTCTCTGGTTCGAGGCCTGGCCCTGCCCTGCTGTGAGCGCTGCATGGCCCAGTTTTACCAGGGACTCCCACGTGCCTGGCCTTTTCCAGTTGCTGAGTTCGTTGGGTGAAGCAAGGAGGAGAGCTTTCACGTCCACCTTTGCTTCTTACTGGACTGTAACCTCTTGATTCCTTTGTAAAACTTAGGACCTCAGTTATGTGCTAAATTCAGAAAGCATGGGTTTCTAAAGATCCAGTGTAAGTGAGGAGGTGAGGTTGGGCATATCACTTCACCTTCTGCATCTAGTGTTCACCTCTGGGAGCTGGGTCGTGATTATGTCTGTCCCGCCCACCACATTGGAATGCCCTGGGCATTAATTAAGAGGGTTTAAGCAAAATGCTTTGAAAAATGTAAAGCACCACGCAAATGTTAGTTTTTAATGTTGTTGTAAGTCCAGAGAAGACCTTGACTTTCAGCCTTTCCGCCTTTCCTATGCCACCCAAAGACCTGTTTCTCAGAGTCTCCTCCTCAGAACAGCATGGGGGGCACAGGCGGGGGAGCGGAGAGCGATTGTGTCTGAGAAACTCTGACAATTTTTTAAACTAAAGACTCTGTTTAAATAAGATAATGATAGAGCTGTATGAACTCTTCTTTGAGGCAAAAGTGATTCTTTGTGTAAATTTTAAGTGTGCTTTGTCATCATTGTGTCAGAATTGTTCTCAGAATGCTCTACCCTTGCCCTACGAAGGTATTTTATTAATTTAAAAAATCTGAATCCATCAATCCTCGTGATGATGTCACTTTATTTAATTGAGTTGGTCCATTTGGGAAAAACTTGCTGACTCACGTGGACTTATGCCTTACTTATTAGGCAGTTAGCACCTGTTTTACAAAGAGAACTTGAGGGTGAAGGCTTTCTCAGTGTCATTCTAACAAGGAATAACAAATGAACTTACTGGTTCTTACATTAAAACCAGGGTCCTCTGTAAGGCTAGTCAACACGTCCTTAGCAAAGGGTATAAAAAGGCCTGTGTTTCTCTAATGATTAATGATGTTGAGCATTCTTTCATGTGTTTGTTGGCAGTCTGTATATCTTCTTTGGAGAAATGTCTATTTAGGTCTTCTGCCCATTTTTGGATTGGGTTGTTTGTTTTTTTGTTATTGAGCTGCATGAGCTGCTTGTAAATTTTGGAGATTAATCCTTTGTCCGTTGCTTCATTTGCAAATATTTTCTCCCATTCTGAGGGTTGTCTTTTGGTCTTGTTTATGGTTTCCTTTGCTGTGCAAAAGCTTTTGAGTTTCATTAGGTCCCATTTGTTTATTTTTGTTTTTATTTCCATTTCTCTAGGAAGTGGGTCAAAAAGGATCTTGCTGTGATTTATGTCACAGACCTACTAGAGAATGCACTTGAGGATATGGGGAGGGGGAAGGGTGAGCTGTGACAGGGCGAGAGAGAGGCATGGACATATATACACTAACAAACGTAAGGTAGATAGCTAGTGGGAAGCAGCCGCATGGCACAGGGATATCTGCTCGGTGCTTTGTGAGCGCCTGGAGGGGTGGGATAGGGAGGGTGGGAGGGAGGGAGACGCAAGAGGGAGGAGATAGGGGAACATATGTATATGTATAACTGATTCACTTTGTTATAAAGCAGAAACTAACACCATTGTAAAGCAATTATACTCCAATAAAGATGTTAAAAAAAAAAAAAAAGGCCTGTATGAGAAATGGTTCTGTACTCACAGGGCTCTTACTTGACAGCAGAAGACATGCTTGTAGGCTAGTAATATACAAACCGTGAAAAATTCTAAGTAAGTGAAGGACTAAAGCACCGTGATAACTGAGGCATCATCTCCGATGATGTCAGAGAACACTTTCAAAAGCGGGACATTTGAGCTGGGTCTTGATAGGCAATGAGGGGGTTCCCTAATTGAAGAATGGAGAACAAGTGATGCCAGCCCACGGCCCTTGCAAGGGATGTGAGGAGACAGGCAGCTGGTGTTGGCTGGGGCCTGGGAGGGCCTGGCCAGGCTGGAAGCGGGTGCTGGTCTGAGCTGTCGGAGCTGGGTTCATACGTGCACGTTCCTCTTCAGTTCAGCTGCTCTGATGTTAAATTACGAGTAAGATGTGGTGTGCTTGTGTTATAACATAGCTTTTCATAGGAAGATTCTGCCCCAGTTTATTGTTTTTATTTGTGTAGGTTTGTGCCATCCGCCCTCCCCTCCCTCATTTACCTAGAACTAAACTGAGAGAAAATGGGTGTCTCACGGTTTACAGAGGAGGTGCATGCCCATGGAACTGGGGGAGATACTCCCTCTTCTTTTAAAAGAAAAAACATCTTTCTTTGGTAATTATTGCTCTGTTCCTTCATAGGTATATCAAAGGCAGATAATACGATCTTTAACTGGTAAGTTAAAAAGTTTTAAATGCCCAGAATTTGTCCTCTCTTCTCAGTTAAATAGACCTTGACACAGAAGGTTTATACTTTTGCTTATTATGTGATGAGCTTCTCTGTGGACCTGGCCCCGACAGATTACCTTTTGGTTTCTATCCAGTTCTTGTCCTTTGCTTCATTTCATCTGGCCCTGGGGACTCGCTGATTATTTGGCTCCACTGGACTAAGGGTTAAAGTTACCGTTATGATTTTGGTAAACTAAAGCAATTGAAGCTTTTTTTGTGCCCTGCCCCCTTTTCCTCAAAAAGTGTGAGGTTAGGGTAATCATACATAACAGGAATTACAGTCTTCATGCCGGTCGGGGAGCAGCTCTGTGTTTTGCTCCTGTGCACCCTTGGCATTCTTGGTGTCCATTTGTCCATCTTGGAGTGCTTGACAGGGTCCAAGGGAAACAGAAGCCTGCAAGAACTGGCAGACCCTCAATTCACCTTCTTCTGGGTTGCAGCCTCTAATGAGATTATTAGTGTCTGCCCAAGAGGATTCTTATTATATAGTATGTGCCTTAAGAATCATTCTTCCAAGTTGATGCTATTTTTCTGAGTGATGTAGAAGATTGATTTAAAAATATGGTTGGCCTGCAGTGGCAGCAACAAAGATGTGACATTTATAAAGAATTGGGTCCTATTACAAAATGAGTGAGTAGCAATAACCAGAACATTAGGTGGAAGGGGAAGAAAGACATCCAGTAATACTTATTTTACAGATGTTTGCTGCTCATACATTTACTGAATGCTGGAAGATGGAAGATTAGAAGAATACCCTCTCACAGGCTCTTAGCAGGTCAAATAGGCTCTGAGCAAGTGACTCCCTCCCTGATAAAGAAGTCTAGCAAAAGATGCAGCCCATGTTGTCATTTTCCCATCAGAAATTAGCCTGTGACTGCATTTATGTTGCAGAATTACATTTAATGGAATTATCGGTACAGTCGGACTTAGGGCTGCTATTTTTCTATTTGTCTTACCTCCTTTTTCGATTCTCCTGATCCTCCTTTCCTGTCGCCTTTTGTGTTAACCAGAATGTTTTCCTATGTTCTTTTAACTTGTGGTTTTCAGTTGTTTCTTTGCTGTATATTTGGGGGTTTTTTTTAAGTGGTTGCTCTAAGGATTATAACGTTCATTTTTGGATTTGTCACAGTATACTTAAAGTTAATATGCAGTCACTTCTGGCAGATCCAGGCGCCCTGCAGCAGCGCCGTTCCATTTTCCCTCTCCTCGTCCTTGGTGCTGTCGCCGTGGGGTCTTGCCTTTCCCTCTCAGTGGGTTGGGGCTGTTGGAGTTGGGAGCAGAGAAGTGTCAGGAGGGGCTGTTGCTGCCAGGGGTGTGTCCACACCCGCTGATGACTTGAACAGAGCGGTGTTTAATTGTAGTTTGTTTCATGACATTTTTTTCTTTTAAAAACCTATGAGTAGAGTGTTTTTCACTGTTTAGAAATAGCATGTGTTGCTCCTTAGCATTGAGAGAGATGCGTCCCTGAAAGAGAACCGTAAAAGCCTATTTGATCAATGTGCCAGACTGTTGGGCTTTTCCTTCGTTTTTCCTGAAATGGTGGATTCGTGTTATATTTCATTTAATTAGAAGTAAATCCCTATCTTATAGCTTGTTCCTCAAATCTGTTAGCTTTTTAAGTGTTTCTGACTTTTAGAGGTGCAAGTGGCTTATTTTCTTTTTGAAATTAATACGTGTACATTCTCACTGTAAAAACCTGGATGCTGTGTAAACGTATGGAGTAAAATGTGAGTTTTTCTCCCTGAAGGGAAGTCTCGTGGCACATGGAGAGCTGCTGTCTCTCACCACTTCCATGTTCATTGCATCTTTTCTTTCTAACAAAGAGTGTGTACTCCTCCAAATAATACCAACTTCCTCCTGATTTTAGAGGTTAACTTATAGATGAGTCTGTCTGTTCCATCTACCTCTCCTTATAGCTTAGAACATTTCTCAGTCATCAACATAAAAGTTTTAGGTGGCTTATTGGTTTTGCCTCGAGAATATTCAAGCTCTGCAGCTTTGAAAACTTCTCTGGTAGTTGAAAGATTGGTTTGAGATTAGTTTTATTGGTTTCCACAGAGAAGGTCCCATAGCATCATTGAAATAGTGCTGTTGCATAACTGTCCTGTGTCTAAAAATAACGGTTGAGTAGCATCAGCTCTTGCCCAGGGATATGAACACACACTCTTTTGGTTATTTGTACTGACTCTGACCACAGACTGGCTTCCAGTGTGTCCTGCCAAGTGATCCTTTATAGGAAACACCAAGCTTGTTCCCATGCGGTCTGATGCTGTTGTAGTCACTAACGGCACGGCAGACGGACAGCACTTGGTGTCTGCCCAGGCCTGACTTGCCAACATTGAGGGATTTTCATAATTGTTTTTATACTTCTCTGAGATCTCGTTGCCTGGGGTTGAAGATTGTCTATATCTGCACTGAGCCGGTACACAGAAAGTGTCTTGAAGTGAACCTTCAAGTCAGATTCAGTGTCACAGTCTCTGTATTAGGTTCAGGGTGTGTTTTCCAGCTATACACTTTTGAAATTAATACTCCCTTTATTGCCTGTTTTATCACATGAAAAACTATTGACCCTCCTCTTAATGGCTGTCTGTACAAGGTTGTGAGTGATTTACAGAGCCTAAAATAGGCAGACAATTGCTCTGGGGTCCAGATGTGGAGATTGTGGGATGACTTTATTAGGGAGTGTGTGAATGTACCAAGGATTGCGCACAGGAACCGATGTTTATATGTGAAGTGCTGTTACGTCTTTGAGGGCATCTATTTTTTTATTCACCTAGAGTGCCAGCTAGATTTTTAACTATTGTTATTTCAACTCCTATTTCCCTTTGAATTAAGGATATGATAGTCACATGTGTTTTGTTTTCATTAAGTCAGTACACAGTTGGTATTTGCAAAACCCACTTTAATAAATGCATATTAAAATAGCAAAATAATTAGGGTCATATTAAAAGGAACTTGCAACATAGACAGAATTTCTCTTCATTTGCATACAAATCAAAGACAATTATGAACTATTTATCAAAACTTCACATTTTAGAATTAGGTGAAAAAAATCATGATTTTGTGTAAAATATAGAGGAAATGGAATGAATTGTTAAGGGCCAGGTAATTTGACCAAGGAAATGCAGAGAAAGTTAAATGACTAGTAAATAACTTCTTTTGGAATTCCTCCTCCTTATAATTATACTCCAGGGAAGTTTTTAAATTTAGAAAAGGAGAAATAAGAATCTGAACGTTGTGAAAAGTATTTTGCTCATATTTAGGAGCTGTCAACTTGGGGATTTTAGAACTGAAAAATTAAGAGGCAGAGAGTTAGTTGAGAGGAAAGAATACTAAACTGGCAGTCAACATACCAGGGTTCTTATTTGTCTCAGCCATTAATTAGTTATGAAACCTAAAATAAATCTTTTATTTTCTCTCTCAGCTTCTTGTATTACCTTCCAGTTTTTAAAATTATTTTTGTTGAATGTATATTCTTTATTAGTTTTTGTAGAAACTGTCTGTAGAAGGTCAACTGAGTCTTCATGTTTCATTAAAAAAAAAAAATCTTTATTTCATTCTCACTCTTCCTCCTTACAGATTCTAGGTTAACAATGGTTTTCCCTCAAAACTGAAAATATGAATTTATTGCTTTCTACATAAAATTTATTGTTGTTATTGAGAAGTCTGCTGCCAGTCTAATTATCACTCTTTTAACTCTTTGTTTTTTTCCCCACAGTTTTTCAATCTGTTTTTCAAGATTCCTTTTTTTCCTTGAGTTTTTCAGCCTCACTACAATTCATCTAGGAGATTTATTTTTATCCAGTCTGCTTGGCACTCACTGTGGGCTTTCAGTATCAAGATTCATGTCTTCAATTCTGGAAAATTTTTGGCACTATTTCTAACACTGCTTCCCACCATTCCTTCCAGCTTCATTTCTGGAAATACTGTTAGATGTGTTTCTCTGTTTCCCTGTTGTGTTACTTAACTTCTCTGTATGTACCTTATCTCTTTCTCTCCACTCTGAGCAAACTTCAGTTTACTAGTTTTCTCTTTGTGCCTGGTGTTGAGTTTCACTCATCTACTGAGTTTTTAATCAAGACCTTTTTTTTTTTTTTTCATTTCCAGGATTTCCAATAGACTTTTGTTTTCAGATCTACCTCTTGATCCATTATCTGACTGATTTTGGTTCCAAAAATTTGGGGGTGGTTATTTTTCTTTTGTATCTCTTTGAAGGTTTTAATACATTTATATTACAGTCCTTTTCCGTTTGCCATGTTTTCATTTTGTCAGGAGTATCTTTTTCTGATGGTTGAGTATTTGTCAGTCTTTTTTCTTTTTTAACTAGATCTTTATCGGAGTATAATTGCTTCACAATACTGTGTTAGTTTCTGTTGTACAACAAAGTGAATCAGGCATATGCATACACATGTCCCCATATCCCCTCCCTCTTGAGCCTCCCTCCCACCCTCCCAGGTCATGGCAAAGCACCGAGCCGATCCCCCTGTGCTATGCTGCTGCTTCCCACTAGCTAACTATTTTACCTTCGGTAGTGTGTATATGTCCAAGCCACTCTCGTTTCGCCCCAGGTTCCCCCTCCCACCCCACGTCCTCAGGTCCATTCTCTATGTCTCCCTCTTTATTTCTGCCCTGCAACTAGGTTCATCAGTACCATTTTTTTGGTTTTTTTTTAAGATTCCGTATATCTGTGTTAGCATATGGTATTTGTTTTTCTCTTTCTGACTGAATTCACTCTGTATGACAGACTCTAGGTCCATCTACCTCACTACAAATAACTCAGCTTCATTCCTTTTTATGGCTGAGTCATATTCCATTGTATATATGTGCCACTTCTTCTTTATCCATTCATCTGTCGATGGGCATTTACGTTGCTTCTGTGTCCTGGCTATTGGAAATAGTGCTGCAGTGAACATTGTGCTACATGTCTCTTTTTGAATTATGGTTTTCTCAGGGTATATGCCCAGTAGTGGGATTGCTGGGTCATCTGCTAGTTCTGTTTTTAGTTTTTTAAGGAACCTCCATACTGTTTAACATAGTGGTTGTATCAATTTACATTCCCACCAACAGTGCAGGAGAGTTCCCTTTTCACCACACCCTCTCCAGCATTTATTGTTTCTAGCTTTTTTGATAATGGCCATTCTGACTGGCATGAGGTGATACCTCATTGTAGTTTGATTTGCATTTCTCTAATAATTAGTGATGTTGAACATCTTTTCATGTGCCTCTTGGCCATCGGTATGTCTTCTTTGGTGAAATGCCTGTTTAGGTCTTCTGCCCATTTTTTAACTGGATTGTTTGGTTTTTTCATATTGAGCTGCATGTGCCGTTTGTATATTTTGGAGATTAATCCTTTGTTTGTTGCATTTGCAAATTTCTTCTCCCATTCTGAGGGTTGTCTTTCTTTTTGTCTTGTTTATGGTTTCCTTTGCTTTGCAAAAGCTTTTAAGTTTAATTAAGTCCCATTTGTTTATTTTTGTTTTTATTTCCATTACTCTAGGAGGTGGGTCAAAAAAGATCTTGCTGTGGTTTATGTCAAAGAGTGTTTTTCTTGTGTTTTCCTCTAAGAGTTTCATAGTGTCCATTTAGGTCTTTAATCCATTTGGAGTTTATTTTTGTGTATGGTGTTAGGGAGTGTTCTAATTTCATTCTTTTACATGTAGCTGTCCAGTTTTTTCCCACACCACTTATTGAAGAGGCTGTCCTTTCTGTATTGTATGTTCTTGCCTCCCTTGTCGTAAATTAGGTGCCCATATGTGTGTGGGTTTATCTCTGGGCATTCTATCTTGTACCATTGATCTATATTTGTTTTTGTGCCAGTACCATACTGTCTTGATTACTGTAGCTTTGTGGTATAGTTTGAAGTTGGGGAGGCTGATTCCTCCAACTCCGTTTTTCTTTCTCAGGAGTGCTTTGGCTATTTGGGGTCTTTTACGAATGGTAAGATTTTTTGTTCTAATTCTGTGAAGAATGCCATTGGTAGTTTGATAGGGGTTGCATTGAATCTGAAGGTTGCTTTGGGTAGTATAGTCATTTTCACAATATTGATTCTTCCAATCCAAGAACATGATATATTTCTCCATCTGTTTATGTCACCTTTGATTTCTTTCATCAGTGTTTTATAGTTTTCTGAGTACAAGTCTTTGCCTCCTTAGGCAGGTTTGTTCCTAGGTATTTTATTCTTTTTGTTGCAGTGGTAAATGGGAGTGTTTCCTTAATTTCTCTTTCAGATTTTTCATCACTAGTGTATAGGAATGCAAGAGATTTCTGTGCATTAATTTTGTATCCTGCTACTTTACCACATTCATTGATTAGCTCTAGTAGTTTTCTGGTAGCATCTTTAGGATTCTCTATGTATAGTATCATGTCATCTGCAAACAGTGACAGTTTTGCTTCTTCTTTTCTGATTTGGATTCCTTTTATTTCTTTTTCTTCTCTGATTGCTGTGGCTAAAACTTCCAAAACTATGTTGAATAATAGCAGTGAGAGTGGGCAGCCTTGTCTTGTTCCTGATCTTAGAGGAAGTGGTTTCAGTTTTTCACCATTGAGAATGATGTTGGCTGTGGGTTTGTCATATATGGCCTTTATTATGTTGAGGTAGGTTCCCTCTATGCCCATTTTCTGGAGGGTTTTTATCATAAATGGGTGTTGGATTTTGTCAAAAGCTTTTTCTGCATCTATCGAGGTGATCATATGGGGGTTTTTTGCTGAACTTTTGAATTTTATCTTTATTTATTTATTTATACTGCAGGTTCTTATTAGTTATCTATTTTATACATATTGGTATATATATATATCAATCCCAATCTCCCAATTCATCCCAACACCAACACCACCACCCCACTCCACCACTTTCCGCCCTTGGTGTTTATGCATTTGTCCTCTACATCTGTGTCTCTGTTTCTGCCCTGCAAACCGGTTCATCTGTACCATTTTTCTAAGTCCCACATATATGCGTTAATATACGATATTTGTTTTTCTCTTTCTGACTTACTTCACTCTGTATGACAGTCTCTGGATCCATCCACGTCTCTAAAACTGACCCAATTTCGTTCCTTTTTTATGGCTGAGTAATATTCCGTTGTATATATGTACCACATCTTCTTTATCCATTTGTCTGTGGATGGGATTTTGGTTGCTTCTGTGAGCTGGCTGTTGTAAATAGTGCTGCAGTGAACATTGGGGTGCATGTGTGTTTTTGAATTATGGTTTTCTCAGGGTATATGCCCAGTAGTGGGATTGCTGGGTCATATGGTAGTTCTATGATCATGTGGTTTTTATTCCTTAATTTGTTAATGTGGTGTATCACATTGATTGATTTGCATATATTGAAGAATCCTTGCATCTATGGGATAAATCCCACTTGATTATGGTGTATGATCCTTTTAATGTGTTGTTGGATTCTGTTTGTTAGTATTTTTTTTTTAATTTTTATTTTTTTATTTTATTTTTGGCTGTGTTGGGTCTTCATTTCTGTGCGAGGGCTTTCTCTAGTTGCGGCAAGCGGGGGCCACTCTTCATCGCGGTGTGCGGGCCTCTCATTGTCGCGGCCTCTCTTGTTGCGGAGCACAAGCTCCAGACGTGCAGGCTCAGTAGTCGTGGCTCACAGGCTTAGTTGCTCTGCGGCATGTGGGATCTTCCCAGGCCAGGGCCCGAACCCATGTCCCTGCATTGGCAGGCAGATTCTCAACCACTGTGCCACCAGGGAAGCCCTGTTTGCTAGTATTTTGTTCAGGATTTTGGCATCTATGTTCATCAGTGATATTGTTATCTGATTTTCTTTTTTTTGTGATATCTTGTTCTGGTTTTGGTATCAAGATGATGGTGGCTTCATAGAACGAATTTGGGAGTGTTTCTCCCTCTGCAATTTTTTGGAAGAATTTGGGAAGGATTGGTGTTAGCTCTTCTCTAAATGTTTGATAGAATTCGGCTGTGAAGCCATCTTGGTCCTGGACTTTTGTGTGTTGGAAGATTTTTAATTACGGTTTCAATTTCATTACTTGTGATAGGTCTGTTTATAGTTTCTAATTCTTCCTGGTTCAGTGTTGGAAAATTGTACCTTTCCAAGAATTTGTCCATTTCTTCGTGGGTGTCTAGTTTATTGGCATATAGTTGTTTGTAGTAGTCTCTTATAATCCTTTGTATTTCTGTGGTGTCAGTTGTGATTTCTCCGTTTTCATTTCTAATATTATTGATTTGCGTCCTCTCCCTTTTTTTCTTGATGAGTCTGGCTAAGGGTTTATCAATTTTGTTTATCTTCTCAAGGAACCAGCTTTTAGTTTTATTGATCTTTGCTATTGTTTTCTTCGTTTCTATTTCATTTATTTCTGCTCTAATCTTTATGATTTCTTTCCTTCTACTGACTTTGGGTTTTCTTTGTTCTTCTTTCTCTAGTGTTTTAAGTGTAGAGTTAGATTTTTTTTGGGGAGGGGTTAGATTGTTTATTTGAGATTTTTTCTTGTTTCTTAAGGTGAGATTGAATTGCTGTAAACTTCCCTCTTAGAACTGCTTTTGCTGCATTCCATAGGTTTTGGGTCATCGTGTTTTCATTGTCATTGGTTTCTATGTATTTTTTAATTTCTTCTTTGATTTCTTCAATGATCTCTTGGTTATTTAGTAGTGCACTCTGTAGCCTCTGTGTATTTGTGTTTTTTACAGGTTTTTTTTCCCTGTAACTGATTTCCAGTCTCATAGCGTTGTAGTCAGAAAAGATGCTTGATACGGTTTCCATTTTCTTAAATTTTCCAAGGCTTGATTTGTGACCCAAGATGTGATCTGTCCTGGAGAATGTTCCGTGTGCGCTTGAGAAGAAAGTGTATTCTGGCAGTTTTGGGTGGAATGTTCTATAAATATCAATTAGACCTATCTGATCTATTGTGTCATTTAAAGCTTGTGTTTCCTTATTTATTTTCTGTTTGGATAATCTATTCATTGGTGTAAGTGGGGTGTTAAAGTCCCCTACTATTATCGTGTTACTGTCGATTTCTCCTTTCTTGGTTGTTAGCATTTGCCTTGTGTATTGAGGTGCTCCTCTGCTGGGTGCATAAACATTTATAATTGTTTTACCTTCTTCTTGGATTGGTCCTTTGATCATTATGTAGTGTCCTTCTTTGTCTCTTGTAATAGTCTTTATTTTAAAGTCTATTTTATCTGATACGAGTATTGCTACTCTAGCTTTCTTTTGATTTCCATTTGCATGGAGTATCTTTTTCCATCCCTTCACTTTCAGTCTGTATGTGTCCCTAGGTCTGAAGTGGGTCTCTTGTAGACAGCATGTATATGGGTCTTGTTTTTGTATCCAGCCAGCCAGTCTGTGTCTTTTGGTTGGGGCATTTAATCCATTTACATTTAAGGTGATTAAATGTAATTAATTACCTTTAATTAATTGGGGGTCATTGTCAGTCAGAAGGAGGCGGAATTTACTTTTGTACAAGCTTCTGAAGTCTGTCTCTTGATGGAGGATTGGTAGAGCTGTTTGTTTATGTTTTAAGAATAATGTTTAATGAAGAACTGCCAACATTGCAGTTAACATTTTTTGAAAAATAACTTAGCAAGGAAGCAACCATATGGTATTTGTTTAAACCTGGAGGTGTAGAATCTATTTTAAAAAATAGACCTACAAAAAGGCCAAACACAAACCAAACCCCCCCCCACTTTAATAAAAATAGTCTTTAACCATTTATGGTTAAATTTAAAAATTAGACCTAATAGTTTTAAACTTTTACAAATAGCATATTAAATTTGGCAAGCAGAAGTTCTGAGGAAATGTAAATTTGATCCCAGTCCAGTGGTTCTCAGTGATTCTTCTGTTGCTAACCTTCTAAGCAGAAGAAAGAATTGCAGATGACTGCAGTTTTTAGGGAACCAGGTGCTAGGAGAAGAATGGGGTGAGGGCCTGCCATTAATTAGGAAGAAAGGCAAGGAAGTAGTTAGAGCAGAGGGGGGAAATGGGCTCCTGAGTGGAGCCCAGGAGGAGAGGGTGGTGCTGCTGTGACCTGATGCCCAGGCCGACTTCTCACGTGGCCCCCACCTCTTTGACACACACAGGCGCTACCTGAACATCGGGATCTCAAAACTGGCGTCAGAAGTGACCTATCAGATCTCAAGTGGAACTTTGAGCTATCCATGAATTTCCTTTGTTGGAAATTCTATTGCCTCTTGGTTAGTTTGTCTGTATAGTAAAAACCTATCTATATAAAATGATTAGAATTTTTTGCATGAGAAGTTATGATCATTAATGCTAAAATGATTTATAACAGAATTGAGTTGTACTCTTTAGTTTAACTGCTGGATTCAGTGTAATGTTCTTAGCCCTTTTGAACAGTATCCTATATGCCTTTTGTCTTATGTTGAAAGCATATCAGAAACCCATCCCTAATAGTCTTTAATGGCATTTGTGAATTGGGCTAATAATTAGCCCATTTGGTTAAAACACTCTGTTGGACAGAGTATTGCTTCAGCCCCTGGGTTGGCCAGTTAATTTCTTTCAGTTTTCTGAGTACAGAGCCTTGGTCCCCAAAGAGGAATAGATCCTCACATCACAATTATAAAAACAACTTCAGGGTGCACGACTAGGGCATAGTGTGTATGTCAGTACCATTTTCATTAAAATGTATATACACACAATCTCTTTTTTTAAGTATATAAAAATTATATAGTTGCCTCTTGTGGGACAAGGAAACAGTTAAATTTTTTTTTTTTGCGGTACACGGGCCTCTCACTGCTGTGGCCTCTCCCGTTGCGGAGCACAGGCTCCGGACGCGCAGGCTCAGCGGCCATGGCTCACGGGCCCAGCCCCTCCGGGGCATGTGGGATCTTCCCAGACCGGGACACAAACCCGTGTCCCCTGCATTGGCAGGCGGACTGTCAACCACTGCGCCGCCAGGGAAGCCCTTAAATCTTTCTGTTCTCCAAAGTTAGTCTCAGTTATAATTCTTTTTTTTTTTTTTTTTTTGGCGGTACGCGGGCCTCTCACTGCTGTGGCCTCTCCCGTTGCGGAGCACAGGCTCCGGACGCGCAGGCTCAGCGGCCATGACTCACAGGCCCAGCCGCTCCGCGGCATGTGGGATCCTCCCGGACCGGGGCACGAACCCGTGTCCCCTGCATCGGCAGGCGGACTCTCAACCACTGCGCCACCAGGGAAGCCCTCAAATAGTTAAATTTTAAATACGTTTTTATCTTTGCAGTATTTGTACGGTATTTAGCAGATTATTTTTTCACTCAGTATGGTATAAAGAATCCTTATCATATGCTTCTTGGTCTCTGTGTAACCATAATCTTGAAGAAAACTGTGCTATGATGTAGTTTTATCTGTTTTGAAGGGACTTTTTAGAATTTTATAGTGCCAAAGAGCCACTGTAGGAGATATGGTGCCAGATTGCAAGGAATGTCTCCCTTTATATCTTATTAGAATCAATTTTAAGAATATAAATAGAGTTTCATTTAAAGGCCATGATTTTATCCTCAAGATAACTCTTACTTTGTGCAGCTTTTATTATGTTATAATGGCGTGTGATGAAATGTCATTTTACAAGGGAGGAGACAATATTAAGAGGCTGCGAGTTAGCCTCTGCCATAGGAGGCCAGGGCAGGAGTGGAGGAGACCACCTGGATGGATAACTGTTGCATCTTGCGTTGGGACAGCTTCACTTGAGACTTTCAAAGGTGGGAGCTGAGTATGTTTTTTAAAGCAAAGTACAGAGCAGATGTTGCTATAATTTTGTTTTGGAAAGTCATACATGTATACTTTTATACGCGTAGACTATCTTCAGAAAATATTACGCAAGAAAATGGTAACCATGGTTGCCTCTGGTTGTGGTAATTTGTGCTTGGTAACAAGACTTGGTGGAGTCAGATAATAGCTCTTATCTTAGGGAATTAATTTATCTTCAAGGCTCAGTTTTCTCAGAAGAGGGGAAAGGATAATATAGTAGACATCTGTTGTTTTTGACATCTAGTGTCCATGCACCCTTTATGGCAGCCCTACTGGGGTTCTTGCTAGGGTTCCAGTGCAGCTGCGGGTGGTCCCATGACCTGGAGCTAGGCTTTACGGTTCCCCAATCTACAGCGGTTGGCGCAGGAATAGGGTCATGACCTTGACATAGTCAGTGAGAGGTAGAGAGACTTCTGTTAGCACATCCAAGGGTGAAATTCTTGTTCTTTCCCACTGGACTTGACTGAAAAAAAGGTGTGAGGTTTGGAATAGCAGTCATCTACATTCTAACCCTAAGAACCAGAGAAAATGCCAACAAGGAGGAAAGCATGGAGCCTGGAGCCACAGGTGGGATCAGGCGGCCCTGGCAGCTCACTCTGCCCCAGCTGATGACTAGGCTCTTCACGTACTCAGGCCAATAAATTCACTTTCTGGCTTTAGTTAGTTTCTTGTCACGTATGTGAGAAAACAAAATCCCAGCTGGTACAGGGGAATAGCATTTGAATTTTAGGATCACTCGTTGATTAAATGACACGTATCTATTAATACGAAGTGTGGTGCCTGGCACGTTGGTCGTTTTGGAATATTTAGTCACATTTTACTACTAACTTGCTCTGAGGTGGAGTAGAGGCTGCAAGAGAGACTCTAACAGGTATTTAGCTCCCAGGCCTGGCACAGGTACACTCTACTTCTGCTCAAGGCCAAATACTGTGTTAAGATAAAACACAAGTCTCTTTGGTGTATCGCAGCCGGGAAACACTAGTTCTGCTCAGGTTTCAGAGTTGATTTGAATTCCCTGTTGTTTTCGGATTTAAAAAAATACGATTCCATTCTACCTGCTACTCTTTTAAAAAAAAAAAAAAAAAAGAAGGCTATGTTGGGTGACTTAAAAAAAAAATAAAAAACCAGGAACTCAACAATAATGAATGTCAAAGACTGATCAGGTCTCTGGAAGACAACACCTCATGACAGCATGATGATTTTGACTACCAGGTCCTCCAAGGCAGAAAAATCAGAACAAGCAACTATAGGGATGGAAATGTGTTGTTTTAGGTTGTTAGCATTGAACCACAGAACCCATTGGATTACATAATAGCAGAAATATCATTGTTGGTTTTCTGACATCTCAATACTCTCCTAAAAGTGCAGTGTGGCATATTTTTAAAAGATTAAATTGAATTAAAATCAGTTTCTATTTTGAGAATTTGAGTAGAGTGAGAGATAATTGCAAAGGCCCTGGAGTGCTTCAGTAATGATTGATCATTGTTCTTAATGATAGAAATGAACCCTGAAATGACAAGCATTTTATACCCTCCAGCTAACCTGATTTTTAAAATAAAAATATTTCTAATGCATAGGGAGCTCATGTCCCCTATCTGCAATAATCTTGACCTTTTTTCCGCTTAGGGCTTTTATGTGATTATCTCATCCCCGGCACCATATTTCTGAAGTGTCATCTTTTTTGTTACCAGCAAATATAACATGCACAGTAGATGGTTTTGTTTTTGCCGCTTCATTGCTTTCACATTCTGAAAAAGTAGCACATAGCATATAGCAGATCAGTCAGAAAACATTAGGCATAAATATAAGGAACTAGGAAATTAAGCTGATATTTAGATTATTTTCACGCAATAATGAAACTGTTGCTAGCACTCCGTCAGCAGGCACCACTACTAGTGAGCAAGGTCTGGTCAGCTTGCCACTGCTCAGAGAGAAAGAACCTGAAGATTAAAATAGGTAGTGAGTAGAGTAGGGTGGGAGCTTGACCATAACTAAATGGTAAGTCAGGTTCTTAAAGACGGAGTTCTTTGAAGCAAGTGTAGAGTCTGTCCACAGTGGTAAGAGGAATTACAACAGCAGTAATGGTTTATATGTACACAGCTCTCACTGTGTCCCAGGCACTGTGTGAAATGCTCTGCATATACTAACGTACTGAGTCCTCTTAGCAGCCTCCGAGGCAGGTGCAGGGGAGCCAGGGCACGGGGTGGTGAGGTGACCTGCTCCAGGCACCCAGTTAGCAGGTGTGGGCACTGACGCTGTTCACCACCTCCTGTCTCACTTCCCAAGTGGACGGTCCCTTTGATGAGCGACACGTTGAGAAAGCCAAGGGGAGCTCTGAAGAAGCGGTCCTTCGTCCTGAAGCCTTTGCCCTTGAGCCAGACTTAAACATCGCGCCCGCTGGACAGTATGGGTACTTCTTGAAAAACAATTTGGTTGGTTCCACTTACAGTTATGGAGTTCATCTCCTCTTGATAATACTGTCTTAATGAACTTCATGCTTTTCAAGGAGAGGACATTTGGAATAAACAGGTTATGGCATCCTCAGGTTCCTGAATGGTTAATTCCTCCAAGAAGCTGCCTTTAACTTTTTCAGGCCGCACAGATTTTTCTTTAGGATTTATTCATGATAATTATTTACCAACTGCCAAGTACTGTGGCATGTTTTTTAAAGTTATTTTTCATGTTGATGCATTCATCAGATGTTTATTGGGCCCCTACTGTGTTCCAGTCCCTGGAGAGAGGGATTGAGGACCAAACTGGTCCTCAAAGACTAGGTAGGTTCCATGTGGGTGGAGAGACCAAGCGATCTTACTAGAGGAGAACAGCCTGTGCAGTTGTTCAGAGAGGACCATGGGAGAGGCTTATTTTCCTTTATTTTGTAAGATACTTCAAACCTGGAAACTGTGAATCTCTGGGTTGACACATCCTGCTGTTTGGGAATCTTGACTGCACAGACTGTTTCTGGACTTGTTTTAATAGTGCCATTAGGATACTATTAATAACAGAACAATGCAGAGGCCTGCTTAGATGCCAATGCTGATTAGAAGTAAAGAGTAGACATTTTCCAGGAGTGAATTGGTAGTGTGGACGTATTGCAAATATGAGTGGTATTTGGTGGTTTACATTGATTTTCCAAAAATGGAAAGAAATGGGAGAAGAATTACGAAATTCAGAGAAGATACTACCTTGTTAGCCTTTTAGGATCTGCTCTCCAATTTTGGATTCTATCGTGGGAGCTGTCGCACGGACCAAGGAGGAGGTCAGGAGTCTAGCTTTCAGCCTGCTGCTGCCTTAGGTGACAGGGTTTATCCCTTAAGTTCTCCATATAACTCCAGATATTTACTGTTTCACTCAATTTCTTAGAAGTGGTTAAAGTTGTTTGTAGGGCACATTGCCGATTCCAACAATGCTAATACTAATGTAGGAAACATCATACTGTCCCAGCCGTCATTATGAGTTCCAGGTTTCAGCTCTAAAGCAGTGAATTTATTCATGAGTGTTACCTCCTAGGACTCATTATATTTTTGTTTTAAAATAGGTCTGAAATGTAACATTTTCCCAAAGTAGCTTATTAAGGATGCTTCTTGGTGTGTTTATAGAGTTATCAGCGTTTTATTTCTGTCCTCAAAGTAGTAGCCTTGCTATGCTTACCTAAACTAAGTGTTAAAAAAAAGTCAGGTTCTCAGTCATAATTTAAGCAATTAAATGGGAGTTTTGTTTTTTTTTAATTTAAACTCTCCCTTTTTTGTTAGTTGTTAGCAATTAAGTATGTATTCCTTTTTCCTCCACTCATCAAATGTTTGCTGAATACCTGCTGTATGTCAGCATTTGGTGCGGGGAATAAAAAGCGGAATACAGTACAGTCATTCCCTTAGTAACGAAGTGGTTTGGTGAGGAGACAGGCCCACAATTCCAAGATAACGGGACAACTGAAAGGAGTTGAAGAGTGTGGAGAAGGGAGAGTGGGAGAAGGAAAGGACACACAGCCCAGCACTAAGTGGTGGAGAGACACTGAGCATAGTGTGAAACACAGGATGCTCAATTTCATTCCGCAAGAACTTATTAAACTTCTACTCCTTACCTGGTAAGGAGTAAACTAATGTATATAGTGCAGTTATATGTTGGGATCTCCATGAACAAGAACTCATACTAGATCTGAGAAGCCAGTATAATGGGGGAAAAGAATGTGACTGAATGTAATTCAATTTTTAAAATGTCTGTTATGGACAGCGATCACTGTGGAAGTGTGAGGCGGGGCCCTGTCCTGAGGATGTGAGGCCATGTCTGCTTGTGCTGGCTGGGGCTGCAGCTCCAGGTGAGGCAAGAACAAAGGCACGGAGGCCAGAAATAGCTGCAGGATCTGGGGCAGTGAGGACCGCAGCTGGAAGGACAGCTCCCTTTCCTAAGCCCCTTCTCTTTTGCCTGCCCCCACTGTTTTAGTTGTCTGCACTGATGCATAACAAATCACCCCAAAACTCAGGGGCTTAAAACAGTAGTAATCGTGTATAATCTCTCACAGTTTCTGTGAATCCAGTCCTCAGGAGCAGCCCCGTCAGGCAGTTCTGAACCAGGGTCTGATGGGAGGCCTCAGTCCAGTGGTGAGGGGCTTGGGCTGTGGTCATCTGGAAAGCCCTCCTCAGCCCCCCACCTTGGGGGGGGTCTGTCTGCATGGTCTCTTCAGCCCGACTCTTCACACAGAGCCTCAGGGCCCCAGAGACATACGTCCAGGAAAAAGGGAAGTCCAGGTGGAGGCTGTATCACCGCCTCTGACTTAGCCTTGACAGTCACCAGCATCACCTGCACTGTCACAGAACCCCACCCAGATTCAAGAGGAAGGAACTTGGATCCTGTGTCTCAAAGGGGGAGTTTCAGTGTCTGTTTAAGGAGAGCATGTGGAATGGGGTATATTAGTGTGGCCATCTTTGGGAAGTGCAACCTGTCAGAACCACAGAGCCTGTTCACTTTCTTGGCCTCTCTTGTGGAATGTCAGTAAGGCATAAGGAGGAGTTGGCTGGTAGCCCTGGGAAAACCTTTGTTTTCCACGTAACGGGAGCAGACATGACTGCCACTGCCTCGTGCTTACCCTGCCAGATGTGGTCATTATGCCAGGAGCTGTGGCAGCCATCTTGTGACCGTGAGGGAAGGGCCAAGGGAATCCGAGTGGTTGGCTCTGGCCCTGTCTGTCGTTTCGGGTGCTGTAACAAAGTACCATAGACTGGGTGGCTTATAAACAACAGAAGTTTATTTGTCACAGTTCTGAAGGCTGGAGGCATGAGATCTTGTGCCAGCATGGTTGGGTCCTGGTCACCCTCCTCTTCCAAGTTGTAGACTACCAACTTCTTGTAACCTCACTTGGAAGAAAGTGGGTGAGGTTCTTTTTTTTTAAAATTTTATTTATTTGTATGGCTGCATTGGGTCTTCGTTGCTGCACATGGGCTTTCTCTAGTTGCAGCGAGCAGGGGCTGTTCTTCGTTGCAGTGCACAGGCTTCTCATTGCGGTGGCTTCTCTTTGTTGTGGGACACGGGCCCTAGGCACGCGGGCTTCAGTAGTTGCGGCACGTGGGCTCAGTAGTTCTGGCTCGCGGGCCGTAGAGTGCAGGCTCAGTAGTTGTGGTGCACAGGCTTAGTTGCTCTGCAGCATGTGGGATCTTCCCGGACCAGGGCTCGAACCCATGTCCCCTGCATTGGCAGGTGGAGTCTTAACCACTGATCCACCAGGGAAGCCCCTGGGGGTGGTGAGGTTTTTTGGGATGAGGTTTTTTGGGGGCACAAATCCCATTCATGAAGTTCTACTTTCATGGCCTAGTCGTCTCCCTAAGGCCCCACCTCCTAATACCATCTCTTTAGGGGTTAGGATTGCAGTATGTGATTTTTGGGGGGGACACATTCAGTTCATTGTAGGAACTTTAGACAGCCCCGGACAAGTGACAGCACCTGTTTGCCTCCAGGCTTCTGTTTCATGGAAGAGAAAAACTCCTGTTTGTCTGAGACACTGTTTCTGAGGTTTCTGTTGCTCACATCTGAATGCCTTTCTAATGAGAGAGTATGTGATATTATATAATATGGGATGGAAGGGGTAGTAAGATTTTTTTTATTGCTGCTGCATGAGAGTAGTTGACATTTTAATAGGCAGTGGGAAGCCATTTGAGCTTCTTGTGTAGAGTTTGAAATCAATCTGTTGCTGAAGTATTTATCAGTGTCTACTACCTGCTCAGCTGTGTTATGCAGGATGGGAATAAAAAAAAGCACAAAGTAACATCACTGTTACTAAGTAACTTATAGTTTACTTGAAAAGAGAAAAGCAAGTGGGTAATATTAATACACATACATATGACTTTTTATGTGCCAGGTATTATGCTAAATTATTCAATTTAAACTCAGAATTATTATGTGAGGAAGGTACTCTTATCTCCTTTTTTTTTAATTGATGAGGAAACAGATGCTTAGAAAAGTTAAGTAGCTTGCCTACGTTTAATTGTAAGGTTTTCTGTTTTTCTAAATGTGAAAGGAATTCGCCCTGGAAGTGCACATTTTTCAGATCATCACTTGACATTCATTTAGCCTGTATTTTGAGCCTCTGCACTTGTGCTGGACACCGTGTTGGGTGCTGAGAGCACAGAGAGAAAACATGATGGGACCTGCGCCTTTGAAGAGCCAAATGGAGAGGGAGGCCAACCTCCGTGTAACCACATTTGGGAATGCGACACACATCTATCGAGGGCCTTCTGTGAGCTAGGATGTTTTAATATGTTCCCTTTTAATGCATCAAATTAAGTTCTGTAATGGTTATTTATTGTAGCATAACAAACCGTTTCAAAACGAAGTATTGAAAACAACAGCTGTTTATTTAGAACAAGCTTCTGTGTGTAAGCAGTTGACTGGGCTGAGCAAGGCGGCTCTTCTGTGCTCGACCAGACTAGTCACACTAGTCACACTAGCCACACTAGCCATGCATCTGTGGCCAGCCGCTGGTCAGCTAGCTAGCTCTGCTCTGAGGGTTGGTAGGCTGTCCTTTGGAATGACAGGGGCAACCAGCCCACACGTCCTTCTTCATCCAGCAGGCATCCAGGTTGGCCTGGGCTTTCTTTCATGGCAACTGGGCAGGATTCCAAGAGAGAGAAAGCAGAAGTGTGCAGGGTCTTCCGAGGCCTAGACCTGGGACCGGCACATCCTCTCTTCTGCGGCCTTCTGTTGGCCACGGTCACAGAGCAAGCCCGGTTCACGGGATGGAGACTAGGCTCTGACTCCTGATGGATGGAGTAGCTGCAGAGTCACATTGCAAAGGGGAAGAGGATGAGTTGTGGCCATTTTTATAATCTGACCCAAGTGTTATGATAGAAATACGTTCCAGTGCATTGAGAGCTGAGTAACTGTAGGGTTTCTATCTTAGGAGTATGGTGATATCATGTATAAAAATTGAGTGATTGGGATGGGGGGGTCCCAGTTCTGGGGGGAAAGATAAGTTCAGTTTGGAGATGTTGAGTTAGAGGTGACAGTGGCTTATCCAAGCACTTGTATTTAACTGGAAATTTGGACGTGGAAAAGTCGGGGGCAAGAGAGAGCTTTTTGGAATCATCTTCCCAGGGTGACAGGAGGAGCCGTGAGAACGATTTTGCCCTAAAAGGGAGGAGGGCAGAAATCTAAGTGCTGTCTAGTGGCCGTAGGAGGACCGGAGTGGAACAGGGAGACAGTGAGGGCTGCAGGAGCCTCCTAGGAGAGAGACAGGCTGGTGGTGGCACATGTGATGATGGTGAGAGTGGATTCTGGTAGAGGTGACAGGATTTGCCAACGAATCACATTTGAGGCGTGAGATAAAGAGAGGACTCAAAGCTTTCTGGCCTGATCAGTTGGAAGGATAGAGTTGCCATTTACTGGGGTGGTAAAGATTGAGTACCACATTTGGGGCAAGAATTCAGGACTTAATGCTTTGAGCTGCAGCTTGAGATTCCTTGGCTATCCATCCAAGCAGTGATGTCAGGTGGGCAGGTTCATAAAGGAATCTGGAATTCAGGGAGGAGATTCAGGCTGCAGATAAAAATTGGGGGGTTAGCTCTGTATAACTGGTATTTAAAGCCACTATAAAAAAATAACCCACTAGATTGGATGAGATCACCTAGGGGTGCTGTAATAGATGATTAGGGACTGGGTTAGGGTGGTGGCAGTAGGAGTAGAGAGCAGGAAATTCGAGAGTTATTTAAAAGAAAAGTGAACAGGACTTGGTGATAGTTATGATTTCAAACCTTAAAGATAGGGAGGATTTACACATACCTCCTTGATCTTAAGAGGAGTTTGAAGATAAAAAAGGACAGGCTTCCTGGTTTTGTTTACCTTAAGGTCTTGTCAGCAGTTTTTTATTTTATTTTATTTTATTTATTTTTTTTTTAATTTTTTGTGCGGTACGCGGGCCTCTCACTGTTGTGGCCTCTCCCGTTGCGGAGCACAGGCTCCAGACGCGCAGGCTCAGTGGCCATGGCTCACGGGCCCAGCTGCTCCGCGGCATGTGGGATCTTCCCGGAGTGGGGCACGAACCCGTGTCCCCTGCATCGGCAGGCGGACTCTCAACCACTGCGCCACCAGGGAAGCCCTTTTATTTTTATTTTTTAATTAATTGTTTTTATTTTTGGCCATGCCCTGTGGCATCTTAGTTCCCAGACCAGGGATCGAACCTGCACCCCTTGCATTGGGAGTTCACAGTCTTAACCACTGGACTGCTAGGGAAGTCCCAGCCGACAGTTTTAAATTTTACTCTATCTTGTATATGAAAACTGTGATCTGGTGAGAATGGAGCACACTTACGAGACCCTCACAGAGGGTGCAGGCTCTGCACAGCCCCTCACCACCTTCCAGACCACACATCCCCTTGCTTTGGCAATAACGTAGAGTTAGGAAACAGTTGTGCTGAACAGATGTTTCTCAGCCCTCAAACGGCCTTTCTGTGTTCAGCAGCCAGGCCTTAAATAGCTCACTTTGGGTTCTATCTCACAGCTTTCAAGCAAAGCAGAGTGCCAGGAGGAACACGGCGGCCCAGGTGTTGCTCAGCATTGCTGAGGGTAGGGCAGTTCGGTAAGGGTGGTTTGTATCTAGAGTTGGGGTGACTCACGGGCTACACAGATGAATTTCTGTTGGGTAAGAGCCCAGGCACTCTGCTGGGCCCCAGACAGAAAGTCAACGACGACAGCTGTGCTCTTGTCTGGTGAGGAAGATGGATGCGGCCCAGGCAGCGGCCCGCTGGGTGTGCCAGGTGGAGGGCCGTTCCGAGCCCTGTAACGGCGGGGCGGCGTGGGGCGGGGCGGCGTGGGGGGGCGGGGCTGGAGCGGAGAGGGTTTCCTGACCAGGGTGTGGCGCACTGTGACTCGTTTGTGCGTTTTGCTCTGATCCTTGGTGATTTGGGGGAATGTCTGCAGGCAGGAAGATAGGTACTTTTTACTTGACAGTGAAAAGTAGTGTTTCTTTGATTTCTTACTTCCTCTGTGCTTCCGAAAGCAGATACAGCACCATAATTTTATCTGAGACTCTGTTCTTGAATTCTGAATATTTTGAATTTTAGAAGGTATCGGACGCACATACCATAGAGTGTGAAAGATTCCTCGCAGGGCTGGGTAACACTGTAACCAAACACAGTATTTCAGCACAGCTCCCTAAATGGGTGAATAAAGGCCCAACTGAGCCATGTGCCAGTTCAGAACATCATTTGTGGCCAAGTAATAAGTCAGCTTAGGTTTTATCATCAAATGAGTTAGTGAGAAACATCGGATTTTCAGCAATTTCTAGAGCTCAGAATTGTGGATAATTGATTGTTGACCCGATTCCAAATGTAGGGCGCTGCTTCCTACTTTCTTCTTCCGTTACGGACTCGATGTTCATTAGAGCCGCGGGGCATATTTTACAGTGCGGGGGTAACGTGACTGAATTTGTGACTTGCTGTGTGGGACGAACCCTGCATTCTGAGCTGAAGATGTAAACTGTTACCAAGAAGACCAATTCAGGCGTACTTATTCTTTAATAATGACAATAGTAGAGTTTCATTTATCTTTCTAAAAGCTCAAATTATGAATATTTAACTTTTCTTCATGAAACTCCAAGTAGAATGAATTTTCTCTTACTATCAATAATCTGTGTTAATTGGATATGGCATTTCATTATGTGCAATGCGATTATTTGTCTTCCTCACTAGACAGGAAACCCTTTTCAGGTAGGCGCTGTCTTTTTTAGCTCTGGTGTCGGCATAGTGGACACTTAGGGCTACACGTGGCTCTAGCCTGACTCTGGGATGCTGTGTCCCGTGTTCTTCAGAAGCCTCCGGAGGTGTCAGCGTGCTCTTTGGTACTGAACTGACGGTCAGGAGCAAAACTTTCAGAAACAGATTTCTGAGGCTGCATCTGGCTGGCTGGCTGGCTCTGCGGTTTGGGCACTTGATCTCTATCTCTATCTGTTTAGTCTGGGACTCTGTCCGTGGCCTCTTGTGCCCGCTAAACCTTGAGAAGTGGAGGTTTCAGTGCCCTGTGAAGTTTGGGGGCCTTCACCTGTCCCTTCAGCACGGTAGACCTCTCCCTGCACGAGGATGACAGGATCCCTCTTTTTTCCCCTCTCCATTTGCCATGTTCCTCCAGGTGGTAGAATGGGTGAGAAAGAGCTTTGGAGCCCAGCAGACTGGGAGTTGAATCCTTGGTCTGCCATTCCTTACTAGTTTCTTTTTGGTGGAATTACCATGAATCTCTGAGCTAGGTTCTTACCTCTGAAATGTTGATTAACAGATAAGCTCTACCTCACAGGCCCGCAGTAAGGATGAAATGAGCTATTTCTGTACTGTGGTGCAGGACATGCCACCAGGGAAGCCTGGATGAATGGAAGTTCCATCATTGACCCCACCCCTGTGTGTGCCTTGAGACTTTGGAGAGGAACTCTGGCATTTGTGTGAGAAGTTGAGGTGTCATTACAGCAAAGATTGACATATTAATTAGAGCAATGTCCTTTTCACATAAGTGAGTCAAATACCATAATAAATACCATTAATCTTGGGAAATCGAAAAGGAGGTCCTCAGAGGCAGAGGGGGTGGTGCTGGAAGTGGAATGAGAAGAATCAAGGTCACACGGCTGATTGAGCCCCCAGTGCGTCATGAGAAGTATTTGCTGGAGCAGTTTGGCACAGTTTGTTGGATCTGGGACTAAATTGAACCCATCTTGCCCTGGACCGTTCTGCTCAGCACCTGCCTCAAAGTCCCATGGCCTTTAAGGTGTAGAAGCTAGATTTAGACCCAGTCCTGTGACTTCAGACCCGGGCGCCTCCCCCCCGCCCCCCTCCCCCGGCCTTACTCCTGCTCAGAGTAACACCACCTCCCGGGGGACGTTCAGCAGGCGCCAGTGATGATGAGAACACGACTTGGTGAATTCTGTGAAATCTTGTATCCCGTTCCCTGCCTGTAACACGGGAATGATTATGTTTACTTCCGCGTACTCTTGTGAGTATTGTAATGGAGCGATTCAAGTAAACGTGGCACACACAGGAATTTTATACATATTTCGGCTGTTATTACCAAGGTGTGGATTTACATCGTTCGGGTTGGGGTAGTGCCTGTTTTCAAGGCTGTGGGCAACTAGTCTGGAGATGAACCTTATAAAGGTGAAAAGAAATGGACCATTAGCATTATAGGCTGGACAGATAACTGACTAACCCACAGCAGCGTGGGGATGACAGGCGAGCCCACAGCGACCGGGAGTGTGCTCTGAGCTGGACTTGGAAGGCCCGAGGGACCCAGGAGAGCACAGCCTGGCCATTCTGAGTGCGCAGGTGGAGCCTGAGAGAAAACCTGGGAACATGGCCCATGGATGTACTGGGACGGGGTGAGGGTGGGGTCAGGGTGGGAACTGCGGACCGTCAAAGGGGCTTTGTTCTGATCTGCAGGGCTGACTAGATGAGCACACTCGGTGAACCCCCTTCTAAAGAGTTCCAAAGGGGGTGACTGTCTCGTAGGAGTTGGATGTGGCTTGGATAAGGCTTTGGAAGAAAATGAGAGCAAAGAAGTATCTAGATTTGGCAGGGAGTAAAGGGATGAGGATGCATACTGCGGAGCCAGACGTTATCTATCACAAGACTTGTGGATAGAGGAGGGGGTCTAGCAGTGACGGCTGAGCCTGGTTGGTAGGATTGGTGGGGAGACTTTGGTGAAGTTCGTGAGCTCTGTCCTAACCTTCTGTATGACCGTAGTATTCTTTCTTTAAAATAAATTACCTCAGATATTCTGAACACAATTTTTTTCCTAGCATATAAAGCCAGTTCTTTCATTCCCTGAATGTAGTAGACATTATGATGAAGTAATTTAATTTTGAAAATGTGACTTTTAGTATAAGAACTATATGCTTGTTTAGCTCTTACCTTTCTGTCTTCTTCTTAGTTGGCAGTGGTTGATCCTTTCTTCAGGCCATGCATTTTAATTGTTTGACAGGCCATTAGCTGGCTGACTAAGATGGGGTGAAGTGGCATTGTCACCCAAACTAGGATGAGCGGTTGACTCCGTAGCCATCTGGCATCGGACCTGAATGTGCCCTTGTTGGTTGTCACTGAAGGACTCTAGGAGCAAGACGTCCCAGGCCTTATTGCTTTGGAACGTAGTCAAGGGCTCACCTTATAAATGTTCGGAGAGTGTTTAACATGAAGAGACTGCAATATCAAACGATCTGCTTGGAAAACTTCCCAGCAGTAGCTTTAGGAATTCTGAAATTAATTCCAGATTATATCTCCCAGTACCCAGCCCCAAAGTTAGGCTTTTAATTGGGTTAGCCCGTTGACGACAATAAACAAATGGATGCTTTCATCTGGAAAGCAGATGACCTCACCTGCCTCAGGAGGTGCTGTTGTGAATGTAGGCTCTATTTCAGTAGGTCACTCAGTAATTACCAAGAAAAATAGAAAAGGTGCATGAGCACCTACTGGCCTTCCACTTCCATCACCCACTAAAATGGTGATCTTGGTAAAATTATCAGGGGCTTATGATTTTATGACGGCAAACATTCCAAGGCCGTTCTTGCTGACTTTCTGTTGCCTCTGGCTGCTATTATTTCTCACCTGTGCAGTCAGGGCTTCCAGCTCACCTTTAATTAGGTTGTACTATATGTGATAGCCCACAAGGGATGGTTTTGGTCAAAACAAGCAATGCCATCAAAACAAGCAATGCCCCGTGGCAGAAGGAACATGGGATCTTGGATCAGCAGACTCTGGCTTCAAATCCTGCCTTTCAGTTTAGTAAATGTGTCACCTGAGCAAGCTTTTTTTTATTTTTTATTTTTTTTTTGCGGTACGTGGGCCTCTCACTGTTGTGGCCTCTCCCGTTGCGGAGCACAGGCTCCGGACGCGCAGGCTCAGCGGCATGGCTCACGAACCCAGCCGCTGTGCGGCATGTGGGATCTTCCCGGACCGGGGCACGAACCCCTGTCCCCTGCATCGGCAGGTGGACTCTCAACCACTGCGCCACCAGGGAAGCCCCTGAGCAAGCTTTTAACCTCAGATTGTTCTGTGAAATGGTGATACCTCCGCCTCAAGGAGTTGTGAGGATTAAGCTAATATGCACATATATCATATATACATATATTGTATCTACATATATACACCCATATAATTATATACACACTATGTAAATATACATTATAATTTATACATTGTATGTATCATTTACTATAGTGCTTGGTACATAAAGTTCCTTATTCAGTGTTAATTTTGATTCTCCCTTCTTCCCCATAATCATCTTGCCAACACATATGGTGCCATGTAGCTCAGTTTACGCTGATTAAGGAAAAGCTTACAGATACTCTGTATAATATCTTGATTATAAAGATTGCAGTTGGCTAGCTGAAATATTCACCCCAGACATTATTTTATTTAATCTTAGCCACAATTGTCAGATCACTGCCCCTATTAATTGTAAGTTTTATTTCAGAATTAGAATAATAAATTTGGAATTTCAGTGCTCAGACCTTAAGAAAACAGTGAATTTTCAAAATTTAACAAAGTAAAACATTAATTAGATATAATTTGGAGAACATCCAATCTTTCATGGTGACACAGTGAAATTTACTAAGAGATTTGTACTCTAGCCCTCTTTCAAGAGAACAACACCTGCATAAGGTGTTCGTAGGTGCTAAGAGACACAGTGGTAAACCCATCGTTTTACTAATTTAATGTATATAAATTTCTTTCTTAAAACAAAATAACATATTACAGACGTAACTTATTTCATGCATAAGAAGGAGCCCTTAATTCCTTGACTGCAGTTTAATATAGCTACAAAGTTCAGATAGGACAGTCCCTGTTCAGAAAGGCTGTATCTAAGCACACAGACATAAGCCAGACGGGCTGGAGTAGAAATCTGACGTAACCATTTATTAGCTGAATGACCTTGGGCAAATTCCTAAACGTCTCTGTTTTCTATATCTTTATTTGCAAAATGGGGACAGTTATCATTCCTGTCTCATAGGGTTGTTAAGGGAACTAAATGAGTTAAAGCTTGGAAAGTACTTAGAATTGTATCTAGCACACAGTGTTACCTGTTTTTTAAAACTTTGAAAATTGAGGAAGAATTAGTTTATTTTCTGTTTGTTTCTCTCATCTCAAAGTGATTACAGAAATAAACAGGTTAGGGAAAATTTGGAGAAGGTAGTCAAAATAGGAAAATGTTGTAAAAGCAGAGGATAAAATCAGGAAGAAACTGTACAGTACAGTTGGGAGAGCAGGTAGGGGCTAAAGCAGAGAGGGAATCATGCTGCCGTATAATAAATGTGGAGCTGTTTGTGTAGTTGTCAATTAAAGCTTTTAATGCAAGTTCATTGTATTATACCAAAGTGCAAATTGAAATTTGAAGATCACTTCTCATGTAGGACATCAAAATTGCTATATGCCTTATATATTAAATGAGCACCCACCAGTTACACGTGTATCTTAAAGCTTCAAGATGTTCTCCAACGTAGCATGCCTTGGTAGATGTCCGTATTTGAAGGAATTGAGACTGGCAGGTGGTTGGTTAATCCAAAAGAGAAAAAAGAGAGAGAAAAGTTGGATAAGATAAGGAGTCGATTAAAAAATGATGCATTTTACTTTAAAAGTTTTACTTTAACTTAAAGCATAATTTCTGAGCAGCAAATTAACCAGTAAATAGTTTTTCCATATGTTCACTACATGGATTCCATGATGTTTTTTCCATTGTCCAAGGCATGTGCTACTTGCCATGAAATACCACACTGCCAGTGTTTTACTCAAGAAAGATACTGATGGGATTTCAGGTTATCTTTCTTACCCCCCCTCCCCATTTACCCTGAGACAGACACACACACACACACACACACACACACACACACACACGCTTCTTTCTTTTTAATTCACATACCATACAATTCACCTGTTTAAAGTTTGAATGTTCAGTGTAATGTTTACAGCCGTTTATTGTGAGCAGAATGAAAGCCACTTGGAAGGGAAGGCTCACAGTGGGCGCTCTCTCTAGATTATTGTCTCTGATTTTTGACAGTCGGATCACCCTCAATTCAACTGAAATCTTTCTAAGTGACCTGCCTTCATTGAATCTTTGCAAATTGAACTTAGTTTTCATAGTTAAATCATATTCATGAATGTGCATGTGAACGACTCTAACTCATTCCTCCCAAAAGTGAATTTTTAAAAATTAATTAATTAATTAATTAATTTTTGGCTGCATTGGGTCTTCGTTGCTGTGCATGGGCTTTCTCTAGTTGTGGCGAGTGGAGGCTACTCTCTGTTGCGGTGCGCGGGCTTCTCACTGTGATGGCGTCTCGTTGTGGCGCATGGGCTCTAGGCGCACGGCCTTCAGTAGTTTTGGCTCGCAGGCTCTAGGGTGCAGGCTCAGTAGTTGTGGCACATGGGCTCAGTAGTTGTGGCACATGGGCTCAGTAGTTGTGGCTCGCGGGCTCTAGAGCACAGGCTCGGTAGTTGTGGCGCATGGGCTTAGTTGCTCCACGGCATGTGGGATCTTCCCGGAGCAGGGCTCAACCCCGTGTCCCCTGCATTGGCAGGCAGATTCTTAACCACTGCGTCACCAGGGAAGCCCCCCAAACTGAATCCTATAATCAGTTCTGCTGTCTTATTTTAGTGCATATAACATAGTTGCTTAGAGAAAATTGCTGCTTTAAGAGATTCAGGTGTCTCAAATGGTTTAGCTAGAGTAAATATAAATAATCACATCTTTTCTGTTTTCCCTCTATTCTAGCAGATTGCCAAATTCCATCTAATTCATGTGGCATAGGACTTAGTAATTTCTCTGCTTAACTAGCAAATAATAAGCCTTGAAATTTTGTTTATATAGAAGACTGGTAATAAAATTTGGTCTCATCTATCAAGTAAGATTCTTAGAGAAAAATAATATACTCCTTTTCTAATGAATCAAAGAAAGCCCTCATCAAAGGTACAGTTTTTCTGCACATGTATAATTATGTTATTATTTTAAAAAACAGTCGCCTAAAAAAATTTTAGTTTAAATTAAAAAATATCTTCCTGAAGTAATCGAAGTAAACTCTGTAAATTATGGTCAAAAGTAAATTAACTCTGTAAATTATGGTCAGTGTCACAACTGAAATCTTACTAAGAACTGTAAGGCACAGACTAGATCACAGTTGTTCTGAGTTCCGTGGTGATAGCAAAGGTGACACTTCCCACCTGGGGCCGTTTCCATGGTGACTGCCAGTATTTACCGAGAAGAGCACAGGTCTGTTGTCACTCTGTCCAGCTTCAGGATCTCTGATCCTTATCTGAGGTTTGAGGAGGAATGTCCCAACTCAGGATGATGTGCGTTTGCTGATTCATGTTTCAAAGAGATACATGAGACCAAAGTAAACAGTGTCATAGTTTTGCCAGCTATGGTAGGTTTTGCTGAAAGTATCTTAATAGGCAAAGGATTTAATTTTCTCACTAAAACCTACAACTGAAATCAGTAAAAGGCAACTTTTCCCTGAGGTAAAAGTGAGACAGCATTTTTTTTCCCTGTACTTCTTATCATATACATAAAAATACATGTTTTGAATGGAGATCAGTAGAGGTGGATTTGGGGATTTTATTGTACACATTATTTCTTACGTTTTAAATAATATTATTAATCACAAAATGCTATAAATGGCCATATGAATCGTGTGGTGTGCCTCTTTCCTTGGAGTTGGCAAACAATGCTTTTGATGAAATTTCTATTATTAATAAGTATGGATTTGGCCAGAAGATGGCCAGAGCCCAGTGGTACCCCTCACACCTCAAGTATGGGAAGAGCCTTTGGTTTAAGGTTAGGGTATCTGTTGGAGAGTATAGCCCAGTTCAGGTTGTTGAACAAAAATTGATGTGCACATGAATAAGCAACCAGGCTAGGTAGTTTTATTTGGTTTGAATAGTGTTAAACCATGTTTAAAACATAAGTCATTCATTTGCATAGTGAGAAATAAAGAAATACATGAAGTGAAATACCGTCTCCAGTATCTGGGGAAGCAGCTATGGGTAGCAGTTTGATATTCTTCATGAATTTTTTTGTGCATTCAAGAATAGGCAGAAAGACACGTAACATGTACGTAAATGTCCACAGCTTTTTGTAAAACAGAGTTGAATCACGGTACACCTGATCAGCAACTTGCTTTTTTCTCTGTGTAACTATATGTGAACTTCTTTTCTTATCAGTACACTTTTTTTAAAAAAAAGGGAGGGAAAAAAAAAAGAAAAAGATTGTTATTCAAATGAATGGATGGGCCATTATTTATTTAATTATTCAGCCATGTATTGGTGGGTGTTTAGGTTGTTTTCTTCTTATTGATTTGTTAGCATCTTCAACTTAAAAAAAATAACAATCTGATTCCAATTTGTCAGCTACTGCAGTAAGGACTCCTAGCTGCAACTGTCTACAAACATTATTGTACTGTTGACTTCTTCCTGCAGTTAACTTTATCCCGCCAAGTGTTCAACCTCATTTGCATAGAAGGTTGACCCTTCTGTTTGGCCTATCAATCTTTATACTTCATTTCATCAAATACATTATGTAACTGGAAGTGTCGTTAGAGAACATCTATAGGGTGTTTATGTGACAGTTTCCTAGATACGGAGTTGTTACTATGCCCAACAGATGGGAAAATCAAATCACAGCAGGAGAGGGAGCCAAACAGAAGATCTAAGAAGATCGCAGCCTGTGTACCAAGTAATTGAAAAGTCAGATGATAGAGAGAAGCACACTGTTTATGGAGTGGTTTTGTGGAAATTAAAAACTCGAGTGAAGAATTTCCATCAACTAGCACATTTATTTTATTATGTATGGGTACTATGTTTATTTTAAAATAGGAATAAAATGGAAATACTTGAAATAATAAATAGCAGCGTGGAGACAACTTTAGTACTGTAAGGATTTCTTTCTTTAGATAGTATAGTGTTTGTGGATGTATTTATGTCTGGGGGGCAGGTAGGGGATGAGAGTTGGTGTTTATTTCCTTTTGTAAAATTTAAAATAAAAACCATAAGGAAGTGTTTTATTATGAAATGGAATAATATGGATATATCTTGGAAAATTGAATAACAAGTACAGCCCTTGTATACAGCAAGGTCTTTAGCTTTTATTTTCTGTTTCCTTATAATAATTGCATTTTTAAAGTTCATCATGCCCACAGGAGAGGATCCCAGGGAGCTGTGATGGAAGCTAAATAATCATTAGCAGCAGTTTAGAATCGGCTATACTTTATGAGGGTTTGCTCAGGAAATTTAAACATAGAGAAGCAAACTTGGTGAGTATTTAAAAAAATATTCTTTTAGCAACTACATGTTTCCCCTAAGACAAAATTTAAACTAGACCAGAAATACTGAATCAGGGGCTTCCAAATGTGTTTCCATACCTGGTGTAAAAAACATGGAATTCTTGGATTAAGGAGAACGAGTTAGGAGTGGGAGTGGGCTACTTTGATACATGTGGTCTGCTTGCTTTCCAGTGTGAACCAGGCTGTCTTGGAGTCCAATTGTAGTTTTATTGTGACTTTACCAGCATTGGATGTTGTATTTCACAGTGACCTTTTGTTGGTATTAGTTTTGCTTATGAATAGGTGCTTAATGCTGTCTGTCGTGCTTAGATGTGCTTTCCTCTGTGCTGTAAGGAAGCTCCACAAGATCAGGCCCTTTCTGCTTTGCTCTGTATTCCTAGAGCCTAGGATAGTGTCTGGAATGTGGTGGGCACTCAGTAATATGTTGAATGAAGTAACAACATATGCCTAACTGTAGCTTATAGAAATAGGATTTTGAATCACATAATAGAAAGCCCAGAGGCAAGTGGCTGCTGCCGGTTTTTTTTAAAAGCCTGAAGCAGCATCTCTGCCATTCTCTTGGCCTTTTCCTCATGGCCGTAAGATGACTGCTGCAGTTCGCTCCACCGCATTAGAGTATAAGGCAAGAGAAGCAGGGTAGGGTGGCTTCGGCTGCCTTCCGCTCACATCTCATTGGCCAGAACTATGATATATGACCAGTCCTGACTACAAGGGAGGTTGGGGGGGTGGGGAGCCTAGGAAATCAGCAGAGGCAGATAAGGAAGGGGGTGTGTCAGGATTGGATGATAATGGGTAAGCCATCCACCGTCCTACACTGCCACTGTATCTGTTTACATTTGCATTTCTTTGCTCACTAGGGAAACTGAGCATTTCCTGTTATTTATTTATTTAGCATTTTCTGTTCTTAATCCTTTATTGTATTTGATAGACACATTTTTCCTAGTTTGTTTTAACCTTTTAAATTTACTAATTTAGCGATTTCAGTTAGCATTAGTTATATCTTTTTTGGTTGCCAGTTGCGTAGATCTGACTTTAACTTCGCCCCAAACACAGAATTTATTGCCTCTTATGACTGAAATGCCCTTGGTTGGTCTGGCTTGGATGTATTTCGGTCCACACATCGGGTGGTGTCCTCAGCTCTGCTTTCTCCATGTGTTGATTATAGTCACTCATCAGCTTCTCCCACAGGAGGTGGTTTCTGATAGCCCCCAGCTTCTATGACCTCAATGGCTCATAGCGCCAGGTGAAAAGTAGACCCTCTACCCCTGGAGCTGTGACGTCAGCAGCCACCTGGAAGGCCTGGTTGGCGGCCTGAGTCATGGTCGTCCTGGCCAACTGGCAGGGAGGCACAATGATGGCAGTCCTGGCACCAGCACACGGGGTGGATGAGGAGTTGCTGGACACAGAGAAATGGGGTGTCCACTCAGACCTGACAGGAGCATGTGGATGTTTCTGTAGTTGAGTCTCCTGTTTTTCTTTGATTTTTCTCCTGTTGCTTCAAAGCTTAGAAAATGGTCAGTTTTCAAAGATGTTACACCTGTACAATTCTGTTTTACACTGGATGTGCTGTTGTTTGATATTTCCGTTCTCTGCTCAGTCCCCCTGGAGTTGATCTGAAGTGTGATGCGGGCGAGGTGTACAGAGCTGGCCCTTGACTCAGATCCCCGACTTCACAGCATGGCCTGGCCTGCAGCAGCTGAGACCTTGAGCAAAGTAGGAAGTCTTCCTGTGCCTCCGTTTTCTCATCACAGAAAGTCTGGATAAAAGTAGTTCTCACTAGTGAAGTAATGCTCAGAGTTCAGTGAGAAAATGCATGTAATACTGTTAGCAGAGAGCCGAGCGGAGTGTTGGCCCTGGTGAATGTAGCTGCTGTAGTTACTGCTGTTCGCGGTATTGCCTCTCCCTCCAGCCCGTCCCGTCACAGCTGTCGTGTCAAGAGCAGAGCTCTGCCTCTTTCCTCCCTTTTGTCGTGCCCTCATGCTGACTTCATCACTTACATGTTCTTGGCAAAAATTATCCTTAATTTTAGGCAGTTCGGTCAGACTATGAAGAAACATTTACAGAAAGCTTAACTCTGCATGCCTCCTTTGAGATAGAGGTCCAGTTTTACAAGTCAAGTAAGTACTGTGATAGTCAATTTTGCTTTCTTTACATCAGGTGCGATACTTTAAAAAGGCAGTCAGAGGGGTAATGTATACAAAAGGAATTCATTGTCATGAAATAGGTCCTTTGAAAATATACTAAAGGGACCAAATTTAATACAGCTTTTCTAATTTTTATGTAATCTTTTATATATAAATTTATATAAATATATTTATTTTGTAAAAAATGTACAGCAGGAAGCATATAAAAATCTTTTATAATCCCATCTCCTAGGTGGCTTTTTTTTTATACACATACACATATGTTGTGATATAACTTAAGATGTTTCACTTAAGTAGTCATAAGTGGGAGAGGTGTTTTTTTTTTAACTTACTGGTAGTAACTTCCCTACGAGAAATGTACATGCCTTTTTCTTAAGCCCAGGCAACCAGAACCCTGGAGAAACTGGCCGAGCCTGCTTTCGGTCTAATCTGTGGGAGGGCAGCTGGAGGTGTGGGAAGGCTTCAGCTTCCTTATCTTCACAGGACATTAACCAGGGATTGAGGAAAATATGGACCATGATGGGATTAGCTGATGTAATTATGAAGAGTGAGGATGTGTTTGCTCTGCAAGAGGGATTTTCAACAATAAGATGACCTTTAGGTGTTAGCTGACAACCACGTGGAGAGCAGCTGGAGGGAAGTTCGGGAAGTGGTCCTGGGAGCAAGGGTGCTGTTGTTGGACAGCCTTATGGAAACGTTTGCCTTGACTGTGGGCACTTGAGTCTCAGAGTAACCAGGTCAGAGTCAGAAGTGCCTCTTGGAATCTGGCTGTGCTCCCCATGCTGGTGCCCTGACTTCTCCAGGGACATGCAGGATTGCCCTTCTCCTTCCCTTCAAGTTAGATGTTTGCAGTTAATTCACGACTTGGCCAGTGAAATACGTGCAGAACCTTGGAAAGGCTTGCTTGATTCTCCACGCCCCCTTTCCCTGCACTGCCGGTGATGATGGAACGGGCACTAGAGGCTCCATCAGCCCAGGTCCCCCGGTGAAGACAGTGTGGAGCAGAGCTCCGACTCACCCTCACGGCTGTGAAGCATAATCAAGACAGAAGCCTGTGTGATTTTAAGCCTGTGAGGTTCGGGACATTACTGGTTATGGCAGTGAGACACGGCCCCTCTGGGCTGATCTGTGGCCTTGGCCCTTGTCCTCACCTGCAGAACCAGTTCACCTGTTCCTGGGCCCAGGTGGAACTGTAATACTGCTTCTATTAGGTTGGCAATCCTATCCTCCTAGCTTTTTTTTTTTTTTTTTTTGCGGTACGCGGGCCCCTCACTGTTGTGGCCTCTCCCGTTGCGGAGCACAGGCTCCGGACGCGCAGGCTCAGTGGCCATGGCTCACGGGCCCAGCCGCTCCGCAGCATGTGGGATCTTCCCGGACCGGGGCACGAAGCCGTGTCCCCTGCATCGGCAGGCGGACTCTCAACCACTGCGCCACCAGGGAAGCCCCCCTCCTAGCTTATTGAGAATAGGTTCATTTTGGTGTATGAAATATACTGATGACCTCCTATTTTTTCATATGTCATGAAACTTTGAAAGTCAAAATAGAGTTAGAAAGATAGGTAATAGATGTTCTGCAGGGTGGTGAGGGCAGATCCAGTCCCAGAAAACCACCGTGTTAGGTTCGCGCTGGGCCTTCCTGCCTCGGGCTCCAGCAGTCTAGTGGGTCGAAGGGGAGTAAAAATCTCTCTTCTCTACCCGTCTTACATTCTCAGCTGGGCCTCTTAACTAAAGGACAGATGAGCGAGAGCAAAGCATACACATTTATTTAATATATGTGTTACATGACACGAGAGCCTTCGTGAGGAAATGAGCCGTGAAGGAGTGCTTAAGCCTGAGTGTTTCGTGCTGGGTTTGACGCGGACTGGGAAGTGGTGGGAACGTGATAGGACAGAAGGGCTGTGGCTGAGTGCAGGGAACTGGGGGAGCTTAGCCAGGCTCGTCCGTCCAGTCCTCTCACGTCCCTCCATCTTCGGAGACGATGGTGCCCCTTCCCTTGGGGTACGGGGAGGCCACCTCTCACATGAGGGTCGATGACCTGCTTCAGGGGAGAAGGATGAGGGCAAGGTCCGAGCCCTTCCCGCTCCTGCCGTTTCTCAGATCCCTTCAGCGTGAACTATGCCGCGTGCCAGCGTGTGCACATGTTGGGGAAGTGCGTCCTGAACCCCGTCAGGGTGACGGCCTAACAGGTCGCTAGTGCCCGGACACACAGCCAAAGGCTTCCCGCCTTCCTCACCAGGTCCTAGGGCTGGCCCTGTGGAGCCTGACGTCCTTAGTCCATCTGATCTGGGAAGTCAAGCAGTTACCCCTGGTAAACACCACATGTGGGGAAGGTTTCACCGCTTCTCCAAACCAGGCTCACGGCAGGCAGGCTCCTCTCCTGGATGGCAGCTCGCGACCCGGTGTGACCGCTGGGGCCCGGCGCCGGTGTCCTCAGCTCCCAGTGGTGGTCGGCCCAGTGCCTGGCCCCCGAGGCTTTTGAGGGCTGCCTCTTCACCACGAGGCCAGACGGTGCTTCCTGCAACGCTGACCCACATTGCTGCAAATGACGCTGCCCCCGCCCCGCGTAGGAAGAGTGCCTTTCGCTGAGGGGCAGTCACAGTTTAATATGCTGCCCTCACCCCAAGCAAAACACCTTTCACTCGTGGAACCACCTGTGTAGACTCTGCGAAACCATTTTCCATTAGTATACAGCTGATGTTGAGTTTTCTTTAGTTGGAGTATCGTTGATTTACAGTGTTGTTAGTTTCAGGTATACAGCAAAGTGATTCAGTTCTCTCTCTCTATTTTTTTCAGATTCTTTTCCATTATGAGTTTTCTTACTTTTAAATGCCTTAACAAAATTACAGAGCCATCGCGACCTCTCAGTGACTGGTATGTTCTGTTTTGGGAACACAGGTCGTTGCTATGGCTGCATCTGAGTGGTGGCCGTGTGTTCATCTGAGTCCGGCGGTTTCTACCATCCACCTGTCGGTCAGGGGGTTTCTAAGTAGAGAACACCCTCGATGTGCGTGCGCAGGTGTGTGTGTAGGTGTGCGCAGGTGTGTGTGTAGGTGTGCGCAGGTGTGTGTGTAGGTGTGCGCAGGTGTGTGTGTAGGTGTGCGCAGGTGTGTGTGTAGGTGTGCGCAGGTGTGGGTGTAGGTGTGCGCAGGTGTGGGTGTAGGTGTGCGCAGGTGTGTGTGTAGGTGTGCGCAGGTGTGTGTGTAGGTGTGCGCAGGTGTGGGTGTAGGTGTGCGCAGGTGTGGGTGTAGGTGTGCGCAGGTGTGTGTGTAGGTGTGCGCAGGTGTGGGTGTAGGTGTGCGCAGGTGTGGGTGTGAGCCTCTGCTGGCACCTTCCTCTCACGGGCACCAGTGTTCACTTTGGAAAAAGATGTCTTCCTCTGCCTCAGTTTGGGAGCTGTTCAGAGTAATCCTTAGTTTGCTGGGAATCTGAAAGGCTGGCAGCTTGTCCTAGGACTGCTGAAGTAACAGGAGAAAGGAGAAAAGACAGGAGGGGTTGCTGCTTGGCAAGGAATGGCCTTGTGGGCTTAAATGTGCTCCCTTATTAGCAGCTTTCACCTGGGTGGGTTTTCCGGATGCTGAGTGGGTGTCCCAGCATTTTATGTGACCGCATAGCTGGGGATGTGGACGTTTAGTCCTGTAGGGCGCTGCCTCGCAGACTTAAACACGCATATGAGATGCCTGTTGACATGCAGATGCTAATTCCCTGGGCCTGGCGTTGCTGATGTTCTGACACTTGGGGTAATTCTGACCGGGCTTTCAGATTCCAGTACTCAGAAGAGAAGGTGCTAGCATGTTATAGCCATTGCTTAACAGTCTGTTAGCCTCAGAACTGTATGCTCCAAATCACATTTAACAAGATAAAATGTTTACTGATAAACGTGAAATTTAACTATGTTATCATTTTGTTACCATTTTGATAAAGTTTATCAAATTAAAGAATTTCAGGGCTTCCCTGGTGGCGCAGTGGTTGAGAGTCCGCCTGCCGATGCAGGGGATACGGGTTTGTGCCCCGGTCCGGGAAGATCCCACATGCCGCGGAGCGGCTGGGCCCGTGAGCCATGGCCGCTGAGCCTGCGCGTCCGGAGCCTGTGCTCCGCAACTGGAGAGGCCACAGCAGTGAGAGGCCCGCGAACCGCAAAAAAAACCAGAAACAAACAAACAAACAAAAAAATTAAAGAATTTTATCTATAAACCTTTTTAAAATTTACTGAAGTGAAATAATGTAAAGATATTTTTTATACCTTAGCATGAGCTACAAACTTTCCTTGAACAAACACCTCCAATCCCCATCAGTTAAAAAAAAAAAAAAAAGCACGTACTCCAGTAGATGGCGTATTTATTTACATATTATAGGCTACTATACCAATAAAAAGTGTGTACCTTATAACATAAACACAAAAGAGAAACTGTGAACGCATGCGATGTCAGTGAAATAGTGAAATAAGTAGTAATTTTAAATGTCTTGCCAATCTGGTGGATTCATTCTGTCATTCATGTCTGAAGGTGTAGTGCTTAGAAGGCCCTCTGTTGAGTCACAGTTGTCCTTGTAAATCAGCGTCTACAACGGTCATCTCGGTAATTTCTTTCTTGATAATTTGAAATATATGTATGTTTATACATATATACATATTTAATATTTATATAGGTTTATTTAATACACACATGCAGGCCATGTCTTGTCAGATCTGTCTAGATCAGCCTTGTACTTTTGTCACTGGTGAAGAACCCATTCGGACAGTAGGGAAAATGTCAGTCCTACCATTCATTTTCTTGTTTTCCCTTGTGCTTGCATAATTAGTTTTATCTTTACCTTCATTTTCTTGGCAAGGTCTTTTTAAAACTGGTTGTCCTCTTTGTGAGGTTGGCTTGGGTAAGCTGGGTGCACACTCAGAAACGCAGCCCTGGGTGTGCGTACGTGCGCGTGCCTAGGACGGCAGCAGCGCTGCACAGCTCCCCCTCCTCCCCTGGGGCCTGGCCTGTCGTACCTGACCTGGGTAACCTTTCCGAGTTGGGGACCAGAGGGCCCCACTATAGTTCATATGTTAAATATTGATAACATTTTTGTTTACTTTAACTTCAAATAGTTACAAGGAAAAGTATTTTCTCCCCGCCTCCCAGTGGATTGCCTTGTGTACACCTTGGGGCACCTGTGCTAAGCTGCCAGGTCAGTTGGAGGAGGTTACGGGGTCTGCCTGTCGGAGCTCTGATCCGGTCCTCAGACGTGGAGGCTTCCTCGGGTGGCAGTGGTACTCAGTGATTGCCGTGTCCTAGTCAAGACCACAGCTCTCTTTACCTTGTAATGGCAGCGCACTATGCTTCACTACAGCCTTTGGTCGATGATGGTTTCTGTCCTCTTGAAAAATGACCTCATGTTCAAAATGGTCAGGTGTCCGTGATGTGACTCTGCAGTCTCCCCAGGACCGTCAGTCAGGGCTCCACAGGACAACAGTGTTTCAGCCTCATAAATGTAAAGACTCAGGTTTCTCTTGACTTTATATAAAGTTTAACTCTACAAATGGCCTCCCTTTTCCAAGTCAATCCCTTGCTCTTACCAAAAATCTTACACAGTGAATCTTGCCTTTCTGGCTTCTGCTGAAGAAATAATTATGTACCGAATATGTACAAAGGACCCCTCTCCCTGTTGCCTTCCTCTGGCGTGGGTGTGTGTCTTCCTGCTGCTCAGGCCTCTCGGGAGCGCCCTCCCTGGGGCATCTGGTAGGAGCTGGGTTTGCTTTTTCAGCACCTGGAGCTGAAGCATCTTCCACTAAACGGGTACAGCTGCTGCCCTGCCTTCACGGCGCACGTAAGCTCCCAAACCGGTTTCATCAGAATCTCCTGGAGGGCTTGCCAAAACACAGATGGTGGGCCCCACCCCAGAATTTCTGATTCACTTGGTCTGTGGCAGCCTAAAAATTTGCATTTCTCACAAGTTCCCAGGTTGTTCTGTGTTGGTGAACCTGGGACTAGACTTTGAGAACCACTGGCTGTGGTAACACCAAGTTTCTCATCAGTCTCATTTTTCCAGACTTAACAGAGCGTCTTTGGTGAGCTGGGTGCCCTCGAAGCAGAGCCTGAGATGGGGATTCTTGTTTGAACAGTTTACTGAAAAGGCTCTCAGGAGAGAGGGAGTAGGCGGCGTGGGGCAAGCTGGGCCAGACTCAGCACGGGGTCCAGCTTCACCCCTGCAGCAGCGGAGAAATGGGGCAGAGGGCGCAGATCACCTCCCGGGGCTGCGTGTTTTCTCCCTGAGGAATGTTGAGTGGGATTTCGGAGACTGCCTGGCGGAGCAGATGGGAGGGAACGAGAGAGTGCAGGTGACGTGATTCAAGCTGGGGCACACGTGGACTTGGGGGCTTGAAAGGAAGGGGACGACTTGGGTTTGTCTGATCCCGAGAACACAGGGTGGGCTGTGATGCCCAGGCCACTCTCCTGGCTGAGGCTTTCTCAGCAACGTTAGAAAACGATGTGCTCCTTGATAGCAGCCACTATTGTGGATGCTGTCTATGGGGCTTGATCGTCCGGGCGCTGGCCCCCGGGCTGTACTTGCATCGTCTCTAACAGGAAGGAGACGGCAGTTTAGAGATTAAGACAGGCTTTGGGGTCTGACTGACCAGGGTCATCCCTGGCTCTGTTCCCAGTTGCTGAGAGATTTGGGACAAACTGCTGAGCACCTCGAAACCGCAGTTTCCTCATCTTTGTGGTGGGATGGTCCTCCATACCCAATAGGGCTTTGGCATGAGGATTAAATGAGGTGCTATGTGTGAAGAACCAAGCAGATGGTGAGTCCAGAATGAATGGTAATTATTCTTCTCTGCAGTTGACTCTTGCAGCAGTCCTGTCAGTTAGGTGCTGATGCCTCTGTTTACAGATGAGCAAACTGAGGCTCAGGGAGATTGTGTGACTCACCCAGAGGCGGGCAAGGCGTGTGTCCCGTTTTTGGTTAACAGTACTCACGATGGAGTAGAATTGACTCTTGTTTTTTACAGGTTAGTAAAATAGTGGCTGAATTCTTTGGCCACCGTTGCCTTTGATGATTCCCTTCACAAAGAACGTTTGCTCCAGAAATGTGTAGAGCAGTGGATCCTTCAGGAAGATGCAAAAAAGTTGAGCGTTAATAACTAGGAACATAGAGCTAGATGCAAACACCGAGTGGCTAAAGTGGAATTTAGGTGTAAAAAGGACTGAAAGTACATTTCCGGTATCTCAGGCTATTGACTGAGATCCAGTGAATGGTAAGTTATACTGCAGAAGCACATATGCACAGAAAACTAAACACTGAGAAATACTTTGAAGGGGAAATCTCAAATGCTAAATATATTAGGGAATATATAATTATAATTTTTTGTTTGTAGCTGTCAAAAAGCCCACCCCAGTTTTCATTCTGAAGGGGAGTACTGGGCAGAAGGGAAGTCTCTTGCTTGTTGAAGGAATTCTAGATAATTAGTGTTTTAGCAGGGAGTGCTAAGCTCCCCTGGCCCTGGGGGTTTGGAGACATCTGAGAATGTCTTTCCCGCAGGGATCTGTGGCTAAGGAAGCCTCCCCACGCGTTCTCTCTGCATAGAGTGTTTCTGGCACCTCGCTGAGCCCATGGTTGTACAGTTACTTACCTGCCTGTCTCCCTGTCCTGAGGGCCTCTCGGGCGTGTGAGCCAAGTGCCAGCCTCGGCTGTCTCTCAGGCTCCAGCATGGTGTCCGGCGCGGGGCAAATGCCCGCTAAGTGTAAGAAGTGCCTCAGGGTCCTCTACTGTGTCTTGTACATTTTAATTGGGGTGTAAGCCCAGTGTCATTTGCCTATTAATTCTATAGGCTAGCCACCCCAGTACTTTTTGTTAATAATTGCATTGTTGGAAATGACGTAAGTCATCCTGGTATAGTTTTGGTAACGCAGAATTTCACTTCTAGCCTTTCAAAGTGTGAAAGAGTCATAAATCAATTTGGTAAGAAACTCAGCTGGGTTTTTCCCTCCTAGAAGTTGTGTTTATGTTGTGTATTTCTGTGTATCATATAACTTAAAAGAGTAATGACGTTTCATTTCTTAACATGGACTCATTGATGGGACAACGTGGTGTTCTCGGCTGTGTATTGAAATAAGTAAGCAGAAAATAAGGTCTCAGTAAGGCCTCTCAATTGAGAAGAGAACATCGGCAGGTAGGTGTAGTTCAGGTTGACCAGTTGTTCGCATAAAACGCAGTGAATGTTTGCCTGTGCTGCTTACTTTCATCTGTTGCACATATTCTGGGTTGTAAGTGTAAAGTGTCCCACAACCCAATAAGTAAACAGAAGAGGGACTTTCCTGGTGGCGCAGTGGTTAAGAATCCGCCTGCCAATGCAGGGGACACAGGTCGAGCCCTGGTCTGGGAAGATCCCACATGCCGCGGAGCAACTAAGCCCGTGTGCCACAACTACTGATCGTGCGCTCTAGAGCCCGCAAGCCACAACTGCTGAGCCCGCGTGCCACAACTACTGAAGCCTGCGCGCCTAGAGCCCGTGCTCTGCAACAAGAGAAGCCACCGCAGTGAGAAGCCTGTGCACCACAACAAAGAGTAGCCCCCGCTCACCGTAACTAGAGAAAGCCCACGCGCAGCAACAGAGCCAATGCAGCCAATTAATTAATTAATTTAAAATACTTTAAAAAAAAGAAGTAAACAGAATATGTCAGACAGTGGTGAGTGCCAGAGATGGAGCTGTGCTGGGCCCTTTCATTTGGAGGCGCTGAAGGGACCTGTGTGGGGTGGAGCCTTGGTCAGAGGGTGTGGGCGGGGCCTTCCAAGCAGTCAGCAGAGAGTCAGCTCTCCGCGACTTAGAGACTCATCACCTGGTCTGTAGCTTACCTGAGCCTGACCTTCTCACTTGTCTCACGTAGAGTGCTGTCTTCTAACATTTGCTGTTCTCCGGAATCACCCTAGTAGGTGGAGACTACACCTCCTTTCTCTGTTCTTTTGTTTGTTTCTTTTTTCGGTGGATATGACTTCTTCATAATGCTCAATGACCATCTGGTTTTTGTAAAAGTGGTTCAATCTATACCTCAATGTGGTTGAAATTAATCACTCAAAAGCAGTGTGGTGTTCTGGACCGATTTTTAGGAGCCTGAATCTTCGTGCTGGCTTATAGATAAGTCATGGAAAGGTCTTAGATAAAACTCTGATGTATGTTGTCTTATGTGAAAATGCTCCCCGACTTCTGAGAAGGTTGTGAAGTTTCCCAGGGATGTTATGAGGACAAGTTAATTAGAATTCTTTGGTGCTGCTTTGAGCTTCAAAAGCACAAACATTGCCTAAAACCTAGTTCTGAGTTGACCTCCCGTAGGTGATTCATACCTCCCATGTGGTATTGTCTTCCTAATAACCATGCTTTAAAAAATTGAAATGCAACCAAATGTACAGTGCAATGCAACCAAGGATTCTCCAACAATAATTTTTAAAATACTGGTCTCCCTCCCTTTGACTGAGAAGTAAGAGAAAGTTCAGCTAATTTTAATATAACTATGGTTTTCTGTACGGAACTGCACCATCTTCGTTTCTGTTTTCTCACAGACATCCATTCTTTACTCAATTTTTGTGACACAAATATTATAATTTTGAAAGAATAACCATGGTCAATGCTATCTGCCAACTGATTAAAAGGAAAAAATGGGGGGGAGGGATAAATTAGGAATTTGGGATTAACATATACACACTCCTATATGTAAAATGGATAACCAACAAGGACCTACACTATAGCACAGGGAACTATACTCAGTATTTTGTAATAACCTGTAAGGGAGAAGAGTATAACTGAATCACTTTGCTGTATACCTGAAACTAACACAACATTGTAAATCAACTGTATTTCAATAAAAAAAAAAAAAAAAACACCAATCTGTGATTCCATCTGTGAGCTCTCTGCTTTTGCACTTCAATTCAGTCCAAACAACAATCAGGCACTACCCTCGGGGCTGGGACTGTGCTTGGCACTGAGATACCGAGGGTTACGGCACAGTGTGGTACACGCTGCACTGGGGATTCGGCAACGTGTGGGGTAACTGAGAGCGGGGGCGGGGGGCGGGGGCAAAGCAGGGGCACTGGGTACTTGGGCAGGAAGAGCTCCCCACGGGCGGTCAGCTCAGCTGTGGCTCGCACGTGGTGAAGCCGGTCCTCGCATGCGCTCTGGTCCCTCTGTTCCCCCAGGCTGAGCCGTCAGCAGGGCTGCCTCGTGCCCTCATGCTGCTGCCAGTTGAGAACATTGGGAAGCTCTTCCCTGTGGCCGTCTCTCATCTGACTGAAAGCTGTGTCAGTTCCAGGAGCCCCGAGGAGCTCTCTGGTGGGGCTGTCCTTTAGGACAACCATCCACGGGCTCTGGTGAAGGTCAGTCAGTGGCGCCATTGAGGGAGGGCTCCTCACTCTCCTAAAGGAAGTCCTGGCTGGTTAACACGAGCTGTATTAAGGAGCTGCTCTTCCCGGGCACCAGGGTCTTGTGATGTGGGAACAAGTTGGGGACGGGGGGTGTTCCCTCTGCCCATGAGTTTGTGGTTCAGTTTAAATACAGAATTCAGAAGTGAGAAATTGCTCGAAAACAAGATACTAGTGTGTGCAGAGATGATGACAGGAAATGGAATTGTTGTGAGGCGATGTGAGGAACTTAGCTTTTGGAAAGAGGAGGACGAATACACAGTTATTTGGATTAAGGAGTCGTGCAGGTCTGTTCACCAGCGAAGGGAAAGTATGAATCTGAAGGAATGTGCACCAAGTAGTTAAGATCGTTGTTTCAGAAGTACAGCATTTCAAGGAATGTTCCTTTTCTACTTACATACTTCTGTAATATCTGAACTTTACTTAGTGTATATTTACACGACTAGAAGGAAGGTTAAGAGGGAAAATCGTATATGAATATTTGAGAAAATTGTAAGATATTTTAACTTCTGGGCCCCACTCAAAACCGTCAGCTTTTCGGGTCCCTAGGTAGATAGGCCAGAGTGTCACACCCAGATTAGGAGCACGTTGCCTCTGAAATCCAAAAGGGGCCCAATCAATTTGACACATAAAATTAACTATCACTAGACATAGAAACTCAATCTGTATGTAAGTCTTGAACTAATTACCTAAAAAGTAACATCTCTTAGGTTTTTAAAATTATGAGTGCTTAGGAGGAAACTTTTATTTAGCTCCTAACTCTGGTTGAATTATTATAACATATTCACTCAGCTCCCATCAGCTACCCACCCTCCTACCAGGTGTTATGTCATGATCCACGTGCTAGATTTCTTTTCTTGGGTGGTAACTGTGTTGAAGTTTTGCAGGATACTGCACTTAGGCGTGACTAGGCTGTATTTGCTTAGTACTTGACCAAATAGAATCCAATGTGTCAAAATATTAGAGCTGGAAGTGTCTTTAGAAATGGTCTAGGCCAATTTACTTTTTCAGACAAAATGAAGATGCAGGGTGTTAGAGACCAGAGTGGAACTTGGGCTTTCTGTTGTCAGTGAGAAGGGCTTCTCGGTTCTGGCTCTGCCCTGCTCCCTTGGATCTGAGAGGCGTGCTTTAGGCTGGGCTGAGAGCCAGCTTGTTGGGAGGTGAGCTGACGTTCTGTCTTCAGTTGGTAGCCTGGCAAACTTGGCCACCGATCAAAGGTGGTGACTGAGAGGTAGCGATCTTAAAGAGCAGGATGTTGAGAATCCTGCTATCTTAACTAGTTGCTCTGAGAATTGAAGAGGAGCATCTGCTAGATTAAATGTAAACGACTAAAGTACACACCTGGTTGACAAGGTTACTATCATATTTAATATACAAATTTTTAATTCAAATGGCCAAGTTAACTACTTGAATAATTGAATTTCCCTGTAGCAAATTTAGTGGCAGTTCATCAGTAGGTGGACGCTTAAGAACTTAAGATCAGCCTTTTTGTTTTTTGAGGCCGTAGCATCACCGGTACTAAGGCCACGTTTAATTTCGATTTGTCATCTTGGAGTTGGGTGGATGGTGATGTGGAGGTCCTCTGGTTCTAATCCAGAAGCACCCCCAGACACACACAACTGGTTAGATGAGTTGCTTCCAGGTACCCTTGGCAGTTGGCTGTCCGGCCTCTTTTTTAAACCCTTTCCAGTGTTCCAGCTGCCTTTTGAAGACAACCCCTTCCAGTGATTGGCCGTGCTCCTTGTTAGAAAGTTCTCTTTCACAGTAAACATTGGGCTTATAATTTGCGCTTATATCTCCTGGTTCTGCCCCAAGACTTTTTTCTAGTTTTCTCGATATTTTTCATAGCTCATTTTGGATAGGCAAAAATTCTAGACTAGAGATTTCAGCTTTCTAATTAAAAAACAAGTTGAGCATCCTTCACAAATACAGTAGTTTTCCCAGGGTGAATAGGTGTTTTCCTCCCCCGCACACACACCCCAAATAGGATCATGAAGTGATTCTGCCTTACTTCACTTTATATTGATAGGTAGGAAAACACACTGGACTAGGAATGGAGGTACCTGGTTCCCAGCCCCTGCTCTGCCTCTTGCTATTTGGGTACTTTGGGCAAGTGAACCTCCCTGAACCTCAGTTTCCTTTTCTATAAAGTGAAGATGATAATGCCTGCTCCAGGTACCAGGCCCTTTTGGGAATCAGTTGTTTTTGTAGTCTGTCCATTTCCCTACAGATACAGGAGGTTAACTCCCTTGTTTTAGAACAGAACATTTTGAATTATAAATTTGATTTATCAGGGGCTTAGATAACAAGTTATGATGATTAAAAAAGGATAGATGATGCTTTCTCAGGAGTCTAAACCCCATGAATGTGGTGGGTTGACAATTCAGTTTATGCTTTTCTGTTTTTATTTTAGAGACTGGGAAGAGATTTTAAGAAATTCAAGAAGAAATAAAATGTATGAGTTATATTGTGGAAGCTAACGTATTTGTTGGCTTAAATTAACACTGCATACCTCTAGTGCGGTCCGTGTGAAGATCCTGGTTTTAGCTGGGCTCCCTGCTACCTCCACATTAGAAGCAGATCTAAATCCAAGGGGGAAAAGTATCATTTGCTAATGGACAATAATGACTTTAGGAAATTAGCGACCTTTGCTGATTAATGCTTTTTATTCAGAATACGTTAATTTCTCATTTGTGCCCGCCTGACTGCCCTCTTCTGGTACTTCAGGCGGATCTGCTTCATTTACAGCTGCTGGCACCCGAGCCCTCTGTGCGCTTCCAGCCAGGCTCACCGGGCTGGAAGGCTGAACAACACAAAGATGTGCTCTTCCCACTGTGAAAACAGTGGGCGTGCGGCCTCTTTCTTTCCTTTCCTTTCCCTTTCCTTTTTAAAATCAAGCACTGAGTCCATTTTTTGACACACTCTTCTTCTCTCTTGCCAACCAGAAACATATTACTTATCGAGAAATGAATTCTAAAGTATGGGAATTAATACCCATACAGTGGGGTTGTTTCACAGTCACGGTTTTGGGGGGAAGAAATAAAAATGTGTAAAAGGAAACAGTAATACAGTGTTTCAATCGAATTTGGTGCATGTGACACCGGTTTTGAGCTTTGTGTGTATGTGTGTGAATCATGTTTTACAAGAAATGTTTAGTTCTGTATGATAGCCAGTGATAAAATCTTACATCCTCCTTTAATGTTGTTTGAAATTTCAAAAAAATCAATTAAAGCATGTGTAGTATACTTTAATAACAAGTTTTTAAAAAGTAAATCAAAGCAATTATACTTAGTATGCTTTAATGATGCTTAATACGCTTTTTTCAGATTCCACGTATTCCAGCCCCACAAACCATGCCCCCAAATCTGATATGTTTTTAGGTCCTTCTTTGAGATACACTGCCTGGCACATTATCTTATGATTTAACGGATTCTAACTAAAATGTAACTTGAAGCTTGAAAAAGAATGCTCTCAGTACTCTGTGCATAATGGGTATCACAATGATCTGATATCTGTGTAAAGTATACCTATGTTAAAAAGAACAACAGCCTTCATTACCAACAGGATAAAAGCCCAAGTCCCTTTAGCCTTTCTGTTGAAAGACACTGTTGGACCTGACTTAATACTTATGAAATTTACAGCAGGGGGAACAGGTAATATATTTCCTTTGTTTCTTTCAGAGGAGTACAAGGATCAGTTAAAAAAAGCTGAGACTTGAACACAAGTGCTAATAAGTATCCTCAGAAGTTAATTTGAGTCATTCTAATGACTCAACAGTAGGGTTGTCTCACTGTGCTTCTAGTTAGCATTTATTAATAACAAATGATGTTGAGCATCTTTTCATGTGCTTATTTGTCATCTATGTAACTTCTTTGGTGAAAGGTCTATGAAATCTTTTACCTTTTAGAAAAAATTGAGGTTTTTTTTGAGTTCTGAGAGTCAGATCCAAACAAGGTCCGTTACATGAATCGCATTAGGTTGCTATGCCCTTTAAATCTTTTAATCTATAGGTTCCTCATCTCTTTATTGTTTTCCTTGCTTTAGGAAAACCCAGAACATGAGAAATTCTGTAGGAAAAGTGGATTTTCCTAATTACATCCCCAGGATGTTCTTTAGTCTGTTTTTCTGTCTTCTGTATTTCTTGTAAACTAGTTGTTAAGGTCTAGAGACTTAAAGTTTGATTTTTGGGGGGGCGGGGTGGGTGGGTAGTTTTGGAATTGCTTCATGGATGGCGTCATGCACTTCCATCAGGAGGCATGTAATACATGATTGTCTGCCTTTTTGTGATGTTTACATTGGTGAGTTAGCGATTGTCAGTTTGATCCATTCATACTGCAGTCCCATCAACCTTTCACCTATAGCCATGGTTCCATTAGTAGTTGCAAAATGATATCCTAATTTTGTCGTTCCTTCTTTATGTATTAACTGGAATACTTACATCAAGAAAAACTTTGCCTCATCAACTGTTTGTTTGTTATGGGGTAGTGTTTGTAAATAATGGCAGGATAAATGTGGGTTTTGGTTTTTTCCCCCTTTTTGTGCCTGTTTTCAGGGCAGAAAGTTCTATACCATTATCTAAAAGTTAACAGTGAGGATTTTATTTTTTAGGATTGTTGTGAACTCATGGATTTTAGCATACATGAATTTTAAGGTACTTGTTTCAGCGCCTTGCACTTTTTGTTGCTCAAATTGTTCCGTCCTTAGTTACTGGGAGCCCTTTCCAGTTGGGTCTAGAGGTCTTTTGGTATCTGTTTTGCCTTGTGGGATACTAAGATGTCCCAGGCTCATCTTGTAATTTGTTGATTTTTTTAATGTCAAAAGCCGTTTACCTACCCAAGTAGCAATGAGCATACCTAGATCTTGGTTTCTTGGATCTAGATGCAGACCTTAGTTTCTAGTACCATCTTCCAATAAAAGGAACCAGGGTTCCATGGAGAAATGTCTTGTTCAAGGACTGGAGCAGGAAATACACATGAGTCTGGAGCATCTCGTGGTGTCAGAAAAAGATGGCACTCAGAAAACAAAATGAAACACATACAGTGTCGGGGGTGTGTCAAAGGGATGGAGGAACCAACTGAAACTGCTCCCAGTGGCCAAAGCAGGAACAGTCTGAGCAGCAAAATACATGGAGTGGTGTTGGATTATAACCCAGAATGTAGAGCAGACATCCGTTAATTCTATTAGTGTCCATACTGGTAAAATTAGTGGAGAAAAGGCAAATCTCCTGAGCAGAAGGGTTGTAAGTAATTTATGTAGACACTCCTCCCTCAAGGAGGTGGAGCATAACGCCAGTCCTGAAGTGTGGGCTGCCCGTGGTCACTTCCTTCCGAAGAGTACAGGTGAGGAAAGGGGGAAAGGCAGAGTCAGTTCACAGTGGAGAAACTGAACGGAGACTACTTAACCAGGTGATCCGAGTTAAACTTCAACAGCGACAGGTCATGTTGAGAGAGTGTACCACTGATGGCATTTCACCTCTGTGGTCGTCCCCCCAAACTCCTAACTCCAGCCTATCACGAGGAAAACATCACACATACCCTCATTGGAGGACACCTGTGAGTTCTCCTCAGAGCTGTCCAAGTCAGCGAAAAGAAGGGACGTTTGAGAGACTTTCTTGTTGTAGTCAAGAGGAGCCTGAGGAAACGTGATGACTAAATGTGGTACTCGAAGTGGGGTCCTGGAACAGATAAAAGACACTACATTAAAATTAAGGAAATTTGAATAAAGCGTGGGCTTTGGTCAATAATAATATATCCATATTGATTTATTAATTGTGGCAATATACCATGCAAATGTAAGATCTTAATAATAGGGGAAACTAGGTATGGGACATGTATGGGACCTCTGTACTATCTGTGCAGTTTTTCTGTAAATCTAAGACTATTCTAAAATATAAAGTCTTAGGAATTTAAAGAGTTGTTTACTCTTTGGCAGTAACCCCAGGAGCTGATATTTGTATAGTGCACCATTGTCTTCAAACACGTTCTCAGTTCCTTTCTTTGAGTTTCTCCTCTAGTTTCCAGTTAGGCAGGGGATTGTTTTTCATGAGCATTAAGGCCATATCTAAAGAAACACGTTGGAGCTAGCGCCACAGTTAAGACATAGAACTGGGTGGTGAAGATCAAGCAGAGAGTAATCTTTTCTGCACTGGCCGAGGTTTTCATCCTTCGTTACTTAACAGCCACAGAGGGGACACCACCCACACTGCAGGAAGCCTTGCCCTTGCCAGGGGGGCAGCACCGTGTCTCTGCCCAGACGGGCCCCCCACCCAGCTGATGGGCCTGAGAGGCAGGGAGGGAAGTCTGCTTTGCTGTCCGTGTTCCTGCTGTTGACAGATGGTGTCATTCACGTGGGTGAAGAGCACCGGGGGCAGGGGGGGGGGAAAGAGACCTGTTAGGGATGTGCCGAGTTTGCCAGGCCTGTCTGGCCTCCAAGTAGAGATGTTGGGCAGGATCTAGAGTAAGGGATTGAAGACAAGAACTTGGAAGTCATCGTGCTTAGATGGTTAGATCATGGATTTAAAGCTGAGACTAGATCAGATGACTAGGCAGTCAGAGTAGACTGAAGAGGGCAGGGTCAGGACTGACCCTGGAGCTCTGCGCCCCTCGGAGGACGGAAGAGGAAGAGCTGGCAAAGGGGAGACTGAGGGGCACTGGAGGCCGCTGTGTGCACCGTCCCCCAGCCGCGGTGCGCGTTGGCCACTGAGGCGTCCAGCTGCCAGCTGGTCCCCTGCTCCACTCCCCCGTCCCCGTTCCCGCCAAGCGGCCAGCAGCCCATGACCAACGCCCGGGGTGGCACTGGAGGCCACCCCTGCCTCAGAGCGGGTGTGCCGGAGCCACACCCCAGGGCTCCCTGTGGGTCAGGCTGAGGAAGCCGGTCTCCAGCGACACATGTCCTTCCCTCACGCCCCAGACCTGTCCTGCCTCGCTCACTGCCTTTGTCCTGGGAGGACCCACAGGGAAAGGTTTCAGTGCGCGGGTCCCCGTCCCAGGCTCTGCTTTCAGGGACCATCACCGAGACGCCGGTAGAGAAGACTTACCGAGGGGTGAGACCAGTGCCTTAGTGAATGTCAGCTACCATTCTTCCTCTTCCGGGCACAGACCTCCCTCCTGGAGCCTGGAGCCTGTCCACCGCGGGACGGGGCGGTCGCGGGCAGAGCTGGACGCAGGCCGGGCCGGGGGCTGGGGACACAGAGGACACAGTTCTGCCCACGAGAGGTGGCGACATTGCCACAGAGGAAGTGACGTTTGAACTGCGCGTTGAGGGAAATCCTGCACCAGCTTCAAGGCTTAACTCAGGGTACACGCTGGAGTGGCCCTGGGCCCCCTTTGCGGCTCTGTCGGCTTCAGCCTCCCATTTGGGAGCTCTCCAGGCTCGCCGGCCCTGCGGGATATTCACTTTCGAGCCACAGCACGTCAGCCCAGAGGAATGGAGAGGAGGGCCTCAAGAATGATGTGACGTGTGCTGAGCTGGTCGGGTCTTTGGGCCGCCAGAGCCGACCACCTGCCCAGTCTGCCCCCTCCCTCTGCCCGCAGCCCGGCTCCTCCAGGGCACGGCTGTACCTCCTGTGCTGCTCGCCCTTGGTGGGCCCGGCGGTGGCTGTGTGGCAGGTGCCTAGAGATGCCTGTCGGGTTCATAAGACGACTCTGATTTCTTCTTGGAGGAGGCCATGAAGGGAGGCCTCGGTGGTGGGTGCACAGCCGGGAGCTGAGAAACAGTTGTCCGGAAGCACAGTGGAGGGGCGGCGAGGGGCAGAGAGAAGGAAGAGCCTCGGTCTGTCTCCTCAGAGCATGGCACTGAGACGTGTCAAGTAGAATAGAATGTGAAAGTCTGTGGAGATACGGAGAAACTCAGAAGCAGAATCTGAAATAATTTTACACGTGTCTGATTGGAAAACATTTTGAAGTCTGGCAGGGTCGAGTACATCAGGATCTAAGGCACAGCCGGACTGCTGCTGGGATGTGCACTGTCGGCTCGCTCTGGAAAGTGACCTGGCACCGTCTGGCGAAGGCAGAGCTGCGCCTGCCTCTGCTCCAGCTGTTCCCCAGTGCAGACTCAGGGGAGCCCGGCTCTGGTTCACAGGGGGCTGGTGGCAGCATGGTTATAAGCAGCAGTGCTAGGGTAATAAAAGCGGGAAAGAAAGGGAAGGCAGCCTAAATGTTTGTCAGCAAGGGGAAGAGGTAACAAACCGTGGTGTCGTCACAGTGACTGCGATGAAGCAGTGGGAACGGGCGAGTTGGAGCCACGCTTGTCAACAAGGGTGAATTTCACAGCCTAATGCTGAGCTAAAGAATGCATAGAGGTTTTAAAGCTTGAGAACAGGCAGAAAGGCTGGTCATGCGTAAGCTGGACGGCAGGTACGTGGAAGCTTATGATCCTGGTTGCTCTTCTTGGGTGTATGTTTAGTGTTTTCTGTAATATTTAAAATTTTTAAAGAAACACGAAATACTGAAGTGAGGATGTGTACGTGGGTATAAAAATGCATGTGAATTAAAAACATGAAATGCCCAGGAAGTGTTTTTTTCCTCAGAGGAGGGAGGGCTGAGGTGTGGGAGGAGCACACGGGGGCTTCCGATGGTCCTGGTGATATTTTCCTAAGCTGAATGAGGACAATACTTCAGGTGAATTTTTCTTTAAACTGTTATGTCTGCCATAAATATTGTGAAAACTTTTTTAAGTTTTTTAAAAAAGGCTATGGAAATATTTGTACCTTTTCTCAGCTCCACTTTTTAAATCTGTGAAATGGGAGGTTAGAATAACGGTAATACCTCCTCCTAAGATATCTGTGAAGATAAAATAAGCTAATGTATGTGAAAATGACTTTCAGACTCTTGATTATTATTATTATTACGAAAAGAAAGTGTTCAACTTCCTTGCTACAGAAATAGGTGAAGCTGGAAATACGTTCATTGTGGGAAGATCAGAAAACGTAGAAAAATTCTGATGAAAATCCCTTTACTTCACCACCACTAATGTTATAGTTTATTTCTCTTTAGTATATGATTTTTGTTTTCTTCTGTCAGAATTAGAGTTTGTTGGTACAGCTGTTTTTGAGAATATTTCTGCATCGCAGAAGTCTGACAGCAGGAGTAAGAAAGAAGACGTGAGGCGGCTTCTCCAAGCTCCCCCAGGCGCTCCTTGAGGGCAGGGCGTCTGCTCCATCTGTGTGTGTCCCGTGAGCAGCGCCTTGGTGGGGCTGAGGGATGGATGGCCCCGGGCCAGTTTGGTTGCGGAGACCAAGTGCCCTGGACCGGAGCGAGGAGACTGAGGCTCTGGCCTGGAGCCTGACCTACCTCGAGCGTTCTGCGTGACCTCATGCTGGCTGCCCCCATCCTCATCTGTGAGACTGCGTGGTCGTGTCAGCTCTCAGTTGGCTAAAGCCAGTAACCGTTTTCTATACCAAGAGTATTTGTGCGAGAATAAGTGGGAGGTGATGATGGAGAACACATGCTTAGCCCTGGTAAGGTGCTCTGTAACCTCGGGGAACAGTGTTTGTGACTGAACATACTTTCCAGTAAAATTCTGCTTGGGAGATGGCAACTGAGATGGGACAGAGAAGGATGGAAGTGGGAGTCACAGGGAGTATTCACTGCACTGGTTTGAGATATGCACAAATCAGAAAATGGCCAGGAGATGAAGGTACTGACTGTTGGGTTTCCTACAGACTGTACTTCTGGATGAAGCCATTCAAAGCATTTTATATATTGCTTTAGTGGAAGACTCTCACTGCCACCTAGTAGATGAGAAGGCTAGGGACGGTAATTTTGCATTCGTGTCAGGAGACTTGATAGAGTTCTTTTTTTCCTAACTCAGTCCTGCCTGATAATATAAATTCTCCCCAAAAAGAAGATGTATTATTTTCCAACAAGAAGGTTTGGAAAACATCAGGAAGGAGTGTGTAGCTGTGAGTTTCCTGAGAAGCGTCTTGGGGAGCCAGGACTGCGGAAGTCACCTCCAGACAAATTCAGATTCAGGTTTAGAACCACGGAGCAGCACCCTGGTCCCTGGCCTAGGGCTTAGAAAACCATAGATCCGTGTTTTCTGAATTCCTTTATTGTCCCTGAACCATTTCCTTCATGGAGTTCTTATCAGCATATTGAATTGAATGAAGACTGGATCTGTGAACATGTAAATGAGAGAAATAGATTATGTGGAAATAAAAGCAAAAGTTTCCCTCAAACAGAGTGTTTCAAAAGGCTTAGGAAGAGAAACTCTTGCAACTCACTAATAAAAAAGACAACCCAATTAAAAAGGGGCACAGGATCTGAATAGACATTTCTTCAAAAAAGGTAAACGGATGCCCAGTAAGCACTTGCAAAGATGCTCAAAACCATGAGCCATCAGGGAAATGCAAATCAAAACCACTTCACACCCACTAGGATGGCTATAATCAAAAAGACATAGTAGCAAGTGTTGGAGAGAATGTGAAGAAACTGGAACCTCATACATCGTTGCTGGGAATGTAAATTGGAGCAGCCACTTTGGAAGACAGTCTGGCAGTTCCTCAAAAAGTTAAACGTAGAATTATCGTTTGACTCAGCAACTCCACTCCTAGGCATATACCCAAGAAAATAAAAACTGATACACAAATGTTCATAGCAGTATTATTCATAATAGCCAAAAGGTGGAAACGACCCAGATATTTATCAACTGAATGGATAAACAAAATGGTATATCCATACAGTGGAATATTATTTGACCATGTAAAGGAAGTAAATACTTCCTTTATATCAAATAATATTTGATATAAATAAATAAATATTATAAAATATATTATAAATATATAAATTATATAAATATATATATTTATATATATATAAATTGTAAATAAATAAAAAGAATATTATTTGATCATATAAAGGAAGTAAATACTTCCTTTATATGATCAAATAATATTTGGGCACATGCTCCAACATGGATAAACCTTGAAAACATTATGCTGAGTGAAAGAAGCCAGGCACCAAAGGCCACACATGGTATGATTGCATTTCTGTGCAGTGTCCAAAGTAGGCAAATATGAACAGACGAAAGATCAGTGATTGTCTCGGGCTGAAGGGAGTACTGGAGGCTGATGAAGATGTTCTAGAATTTACTGTGATGATTGCACAGCTCTATAAATGATACAAAAACCATTGAGTTTTACTTTTTAAATGGGTTGTGTGGTATGTCAGTTTTGTCTCAGTACAACTGTTGACGCCCCCCCCCGCCCCGCCCCAAATCTCACTTGGACTAGTTTTAACATCTTAGTGTTGAAAGAGAACAGTATAAAATTCTAAAGAAGTACGGTTAATCGTCCTTCAGGAATATTTTAATTTAGAAAGATGTGTGGAGTGCTGCTGCGTGCCTGGCGTCGTGCTGGGCTTCAGGAGTGCAGATGCCAAAAAAACCGTCAGGCTGGCGAGAACCAGAGACGGTGTGCGGGGCGTGAACGCGTGCACCAGAACTGGGTAGGGGCACGTTGCTGTGTGCCTGCTGCTGTCCTAAGGCCCTTTCTCATCGCAGTTTTCACAATAGCTCTAGAAGGATTGCTGCTGTTACCCCCGTTGCAGATGAGGAAGAGGGACCCAAGCGGGTCAACAGGGTGCCCGAGGCCATGCAGCTGGTGAGCAGTGTGGCCGGGGCTGAGCTCTGGACCTCACGGGACCGTCATGCTGGTGGGCATGAAGCCGTTGTCCACGTTGAATTTCTTCCAGCCTCTGTTTCAGGGTGCTTTTGGTTCTTTGTTAAAAAACAGCTAAATGTATCTAAAATTCAGTTGGCACTCATTTTGTCTTTCTTGTACAAGTGAAGTTAGTGCTGTTTCGCTTAATGAATTACAGAATAAGAACTGAGTGGTAATAATCACTTACAGGGATTTATAACTTGAGCTATTTGTATTTAACGTATGTCCAAATTACATTCTTTTAGGGTTAAGGGAAATATTTCTGAACATTGGTGATACTGGTTGTTCACTGCGGTGGTTTCCTGTATATATCTGTAAAGTAGAAATTATATCTACCAACACCATTTGAAGGGTTCCTGCCTCAAACGATGAACATTCTTGGATGAACTGGTGCCTTGGATTAACTGACACTAGAGTTTTGTTCTGCCTAAAAATAGTTCTAGAAGTAGGAGGTGAAGTGACTTATTGAGGGCATTAGAGTACAGCCCAAATAGGCCTTCAGCAGACCTGCACTGTATTTTTAGTATAGATTTCTCTGCCGTTAATTGTACTCAATAAGTATTTATTGATAAGAATAGCTGTAAAATGATAGAAACCTTACATTGGAGAGGGCGACAGGCTAACATTTTGGGGAATAATCAAAGACCTGGGTCAGAACTTGGCTTAGCCTCTGTCTGTAGAGGAACACATACTTCAGCTAACATGTTAAATGCTGAAGTTCTTTTGTGCCCAAAGCAAACAGGAGCCCCGTTTTCCTTTAAAAGGGAAGGAAGCTCTGCCTTAGAATGCCTGGGGAGCTGCCTAGCACCCTGCCACGTCATCTGGGCAACTGAGAACCCAGCTGGCCCCTGCTTGGTAATTCCTCAACACTCTGGTATGTCCTGACATTGCCAAGCAGACTGGAGGGATTCGCAGAACAGGAAATAAGCGGCCGGGAGATAAGACGGGCAGCTCCGAATCGCAGACGAGAGCGGAAATGAGAAAACGAATCCAGGGAAACAACATCGCAGTTTAACTTTATTTTTAAACCAAGGATCACTGGAAAGATTTCTCCCTCTAATTTAGGGGAGCAACCCACCTATATTCAGTTATACCGGTTATACTCACAGCAAAGAAGTGTGTGTATGGGGACTGCACTTCTGTTTACTGCTGCATCTCAACTGATCAGGAATTACGAAAAGATGACATTGAGTCTGTGAACTCTTTGTTTCTCCAACAACTACTACTGTGTTGTCATAAGACCAAGACATTTTTAACATTAGAAATAACTTTAAAACATTTTTTTGCCTCTGCTCTTTTGTGTTTGTGTCATGCTGCGACTTGCAGGCTGTCTTCATGAAGAAGAGAGGTTTTGTTACTGATAATAACTAAATATGCAATCATGTGTGGCGATGGTTGTTAAAGGAAAAAGGCAAAAGTATAGAAAATGTGACTAACCTCTGTTCTCTGAAATGTGATGCCTTGTCATCAAATATTATAAGGAAGGTCATAGTAGATGAATGTTCACTGTATTTAACTTAGGAAATAAGTGTTCTTATTTGTCATATTCCGCCCTCTTGTAGCCATCCTGAAGTGCATTAGTGATTGTGGGCTTAGGTGATGCAGGTGTCTTGAGGGACCATATTGCAGCACATTGTGGGCGGCACTGCTCAGGCCGATTGTTGTTGGGTCTGAAAGTTTATGAAGTTGGTTTTTATTGGCTACTTGGAAATTCTAAATTTTATGATACATTCAGTGCGGTGCGTTTAAAGACTTTAATTGTGTTGGTTTTACTATTTTTAAAAATTAGATCAGTAATTTAAATACAGAATTTTTAAAGCTAGACTTTAAAAACATGAATCTGGTTTTGTTGCCCTCCCGTCCGCCTGTTTTGAGGCCCCTCCTGTGTATGTTCACAGCTCTGTACTTGCATACAGAGCAGGGTATTATGTCTGTTTAGTGAACTGAACTCCGCAGGGACAAAGATTCCTAACTTTCTATCCTCACAGCCTAATGGTTTGTAATAGGCAGTCTGTCAGTATTGGCTCTTGTTAAAATGCCTTTGGGAGTCGAAAGTAACCTACTTGAAGTAGTTTCCAAAGCGTAACTGAATGAGAATCGTAACCTACGTGTGGCTGTTTGGCATGATATGCTCAGCACTCCTGTGTGTCAGTGTTCAGAGGTGAGCATGCCTCTGCCCTTTTCCTCCGGTGGCCCAGCTCAGGGGGAGGAGGGTGCACGTAAACCTGTGGTTATAGCAGGTGGTGTGAGCGCGGCACCTGCAGAGCAGTGACCAGAGAGGGACAGGCAGTCGCAGTGGAGGGACAAAAGCTAGATGGGGCTGCCGGCAGCTGGCAGTGTCCGCATCCACGGAACTTGCATCCGTTTTGCAGGCGGGCCATTGACTAGCTTAGATTTGGCCGACAAGTGCCAGGTCTCAAAAGATTGCAGCCTTTCAGCTCTTGATGCACAGTTTTAAAAAAGAGCTACAGTATCCTTACATTTTAAGTGGGTAGTAATTTCCTCTTGGACAATTTGAGTTTAGTATGCATCTTGCAACAAATGCTGATACCACCAAGTGTGGTGGATCAAGGCTGGGGGCCCTCTCCTGGCTCCCTGGTGCCCATGGTACAACTTTGAGAAGGGGCAGGGCTTCTGTGTCGGTCTGTGGTTTGGACGCAGATGGACATGAGGAGGGAACTGTGCTTTTGGAGGCCTGTGATGGTCAGTCCTTGGCCTCAGCCACTCGCAGTCAGTGGTTCAGAACATAAGTGGAACTTGGGGACCATATGCACCGGTGCCACGTATTCACGAGGGTTGTTAGCTTATGAGGCACAAAGTCCTGGGAGGAGACGGGATTCGCATCTTGTGAGCAGCAGGGGTGCTCTTGCTGGTTAGTAACAGTCCTCATTCGACTGACATACATCCGTATGTGTCCACGTATCCATGGCTGTTCTGGCTCCCAGCTGGACTTTGCGCTTGCCGAGGGCAGGCCCTGTCTTCTCCACCTCCGTGTTGGTCACGCGGCAGCGCGCAGCATGGATCTGATGAGTACGAGCTGAACGAAGGAAACGATCACGGTCACCAGCGTGGGCGGGCCAGGTGACCTCCGGAAGCATTCCCCGTGGGGAGCCCGGCGCTGGTCTTGTGCCTCCTGGGACCACTTCATAGCCCTGTGCCCTTACGGGTTTTACTGGGCTCTGTGAGGGCTGATCCCACAGACCACCTACCTGCGGCCACCTTTTACATGAACGAGTGATAGTTGAGAAAGATGAAAATGATTGTCCACGTTCAGGATTTTTCAAATTTAAAAATTAAGTTCTCATACTCATCCGTTTTGAAGCTTATAGTTTCTTCATATTTCCTCTGTGATAAATCCTGAACAGCTTAGATATTTCAACTGTGTACTTTTTCCAAATTGGCATGCTTAGATGCTGAACTACTTGGAAATAATGTAGCCTGGCAAAGGTACAGAAAATTTCACTTTGGGAGAAAATGAGATTACATAGGCCGCACCCTTTCTTCCATCTGTACCAAGCAAGTAGTGCCCTGACTCAGGTGCACGCAGTAGGTTTCGAGGAAATCGTTTCCCCACCGCCCAGGGCCCTCAGGCGAGCGAGCCTGGCACTGTGGAGGCAGGGCCGGGTACGGGTGGGCTCTGGGCCGGCTCTGCGGTCACGGCGACGGGCGCTGCGGCGCTGTGGTTCATGGTTTGCTCAGGTGCCTGCTGTTTGTCAGGAGGCCACGTCACGTGGGCCTGGCCCCCTGAGGCGCTGCCGTGTGTCCTCTCTGCTGGACTCCCCACCCCCCATCCTCCCCGAGTCCTTGCCTTTGTCCGTGCGTTTTAGTTAGTTCTGGGTCTGATAACGTCGTAGACGTGATTGCGGCCCACGGGCTCCTTCCCTGCAGTAAGTGTCTTTTTGGTCGTTTCCTAGGTCGTGTTGGTGAGGTGGAATGAGCCGTACCAGAAGCTGGCCACGTGCGACGCAGACGGCGGGATATTCGTGTGGATCCAGTACGAAGGGCGGTGGTCTGTGGAGCTGGTCAACGACCGAGGGGCCCAGGTGAGCAGGCAGGACGCTCCTCCAGGGAAGGGCGGAGGGCAGATGAATGAAACCAGCATCCTGCTTCTCGTGCTGCCCGTTGAGTACATCACTAGAGCGAGAGAAGGATTGTCCTTCCTTCTCTTCCACTCTGCGGCTGTTGTGAGAACGCTCCAGGCCTTAAGCTTTAATTAAACCTGTGAAGTCGTTTTTCACCACTCAGTGTTGTGATTACCTGTTAAATTCCGATTTAACGAAGCGCTCCTGGCGTAGCGCTTCTTTGCTGCCCCGTGGAAGGTATTTTCCCGTGTTGTCATCTTCCTAGTTCTCTCACGGGGAGCTCCACATGACCGTTCTCACAGCCAATCCCCAAGCCGAGTTTTTCACAGTCCCTTCGGTCAGGTTTCAATTAGCGGGGCCACCTGTTGTCATCACTCAGCTCTCCCTTTCTGGCACCAATTTGTCGCTGCTCTGAGGAAAACAGTTGCTCCAGGGACGCCCTGCCGAGCTGTGCTATTTTAAAAACCACTTTGTGGGTTCTCGTGGCTGATGGTATGGCCCTGGCTCTCCCTCCCCGCGAGGACGGCTGCGTGGAGCTCCTGTCTCGTGTGTTTAAGGACACGGGTCCCGTGCCAAGGATTTGACAGGCCCGAGTGCTGGGGGAACCTTCATTGACAAGGGGTTTCTTAGTCTGTTTGGCTCCGGGGTGGTTCCCCTGTGACTGCCTTTCTATACATTCCTAAGGAAATGAATTCTCACCCTCTCTCTTCCCATCTGTTGCTTAAATAAGCTACGAGCTCTCCAACTTCGAAAGATGCAGATGGGTGAGGTGACATAAAATTGCAGGGAATGAAGCTCTTACTGGCAGTTACTGCTAGGCTGAGGAACTTTGTAAGATGTCATCACAGGAGGCAGAGCTACCTCTGGGTGCAAACAGAACATACTTCTTTGTGTGAGTTTATTTATTTGGTAGGGTCGGTGTCATAATTTTTACTGACTCTGGTAAGGCCTTACCGGTTTCCTGTATTCCGCCATGAGTGGAAAAAGGAAGAGGTGGCGCCTACGCTGTGACTACTAACTAACCTTGAAATTGAGCCACAGATGTGGAAACCTCCATGCCCATGAGAAGTTCATGTCACCTAGAAGGTGGACACTGTGGTCCAGAGCATGAGCTCTGGAGTCAGCGTCTCGGTCCGTCATGCTTCAGTAGGAGATACTTTACTTCTGTGCTCAGTTTCCTCGTCTGTACACAGGGAGTTTAATGGTGCCTGCCTCCATGGATCACTTGGGAGGATTACAGAAGATTCCATATGGAAGGGAGTTCCCTGGGAGCCCGGTGGTTAGGATTCCAGGCTTTTGCTACCGTGGCTCGGGTTCAGCCCCTGGTCAGGGAGCTGAGATCCTGCAAGTTGCGTGGCACAGCCCCCCCCAAAAGGCAGGTTGAATGTGGAGAACGCTGTGCCACTGTCTGCACATGATGGTCGTCCCCACAAGCTGCGACGGTGCCTGAAGCACTCATGAGGTGCCAGCACCCATAGCCGCCGACCACGGGGCGCACCTGCCCTTAGGTCGTCGCCATAGCGTCATCACCAAAGACCAGCTTCAGGCCTTGAGGCAGCAACTCTTCTGCACTTGCCCATGAGGGTCTTTGAAGTGCCGCTGTTCTCCCATCCACCAGAGTGAAGCCTTTCCCTAGAAAGGCCCAGTGGTCACGTGAGACATGTCTTCAGACCTTGGCCGGCAAGAGGTCTTAGAGAGTGTTACTCTTACAGAACGGCACTCAGTGCTGGCCTTTTCCAGGTGTCATCCCTCACCTCCACAGGAACCCTGTTGGGAAGATGTTGTTACTCTCAGTTAATGGAAGAAAAAACCCAGCTCAGGGAGGTTGAGTAACTCACCCAGGGAAGTTAGTTCATGGTTTGTAAAGCCAGAATTTGAACCCAGGTTTGAGTCCGAAACTCTGTCTTGTTCCCAGACAATAAACTGTTTTCTCTTTAGCAGAGGTGCATATACTCATAGTACATCCAGAGAGCTCAGGCTTCACTGCCATTGGTGAGTCCGGCCCCCCCCCCAGCCTGGTGGTGCTGCCACACTGTCTCCTGCTGACGGCAGCTTCTCTGAGGAGGGAGACATCTGTCACCTCCACGTCAGAGCCGTGTGGCCTCTGCCACCGCCATATACCCTCAGCCTTTCTTTTCATTGAGAGTTTGGCGAAAAAAAAAGCGTGTTAGAAACAAGAACGGATGAATTCAGACCTGGAAGTGAATGAGCTTACATGGACCATAGGACATCTGGAAGCACCTAGAATCTCCCAAAAGCCTGTTCCTTTCAGGTTCGACCAGAGTAATCACTGTATCTAGTGATCTGATCCAGATCTTCGTATAGCTTTGCTGTTTGCCACTCTGATTCTACAGACCTCAGAATCCATTGAGCAATTGTTATTGTTAAGCACTTGCATTTGGGGGAGATTTGGCCGCTTTTAATTGTGTTGGAGTCGCGTCCTGTATGAGAAGCGTCATGCACCGGTGAGGATGGCTCACTGGTGGAGGGAGTGGAGGGTCCGTGCGCCGGGAGCAGTGTCTGGGGGCAGGAGGGACAGTTCTGTGCCTGGAGGAGGAGCGTCCTTGAAGTGATACTCTTTAGAAGAGGTGACAGGTGATCTTTGTTATATAGCAGGCCTTTCATTGTCGTGAGGTAATCAGACATTTGGCAGAAGCCAAGTGAAGCTTTAACACTCTTTTTTTCAGGAAATGATTATGAGTCCTTTATTTCCAAAATGAGTCTGGAACAGTGCCTGCATTATTTCATAGCATTGGTCACAGGCCGGCTGTGCCAGGCCCAGGCCTCGGACCGTCAGAGGAAAGGCTGTCTTGGGCGGCGGGCCGTCCAGGCTGCTCCTCAGCTTTGGTCAGTCATGTCGAGAGAGCCCTGAACGTGGGCCAGGAGTGCCACGGCCCCCCGCATCGGCTAGGCCACAGCAGAGGGCTTTCTGCTTATTTCCTTAACACACTAGGGACTCAGTTCCCCTGGTTTTGTTTTTCCAATTTTGGTATAGTCTTATCACTCTATGCCAACCTAATTTAATAAATGCAATTAGATCTTGTAAACATCCTCTGTTATCATTTTTTGTGACTGTAAGATGGGTGGTGCCTTGGAGAAGCATCTTGTCACTGGCTATACGTTTTCTCACTCTAGTGAGATGTTTTTCCTTTAGCACAAGGATAAATGAGTTAAAACCCATGTAAATAAGTAACACTATCTTTGCAAAATGAAAGGACTTTTACAGTTTATTGCAGAATTAATGTGTTGTCTGTAAAAAAAAAAATCTTTTCAGTTTTTAAGAAAAACTAGATAAGGTAATTGGTTGAAACATAAGGTCAGAGAAACCAAGATTCTGAGTTGAAAAACAAACAGCTTTTTCCAGTACCTTCAGACCAGCTGTCGAGGAGCTGTCTCACACCCCCATGCCATTGTCATGAGGGGGACGTGCTGACCACTGATAACCTATAACCCCTGCTGGGAAAACAGCAAGAAGTTCATGTCCTTTTGGTGTTTGTTCATTTGTTCTATTACTACCTGAAGTGTGAAAAGTCCAGTAACGTTACAAATTTCAATGAAGGTGAACATTTCCAAGTATAAGCAACAGTGAAGATGATAGATAATCCATTTTTTTAAGTTAGAAAATACTTAGAAGGTAGTACAAACTGAAAAAGTAAATTAAGGCGATAGAAACAGGACCAAATATAACAATAATTAGAATAAATGTAAATGGACTGATTTCACGGATCAAGATGATGCTTGACAGATTACGTTTTTAAAAACATAGCTATATGCTATTAGGAGCCACACCTAAAACTTAAGGACATATACAAGTTTAAAGTAAAAAGGTGGAAAAGATGTATTGAGCAAATATCCAGGAAAAAAGAAAGCTGGAGTAGCAACTGTTACTTTCGGATGAAATAGACTTAAAGATAGAAAGTAATGTTTCGTTTATAGAGTGCTACCACATAATGATAAAAGCTGTAGTTTACCAAGATGATATTTTAAATATGTGTGCACTTATTAATAATAGCGTCAAAATATATGAAGGAAATTGACAGAACTGAAAGTAAAAACTGATAAATTCATTGATATACTGAGAAGTTTCAACAACAAAAGAAATCAGCAAAGATACAGAAGATCTGAGCAACACAGTTAACAAACTTGACCTAATGGACACTTGTAGTTACTGAATCCACCAAGTAGAGAACATACATTTTTCTCAGACACACACAGAATGTTTACAAAAATTAATCATGTTCTGAGGTTTCGCAGACTTTTTCTGTGAAGGGGCAAGTTAGTACATATTTTAGGCTTTGTGGACGAGGAGTCAGAATTGAGGATATTACGTAAGTACTAACAAGAAAGAAAAGAAAACCAGAAAACGTTTTGTTGATAAAGTTAAAAAGTTTATTTATGGATGCTAAAATTTGAATTTTATATAATTTCACATACAACAAAGTATCATTCCTCTCGAAATTTTTTCCTAACCATTTAAAACCATAGTTTGTGGACTGTACAAAAATAGGTGGCAAATAGATTTGGCCCACTGGCCATAGTTTGCCAGCCTGTTTTAGGGCATTCATAAAACCTAAACAAATTTCCATTGGTAGCTCTCATGATTATGGACCATGATTTCTGAATGGGTTAGAAGTTAATAACAAAAACATAAATTTAAGAAATTGGTGGGAATTCCCTGGCGGTCCAGTGGTTAGGACTCGGCCCTTTCACTGCCGGGGCCCAGGTTCAGTCCCTGGTCAGGGTACTAAGATCCCAGAAGCCATGCAGCGTGGCCAGAAAAAAAGAAAAGAAAGGAAATTGCTGACCAAATACCTGGACACTTGGTCATTTTTAAACGCATTGTTAACTAGTTCACGGCCATTTATAAAAACTTAGATCTGAATGATAACGGACTGTCCACATATCAAAACTTGTGAGATAGGATTAAAGTGGTGATATAAGAAAATAGATATCCTAGGGTCTTCCCTAGTGGCACAGTGGTTAAGAATCCGCCTGCCAGTGCAGGGGACAAGGGTTCGAACCCTGCTCCGGGAAGATCGCACATGCCGCAGAGCAACTAAGCCCGTGCACCACAACTGCTGAGCCTGAGCTCTAGAGCCCGCGAGCCACAACTACTGAGTCCACACGCCACAACTACTGAAGCCCACGCGCCTAGAACCCGTGCTCTGCAACAAGAGAAGCCACCACAATGAGAAGCTCGTGCACCGCAACGAAGAGTAGCCCCTGCTTGCCGCAACTAGAGAAAGCCTGCGCGCAGCAACAAAGACCCCACACAGCCGAAGTTAAATAAATAAATAAATAAACTAATTTTTTTAAAAAAGAGAATATATATCCTTAATTTATGTATATTAGAAAGGAATAAAACTCTGATCAAATGAACAGAGTAAATCCAGTAAAAGGAGAAAGAAAATATAATTTAAATAAAAGTAGAAATTAATGCAATAGCGAAAAATCATACAATAGAGGAGATCAACAAATTCAAAAATTTGTTCTTTGGAAAAAAATTAATGAAGTAGACAAACTGCTGGCAAGCCTTGAGTAAGAGAAGAAAGATGAAACCTAAAATAATTTTATGAATGAAAAGTTGAGCATAACTGTAGATAAGGTAGAGATTACATGGTAGTCAAAGGTAAATAAAAGATGCCCAGGTAATTCGGTGGGGGAAGAATCATCTTTTTTTTTTTAATTGAGGTATAATTGACATATAACATACTGGTTTCAGGTGTACAACAGAATTTGTATCTACTGGGAAATGATCGCCACGATAAGTCTATTTGACATGCAAGGAATAGTCTTTTTGACAAATGGTGCAGAAGCAACTGAATATCTGCATTTAAAATTTAAAAAGTAGAACCTTGATTCTTACCATACACCCTGTGCAAAAATTAAATGAATCATAGACATTAATGTAAAAGCTGTACACTTCTTCTGGAAAGTTTGCGTTTGCCACCTTGGGTTAGGTAAAGATTTCTTGGATTGGATACAAAAAGCATGAAACGTAAGAGAAAGAACTTGATATTGGACTTCATCAAAATTTAAAACTTACTTTTTGAAAGATATCCTTAAGAAAATGAAAAGGCAAGTTACAGAATGGGAGAAATTATTTGCAGCACATATTCAGATAAAGGATAGTATCTAGAATTTTTACAACACAATAAGAAGGTCGAAAACTTCTATATATCTGTATACATATGTGTATGTGTGTGTGTATTTACGTATATAATGAATAGGTGAACGTGAACGGATATACAAATAGATATATATGGCAAGGGATGTGAATAGAAAGGTTCCAAAAGAGGATGTGCATATGATCAATAAGCACATGAAATGATGCTCAGCATATTAATCATTGGGGAAATGCAAATTAAAAGCACAGTGTCCTACCACTACACACCTACTAGAATAGCTAAAATAAAAAAGACTGGCAACACCGAGTGCTGGTGAGGTGTGGACCTACTCACATATATTGCTGATGGGAATGTGAAATGGTTTAGCCACTTTGGAAAAGCTTGGTAATTTCTTATGCATTTAAACATACACTTGCCATATGACCCAGCAGTTAATTCCATTCCTAGGTATTTACTCAAGAAAAATGAAACCATGTGCCTACAGAAAGTCTTGCACGTGAATACTTATAGCAATTTTGTAATAAGCAAATACTGGAAACAACCCAAACGCCCAGCCCTTTGGGGAGATGAATAAATTGTGGTATATTTATGCCATGGAATATTACTCATCTATAAAAAGGAATGAATTACTGATGCACACAAGAAATCAGAATACTCTCAAAATTATTATACTGAGTAGAAGCAATCATAAAGAAAAGTGAACATACTGTGTGGTTCTATTCATGCGAAATTCCTAGAATAAGCAGCTAGTTACAGAAGTTAGGTCACTGGTTGCCTTAGACCCAGGGTGAGGGCAGGGAATTGACTGCCAAGGGGAACTTTATTTATTGTACATAAATTATAGCTCACTAAAGGTGATATTTAAAAGGATAATAAGTACTATTAACAACTACTTGCCAACAGTTTTGAGAACTTACATGAACTGGACAAATTCCTAAAAAAATATTTTAATAGAACTGACTCAAGAAGAAATAAAAAGAGAAGCTTGCCTGCTGCTAACACTATTAAATAAATTGAAGCAATGATTAAAAATCATCCCACAAAAAAGTGCAAAGCCAGATGGTTTCACAGGCATGTTCCACCAAACTTTGAAGCAACAGGTCGGCCCAGTTTATACAAATTCTTCCTGGCCATGGAAGAAAAGGGACTACCCTCTAACTCATTCTGAGAGGTCAGCATTAACCCTGATAAATTCAACCAAAAACGTTATAAAAAATGAAATCACAAGTTTGCCTCACTCGTGAATACAGATGTGGAAATCCCAAACACGTAATCAACTTCAACTGTATGTGTAAAGGACAATACTTGACCTCGAAGTTGGGCTTCTTCTAGGTATGTAAGGATGGCATAAAACTGGGAAATCCATGGAAGTAATTTGCTGCAGTAATAGATTAAAAGAGGAAAAACATGTGGTCCTTTGAATAAATGCATTTGATAGAACTGAACACCCACGTATAAGTAATGTGTTCCGGTTAGAGATTATTTCTCATTTTGATTGCGGGAATGTTGTTAGCAAGACTGAGAAACGTATATAATCAGAAACTGAGAGCTTTACTATCTTGATAAGTGACCACGAGACACTGATGGAGAATCTGGTACTATAAGAGGCAGGCCATAGAACAGTGTCTAAAAGCAAGGGTGCTGGAGCCGCACAACCCTTGATCATTCTTCGCTCTGCCCCTCGCCAGCCCTGTGAGACCAAGGAGAAGTTACTTCTCTCCGCTGTGGGAGATATTACCATGGGCTTAATGAATTACCATGTGTGACACACTTAGCACCTCCACGCTGGCATATGCTTTTCAAATAATGTGTTTTATGTGTTATTGTTAAAATACATGCAACAACATATTGTATTGTCTCTTTAAGGCCATCTCGATCTTAGCCAAAGGCTAAGGTAATGACTACGTCTAGTCTTTGATAAAAGTGCTTTCCCTTTCAGATTACAAATTGACTCCTTTTATCTGTGTGTCCCAAAGGTGAGTGATTTCACGTGGAGCCACGATGGGACTCAAGCACTTATTTCGTATCGAGATGGGTTTGTCCTGGTTGGTTCTGTCAGTGGACAAAGACACTGGTCATCTGAGATCAACTTGGAAAGTCAAATCACATGTGGCATATGGACGCCCGATGACCAACAGGTAACGCCTCTTGAACATGATGTGTCATGTTAAAACGACGTGAGCTGAGGGGGAAAAGCGTTAAGTACTAATACAGTGGGGCCGGGGGGGTGGGGAAGCGGGGGGAGGAGAGCTGTCTCAAAGGCTGGTAAAGAATGACAAAGGGAAAGAACACTGAGCTTGTCCAGGTAAAAATTAACACCGAAATTTCATGTGTTAATAGATTGGGGAAATAACATTCCCCACCGATACTGTGAATACCGAGTTAACAGTTTAATTATAGAAAATACTCATACAAATTTACTTTAAAATCTGAATAAATAGCCGATTGATAAATGGATAATGGACATAAATCGTTCACAAAAGAAGTTCAACCAGTCAGTAGTCATGGTGGGAAAGTATGTACTCTCAGGGAAAAAATGCGAAATAGCACAGTGAGAGGGTATATTTTCACTTATTAACAAAGAAAATGATACCCATGATTTTATTGATCATTCGTAAGTATTTTCATTCATTGCTGGTAATAATATGCATTCGATCTTTGGGGTGGCAAAGATTTGATACAATTTTTAAGCAAGTCTAAAAAATTATCATCTGCTTTGACCTGGTAATATGCTTTAGGAATTTATCTAAAAGCAACAAAATGGGAAGAAAATAAAAGTTGTGGTCATTAAAGCATTATTTATGATAGTAAAAATTTGGCAACAGGCTACTACGAAAATAGAAGACTGGTTAAGTAAACTGTGGTATAACCACTTAAAGGATCATATAGTAGTTCAATAAATTAGAGATCGTGGTTATACAGATGACGTAATAATCTGAAAGAGCTCTTATGATATAATGTTAAGGAGAAAAACCAGGATACGAAATGGTGTATGTGGTGTGATTACCACATCATAAAACAACCGAAGGAAACTACCCACATTGTCAAACTAACGGGAAGGAAATTAATCAAAATGCCGCATGTAGGTGGTTATTTTATGGTGAGCCTCTGGGTCATTTTTAAAACCTAATTTCAAGTTTTTCTTTAAGGTGCCTATTTTACGTTCATGATAAAATGATGTATAATAACCTAATAAAATTATATATTGATAATTCATTTTTTAATATAAGGGTTGACTAGTTAAAACCTTTGTAAATGTAAAATTTGTGTTTTCCAAGTACAGGAGAATCCCTAAAAGGCCAGAACATTTTATACTTGAGATTTCAGTTTAATTGTGGTAAAATCAAACAGTATAATATGAAACCATAACTTTTGGGGGAACCTTTTTTCTTTTTCTTTTTTTTAATGAATTGCTTCTTGTGACTTATCCCTGTATATTTCATGTTTCCATTTTATTTTCAAGTAAAAATGCTCAGTATTTTTTTCTCTTCTCAAAATTAGTGTTATGAGAATTACAAAGTGGTAGTAGTCTCAACTCTTGAGTTTCTTCCCTCCCCATCCCCCAAAGGCATCTTAGTATCCAGTAGCACATGTGTGTTTCTGTGTGAAGCACTTGGACTTATTTATTACAGCATTTTATTTTTGTAGGATTTTACTGCCCCTGCAGTCTGCTCAGAGATGCGTGCCGTGGCCCAGTGAGTGACCTTGCACACATACTTAACCTCTCCCTGCTTCAGTTTCCTCCTCTGTGACAAGGGGTGTGAATTATTTCCTGCCTAATTCCCAGGGCTTTTATAATGATCAGATGAGGGAACAGATGCGAAAGCAGTTAAGAATATGTCAGAGGAAGTCTCGGCTTCACATTCTTCCCTCACCTGGAGTGACGGAACCGTGAGGCTCATGTCACCGTCCCCTCTGAGCTGTGCTGGACAGTGTCCCCAGCAGACTGCACACCTGGAGTGTGACAGGCATGGGACCCAGAGAGGCTGGGGACACAGTGTGTGAGATGCAGCACCTGCCTTTGAGGGCCTTGGGCCACTGGAGGAGGCAGGCCCACAAGCGCCTTGTGCTGCGTCCAACATGGTCGCCCAGGTGGCAGACAGCATGGTGTCGAGCGGGGGATGGAAGCGAGGTGGGCTGCAGCTTCAACTGGGTTCCCTAGGCCTGTCGGCAGGACCCCAAAGCAGCTTTGCAGATGGTTGGGCTCCTGGCCCACACCTCTGTCTGGATGGCTGTTTTTATGGTTCTGTATTGAGGGCCAGCAGGTGGGATTTCATTTGAGGAAAGAGCTCCATTGCCTTTATAAAAAGGATTGCAGACCTTGGAGGAATTTTACACAGGGAAGAGGTGTGTGGGACGCTCTGTGGGTCGTGTTTGAACTGAGACATTCCTCCCTCCGTCTCTGTCATTCTTTCGTATCTTTTGCTTAGTTTGAAAATTATTGATGAGAAAAGAGTGTGAAGACAGTATAATGTTTGTAATTAATGCCCTGAGCTCTGACATTGGGACAGTCTCAGGTGTGGGCTGCAGGAAGCCGGCTGCATCTCTTTTCTTCTCCTTGAGAACCTTCTGCCCTTGATGTAGAGTAAAACAGCCTCCAGTGCGCCTCCTCACATCTTGAGGCAGTTCTGATCGTAATGGGATCTGAGGCTGCTTCCTGTTAACTCTTCAAAATGTAAGCAGTACAGTTTTACAAGCAGTGAGTCTGAAATCTAGCCGTTTTCCTGTTTGTCATATATTTTCCTCATTTTTTCTGGGGGGTCTGGGTGAACACTGTGCCTCTTCAGACATGAACATTTACAAATATGCATCCAGCTCGCTTTGAGTCTTAGCTGAGTATCAGTTCACTGTCAGAGCCTTTCAGCTGGCTGTGGAGAACTTGAGACGTGTTTCCGTTAAGTGTCCATCATCGGATGAATGGATAAAGAAGATGGGGCACATATAAACAATGGAATATTACTCAGCCATAAAAAGAAACGAAATGGAGCTATTTGTAATGAGGTGGATAGACCTAGAGTCTGTCATACAGAGTGAAGTAGGTCAGAAAGAGAAAACAAATACCATATGCTAACACATATATATGGAATTTAAGAAAAAAAAATGTCATGAAGAACCTAGGGGTAAGACAGGAATAAAGACACAGACCTACTAGAGAATGGACTTGAGGATATGGGGAGGGGGAAGGGTAAGCTGTGACAAAGCGAGAGAGAGGCATGGACATACACACACTACCAAACGTAAGGTAGATAGCTAGTGGGAAGCAGCCGCATTGCACAGGGAGATCAGCTCGGTGGTTTGTGACCACCTAGAGGGGTGGGGTGGGGAGGGTGGGAGGGAGGGAGACGCAAGAGGGAAGAGGTATGAGAGCATATGTACATGTATAACTGATTCACTTTGTTATAAAGCAGAAAGTAACACACCATTGCAAAGCAGTTGTACTCCAGTAAAGATGTGAAAAAAAGGTAGAGATGCTGGCACGTGAGCCAGCATGTGTCTAGGAGTTAGCGCTGCTGTCCCAGGAGGAGGGAGAGCAGCTGGTGGATCCGTGTCCGCAAGAGCAGGACAGAGGAAGAAACCTCAAACTTACATCTGACGGATTTAGGTTAGATGAAGAAGGTTTTTGTGGTTAAAGTTCTGAGCACAAGAAGAAAACTATCTCTCCTTTCCTTTCCGCCCTTCCTGGGAGAACTCCAAGAAGGCGGCTTCCAGAAACATCCCTCTGTGGTGGGGACCAGGGGTTCTGCAGAGGACTTCTCAGGCTGCTGGCCTTGTCCCATTCTTGTCCCAGTTGCCGCTTCTCTCTCACAGCTCCCACGAGAGGCACGTGTATGGTCTGGGTGCGCCAGCCGTGTTTGGATTCGTTGTAAGGGATCTCGGGCGTCAGAGCCATGTGCACGTGAGGCACGTTAGCGACTCCTGCTTGCACACAGTCAGTGCAGCCCCTGATCAAACAGGCTCATTCAATCCCGGCGTTTGCAGCCTCCCTCCCCGAGCCAGTGGTCCTTCCCACTAAACCCAGTCCTGGTCTGCTGGCCTTTCTTGCCGCTTCCCCACACTTTCTACTCAGGTTGCCTGCCCCCGGGCCCCCAGTCTTGGAGCATCTTCTCTCTGGGCTCCTGCCTCGGGTGAAGGCTGTCCTCCAAGCAGCCCGCGGCTTCCCTTGGCAGCTGCCCCACTGCTCGGCCCCTTCGGCCCCAGGCCACACGTCCAGGCTTCGTGCTCTCTGGTCGCTGCTGGCCAGATCCAGCCCCTGTCCCAGCCTCGTCTTCCCCTTCCCAGTGCCGCCCTTCGCCTGCTCCTGGAAACCTTCCCCAGCTGCCCTGTGGTGGCGCTGCCACCTCGGGCTCCCGAGCTCCTTCCACGCTTTCTGGGCTTCCACCCTTGGCCTTCCCCCTTTTTGCCTGTCCTCGGGGCGATTTCTTCCACTGCCACGTGTGCATCTCAGGCTCCCCAGCTCTGTGCTATGCTCACGTCTCCCTCTGGTCCTTCACACTGAGCCCCGGCTGCCCGCAGACCCCACTGGAATCCCGTGTGGTCGGCACTCTCGGGTCCGTCCTCATCCCTGCCCGGCTCCTCTAATTGCTGATCACTTACGCCCCCGACTTCTTAGCTGCACCCTCTACGTAGTCACTAAACCCTACTGAGTCCACTTCCTAAATACTTCAGGGCCAGGAATTGATTTATTTGTATTTAAAAGTGGCAGATGACTGTGCTCAGACTAACGTCCGTGAAGGTAGGTAAGGCTCCACGTACCTAGAATTCTGGAGTAGGGCTGGTTGATCTGGGGACTCCCAGGTTCTTCCCACCGCTCCTCTCCTGCAGCTTCATCCCTTGGCTGGTTCCTTCTGTCGTGTCTGGTGGCTGCTTCTGCCAACTGGGCTGCCTTTTTCTTGGTTCATGTCCAGTGAGGGAGTGAGTGGCTCTTCTTTGAAGTTACTCGAAGGTTCCCCTTGGCCACCGCAGTGGCTTGCACACGGTGTGCATTCCTCAGGGAGTTGTGCATCTGCCTTCCTGGGGCTGGGGGTGGCCTACGGCCCGGGGAGGAGGGGGCGGAGAGCACCCAGCAGAGCCCGGGGCAGCCCCACTTCCGTTAGTTTTAGATGTGTTGTTGGGATGGGAATCTGCTCCCTCTCTGCACAGTCTGCTTCCTCTCTAACTTCCTTTCCTATTTATTTTTTACTAATTTTTATTAAAGAGCTGTAGTTTTTAAAAGTCAAATAGTACTACTGGGTTTATAATGAATGTTTTTTAAAAACCACAAAACACAAGCACCTTTCAGCTCCCTGCGCCGCCCTCCCGCTCCCAGATCCCTGCTCCCTGTGGCCAGCACTTTGCTTGTGTTTCCGAGTTACGGGCTTATGTGCCAGGTCTGGATCTTTCTTTGGACTCAGGTCTTCTCTGCCGACTTTGCACGTGGGAGACGAGGACTGGCTGCCTCAGAAGGCCCCCTTCCACGGCTGCCCGCCCCCCACCTCCCATCCTCCCAGTGTGCTCTGTCTTCTCGCTGAAGGCCCGACTCGCACACAGAAGAACCAGGATAGCATTGCCTTCCTCATGCAGTCATTTGCTTTTTCCAGAATTAGTCAAATTGCTTTATTTATTTCCTTAGTTTTCTGTGTACCAATCACAAATTAATCCCTCTGCTCTCCAAAAAATTGAAAATCTCCTCCGACATGTTCCACCACCCCAAGTGGTACATCCGACTCACTTGTTTCCTGGCGCTGCCCCTCCCTGGGCCCTCAGCCGCCTGCTCCGACCTGAACCGGTTGCTCTTGGCCTGCAGCACATCTGGCATCCTGAGCACCCGTTCCCTCATCTCCTCCTGTTTCTGGGACGAGCACCTTTATTTTTGTGGTTTGTCCCCTCATTTTGGTGGAACGTGTCTTCAGGGTGTTGTATGTTTCAAGATGCTGTGCTTTGTCTCTCTCACCTGTTTGGCTGGGACATGGTGGTCATTTTCCAACTTGTCCTTCGCCTCCAAGGACTTCTCTTAGTTCTGTGACACTTTCTTTTCTCTTTCTGGAAATCTTATTATTCAGATGATGTTCTTTTAGGTTGATGATTTGATTTTAATATCTTTTCTCGTCCTGTTTTCTTTTCTTTGCCTAATCTTGTTTTCTGGGTGATGTCCAGAGCTATATCCTCCAAGTTTTCTTTGACTTTTAAAAAATTAATGCTATCACATTTTTAATTATTAGGAGCTCTTCTTGTTTTGTTTTGTTTTCTGATTGTTCTTTCTTTAAAAAATATTCATTTTATTCTTATCTCATGGAGAACAAAACAACGTGAGGATATTGATTTGAAGGTTTTTTTGTTGTTTTTTTTTGCGGTACGCTCACTGCTGCGGCCTCTCCCGTTGCGGAGCACAGGCTCCGGACGCGCAGGCTCAGCGGCCATGGCTCACGGGCCCAGCCGCTCCGCGGCATGTGGGATCCTTCCAGACCGGGGCACGAACCCACGTCCCCTGCATCGGCAGGCAGACTCTCAACTACTGCGCCACCAGGGAAGCCCTGATTTGAAGTATTCTTTTGTATTCTTCATTGTCTTTCTCCTCCAGGTTCTTTCTGGTTTTGTTTTGGCTTCTCTTTTTCATATTAGATGCTTTTCTCAAATGTCTGGTGATCCTTGGTTGTCTGCTCATATTTAAGAGGTGGATACTAAAAAGTACTTGGAAGCCTGTGGAATGGGGTAATTAGTGGACCTGTCCTTCTACTTGGAAGACCCATCTGGACATCAGAGTCTGTCTTTGAGCAATCTTCTTCCTGACCGTGGCAGTGTTGGAGGCTGGCTGCCTGTGGGCCTTACCTGGTGGCTGAAGTGGGCTCCGTTTTAGCATTCAGTTGCTGGGTTTTTCACCCTAGGCCCCTGAGCTGTGTCTGGCCTTCTGTTCAGCCCCTTCACAGAGAGTAAGATGCGTACCCGCCTGCCTGGGTAGGAGAGGAGATGCGGAGGGCTAACCATTCCTTTTCAAGGCTTCCAACCAGTCCACTCTGGGAAGGTGACCCTAATCAGCTTACTCTTGTGTTTCCTGGTGTAGCTTTGGGCTTCAGCTCGCTCTGGTCTACTCTGTCACTTACCACGTGCCCATGTGCTGTCAGTTTCTAAGTGTTGACTTCTCTGCTGACCTCTCCGCTGACCTGTTCTCTCCAGTTCTCTGTTAGAGTTGCACGCTCGTTACCCCTCAATTGAGTGGGGTTCGGGAAGGTGTCCAGTCCATCGCGCAACCCCTCGTACCTTTCTAGGCTTCTCTCTGCCCCTGCTCTCCCCTTCACGCTCGCCCTAGTGGACCAGTTGGATTTCCCAAGCTCACATTGCTTTCCCACTTTCGAGCGTGCTGTTGCTTCTGCCCTTGCCCCTTGTCTGTCCAGTCAATTTCCAGTCGTCCTTGAAGGGTCAACTCAAACATCACCTCCTCTGTACAGTCTGCTCCCTGCCACCTTCCTCCACTCCAGCCCAGGCAGAGCTAATTAGACTCTGGAGTGTTCCAGGAGCACCTCCTGTACACCAAGAGCACATTTTGTAACATTTTCCACGTTGTGTTGTAACTGTAGGTTGCATATTTTCTTTCTTACCGGATGTGAGGGCAGGGGCCACGCCTCATTGTTCCCTGTGCGGCAGTAGTGCGGTCATGCAGTGAGTGCGGGAAGAATGCTTTCTCTAGAAGCGCCGGCCTCCCCCTCCTCTCCGCCTGGTGATGATTAAGTCCTTATCCTCACCTAAGGAATTGCCATATTTCCTCCCGTCCTCAGGTGCCACACAGTCATGAGAGGAGTTCTTGGTTTACCCCACATAGGCTGTCCTGGGAGGGCCCAGCATTAGTTTTTCATTCATAACTGTTTCATACAGAAAAGTCTAATTTTTTGGTTTTTCACATCTCCTGATACTTGTGTGGAATCTTTCATTACTTAAGGCTGGTTGGACTGAGGGGTGGGGTGGGGCGTTGTTGGTTTTTTTCTTAATTTTTTATTTAGGCTGTGTGGTTGTCCCTCCTTTAGAAAGCAGTTTGAGTGAGGATCCTAATAACTGAATTCTTCTTCCTACTCAAATCCAAAAACAGTTTCTGAATATGAATTGTCAGCTTCATCTTGATTCACGGTAAAGAAAATTCAACTCAGTGACAATTATTAGCTCTTAGGATATAGTACCAAGAAAATCCGCGTGGTTTCCTTGGAGGAAGGCCTTTGCAAGATTACATGTCTCCATTTCCTGGCATGGTGGCCCTGCAGTGCTGCCTGAGGACGGCGGGTTAGGATTGATGACGTCTTCACAGACCACCCCGCCCTAAGATTTTTTTCCTTTTTTCTTCCTGTGTCATATCTGACCCCTCTTTTTCCCTCTCTTCATCTCTTCTTTACAGTAATGAGAATTTTTTTATCCTGAGCCAACAGACTTTTCAGTGTCAATATTCTGAAATTCTCCTCTTTCCTCAGTGTGCCTATGACATATATTCATTTTTTTAACTTCAGTTGCAAGTGAATTATGCACCACTGTTACCATATTGCAGACCTGGGTCTCCATGGTGCAGGGCGGGCACTTAGCCTCACTAGGAGTCTCTCGGTGGTATGGTGAATAGTTACTAGTTACTCTTCTGGTGCAGGGGAGCAAAGTCAGGAATGACGATTTCACCAGCTTGGTGACATCATTCCCGATAAAAATTCATGAAGAACATCCTGGAATTACATTCAGGAAGTCTATAGCCATAGGAGGGACACTTTAAGGCTCTTTTCCTTTAATGAGGACACAGGTCAATATTTTTAAAAATCATAAAGGCAAATACTTGTTCTTCATAAAATTTGGAAGTACTGCTAATTACTTTGTAGAGTTTATCCAGGCGACGACAGATACAAACTATGATTAAATTATAGAGCAGAGGTTATTGTGTGATGATGATGAACTTCAAAAACAGGAGAACGACCCTATACAATAGAAGAGAGAGAAGTAGACTATGAAAACAAATTTTCTGCTCCAAAGGATTTACAGACACAGTCTTACAAGTGAAACCTATTATTTCAGTAGACACATACTATGCTTGACCTTCAATTATAATGAATAACCAGTGGTTTCTCCTTTGGAATGTTCTGTTAGGAAACAAACGTTTATCACATAGCTGGAATATTTAAGTGTTTGCTACTGATGTTAATAGTCCTAAAGAAATACAGGTATTCTTCACTTTATATACTAGATGTTAAAATGTAGGTGAACTGAGTTTTTGTAATCATAATTATACTTAAAGTATCCATGTAAGGAAATCTTTCCTATTTAAAAGAATATTCTGTAGAAATTGCCCTCGTTTAGAAGGCAGTTTGGTGTGAAATGGGAATTCTTCACCTAATACATCTGTTTGCTAAACGTCCAGACTTTAGTTTTCCACGAGTAGAGGTAATGTTTGTTTACATACTAAAGCTTAAAACTTGGTACTGAATACTAAAACCGTTTTCAAAGCAAGTCTTAAATACTTAAATAGACTTGATATTTTCTTAGACACTTCAAGCCATGATTTCAGATAAACTAGAAGGGGTCTGGGGTTGGTACGTCTTAAACAGCCCCAAGAGAAGGCTTTCCAATTTTCAAGTCTTAGTACGCGCAGATGTGAGTGGGGTGAAATCTTCTCCTCTGGCCTCCATCCTGGTGTGTTGTTTTTAACCGAGGAAGAGAGGTTTATTCTTTTTGCTTTTGGATACAAATGGTAGATTCCAAGCCTCCTCTCATCGGCTGAAAGTAAGTTTTTCACAAAATGTGGTCCCTCCTGATCCAGTGTCTGGTGTCTGCTGATGTGATCAGTGATCCACCAGCGTTTTTACAACAACTTTAAATGCAGTTGGTGCCGTGACGTGGACGACAACAACAAGAAAAATCCCTAAAAGTACCCTTTGTGCCTCTGTGACATCTATGAAATGAAAGCTGTTTTTATGTACACGCTTCGTAAGAAACATGACCTTTATTTCTCATTTGGAGTAGACTGGAGTCAGGACTTGAGTGGTGTAGCAGGATCGTTAAAGGGGATACTTCAGTGCAGGATTAATTCATTTAGTTCAAATAATTTTAAAAATAAAAAAATTTAAATCATTACTGTACAGCATCTTTCCAGAGATATGAATTGGTGAAAAAGGAACTGTTATGGTACTAATATATGCTTAAAGCTTTAACATATTAGTCGGTTGAAAAGAGTAATTATTCATTTAATTCTGAAATATAAGGTTATGAAGTACCAACATAGAACTCAAGTAGATTTGCTGACTCCCTCAAAGAATTTTAAGTAATAAATGATTCTGTCGGGTTTTTTAATTTTATAAATTTTAAAACTTTGATTATAAAAAATTCAGTAACACGTCAAAAATAAATAAAGAACCCAGATATTTTACCACATTTGCTATTTTATCCCTTTATTCTTTTTTTTCTGTGCTGTATTTAAGGCAAATCCCAGATAGCATGTCCTTTCACCCATACTTATGTCAATATAAATCTCTTCAAAATGTGGGATTTCCTTCCATAACCACAGTGCTGTTATCTGTCATACCACCTCTTATCTTTACTTTGAAGAAGGTCTTGTCAGATTAAAGTAAATGATTTGTCTGGGGCTTGGATTAGCCATGGCTTTAAAGGAGGGCATCTGTTACATCAAGAAGATGGGTGTTCATTCTGAAGTTTTTCTTTGTCTTGCACTGTAAGATAGGAAATGGTTTATAAAGGAAACTTTAAAAAGCAGTGTAAATCTTTACTTTCTCAGCTAAAAATGTGATGTTGCCACCGTAGTTTTGTAAATGAAAAGTAATTTTCTGATACTTGACATACAGGAAGTGACTGTCTCATAGATGAGGCCCGATCATAGATAGAAAAAAAGTCAGACTTAACAAAAACCAAAATAAAAAGAGTCCCAGTTTGTTATTTGCAAGGAGTCTTTTCTTCACCATAAGAAAATATTCTGCTCTGCTGGCTGTGTAAGTGCTGACTGCCCCCCACAGTGCTGCCCCCACCTCTCCAGGGAGCCTGCATGTAGTCCTTTTAGGTAGTAATTACGGAACTGTATAGGTCTTAGCTTCCCTGGAAAGACTTGAAAGCCATTGTGCTAACACAGTGAGAGAAGAACATGGAAATCTCTTACACAAGCTCTTGTACTCAAATTATTTATTACTATTATTATTTTTAATCCACAAACTCACTAGAGGAACAACTCAGTGAACCATTCTTATTCTGAAGACCCTCAGTCGCGAGGGAGCTGTAAGTAGGTTAAAGGACCTGTGAGTACAGCTCCTGCCTAGTGGCTTGTGGAAACATAGCTTTGAAATTTTAATCTAAACCAGTGGAAAAAGTGATTCTCTTCCCTCTCTTCCCATTAGATTTTCCCATGAGTTTTTAGTGGTGCATGTACTAAAAAAGTACTGTACAAGGGAAGCTCATCTTTATTTAAAGCCTTGAACTGAACATATATAGGAATGCTTCTTGCCAAAATAGGCAAGGAGGATGTGAGTAACGATGAAGGAAAATAATGGAAACATGCTCAGGAAAGGAGATCAGGAGATGGCCTCCCACCCATTGTGGCTATCTTTACACTACTGTGAATACAGTTTCAACGTTTTTGGATTTTGTTTGTACGTGTGTGTTCTGGATATTCTGCTGAGCTCTTCATAGGAGAAAATAGATTTTCTTTAGCAAAAACAGGTGAAACTACTGTTTGTACTATTTTGTGCTGTTTGGGTTGAGTGACATTGGCAACTAAGTCATTTAAAAATTAAATTGCTCTTTGTTATCTCCAGACTCAGATCATTGTTGGATCACTATATAGAACACTCAGTACAGATAAATTATAAAATATGCCAAATAGAAAATCTTCCTTGAAATTTACATTTGGCAGTTCAGGTTAAGAATGAAAGGCGGGAGGCAGTTTTTGTGTACAATGGCTGTTACTTAATACACCCTTTAAAGACTATGTTGGGCAGGAGCGATGTTAGCAGAATGGCAGAATAGCAAGCTCTGGACCCTCCTTTCTTCAACAGGCACACCAAATCAGTAATACACAGACCAGTTCCCTTTGTGAGAAATCCAGAAACCAGTTGAGAGGCTTCCGCACCCCAAGTGTGTGTGAAACCAGCCACATCAGAAATGGTAGGAAAATTTGAGATACCCTCTTGCCGTAATCACCACCCCTGGCAAAGTGCCATATGATTGGGAGAAAACTCCCAGCTTCTCCCTGGGAAGAGAAGGAAAGAACTGGATCATACATCCAATATTCTGATTTTTTTCCCTGGGTGTAGCCTAAGCCACTGGCTTCTGTCTCATCTGTCTCAAAGGGCTGATTGAACACCGGGGTGACTGAGAACAGAGGTGGCAGTTTGAACTGTCACTCAACACGGCCCCTCCTCCTGGCCCAACACAGAGTGAGCTGGTGAAAAAAAGCCCAGATTCCAGCTTCTACTTTGTGGGGGGGCTTTGTGGGCAGGGAGAGTTGGACCATGTATCCAATGTTCAGATTTCCTGAGGACTGCCCAAGGGACTGGCTTCTGAATTAGAGCACTGACATGACCCAGCATACTCTATACACCTTGGGGCCACTAAGAACAAAGACAGTGGTTTGGACTAGCAAGATAAATCTCCAGACACTGACCCCAGTGACATGGAGATACATAATTTACCTGACAGAAAATTCTAAAACGCAGTCATAAAGATGCTCAGTGAGTTCAAGAGAACAAAGCATGAACCAAGCGAGGCTTTCAGATGTTTTTTAAAAATTAGCAGTTAAGTAGCTGAGGTGTACAACAACTGAAATGAAGAATACACTGGAGGGTTTCAGCAGCAGATTAGATGAAGCAGTGGAAAGAATCAGGAAACTTGAAGATGGGTCGTTGGAAATTATCTAGTCAGAGGAGGAAAAAAGAGTGAGAGCATGAAGAAAGCTTGAGGGGCTTGTGGGATAGCATCGCATGGACCAATATATGTATTATGGGTGTCTCAGAAGAAGAGAGAGAGAAAGGGGCAGACTGTTCATTCAAAGAAATAGTGGCTGAAAACTTCCCAAATCTGGGGAATGAAATGGACATCCAGATTCAGGGCTCCTCATGGATCCCCAATAAGATGAACTCAGAAATCCACACAGAGATACATTATAATCTAATTGTCAAAAGTCCAAAGGCAAAGCGAATTTTTAAATCAGCAAGAAAAAAGCAACTTGTCTCATGTAAGGAAACTGCCATAACACTTTCAGTCCAGGAGGGGTTGTGACTACATATTCAAAGTGCTGAATGAAAAAACACCTGCCGATTAAGAATGCTATACCTTGCAAAACTGTACTTAACAAGTGATGGAGAGATAAAGGCTTTCCCAGACACACAAAAGTTGAGGTAGTTCATCACCACTAGACCTACCTTACAAGAAATGCTAAAGGGAGTTCTTTAAGTTGACATGAAAGGATGATAAACAGCAGTATGAAAGTACAAAACTCGCTCATAAAGGTGTAGACAAATACAGACTATTTTGTTACTGTAATGGTGATGGATATATCACTTTTAATTATAATAAAAGTTAAAAGACAACTATTAAAAATAACTAATTATAAAACTATGCCAGTGGATGCACAATATAAAAATATATAAATTGTGACATCAGTAACATAAAATGCAGTGGGAGGGGAGAATTAAAAGTAGAGTAACTATAATTTCTTTTATGTAAGCCCCATAGTAACCAAAGAAAATACCTATAGAAGTAAAAGAAAAGCAAAAGAAGCAAAAGAAAAAGAGAAAGGAATCAAAGCATATGAATACAAAAAAATCAATGAAACACAAAGGAAGACGGCAAGAGAGGAAAAGAGGGGCAGAAGAACTAAAAGACTGACAGAAAACAGTTAACAAAATGGCAGTAATAAGTCCTTCCCTATCAATAATTACTCTAAATGTAAATAGATTAAGCTCCCTAATAAAAAGACACAAAGTAGTTGAATGGATGAAACAAAAAACAAGATACAACTATATGCTGCCCATAGGAGGCTCACTTTAGATTTAAGATCATATATAGGATGAAAGTGAAGGGATGGCAAAAGATATTCCATGCAGACGATAACCAAAGAGAACAAGGGTGACTATAATTATATCAGACAAAATAGATGTTGAGTCAAGATCTGTCACAAGAGATAAGGAAAAACATAAAGGCAAAAGGGTCAATTAACCAGGGAGAAATAACAATTATAAATATATATGCATACAACATTAGAGCACCTAAGTATATAAAACACTAAATTATTATGTAAAGCAAACATTGACAGAGCTAAAAGGAGAAATAGCAATACAGTAATGGTAGGAGACTTCACTACTCCACTCTCAATACTGGATAGAACAACCAGACAGAAAATCCATAGAGGAACAGTGAACTTTAACAACACTGTAAACCAAGTGGACCTAAGAGACGTGTTCACTTTTTTCATTTTAAATACCATATCAGGTTTATTTCAATAATAATTGTATACATAGTATAGTGTGTCACATACTGTTTGCTATTTTTATGTGAGGATAGAAACAAAACTGGGTAAAAAGAATTTTTTTTTTTACTTTAATGAACTTAATTTTTTTCTTAATTTGTTTTTAACATAGTAGTGTCTACATGTCAATCCCAAACTCCCAATCTTTCCCTCCCCCTCCCCACACCCTTCAGCGCTGGTAACCATAAGTTCATTATCTAAGTCTGTGAGTCTGTTTCTCTTTTGTAAATAAGTTCATTTGTATCTTTTTTTTTTTTTTCAGTCTTGGCTATTGCAAACAGTGCTGCAGTGCACATTGAGGTGCATGTATCCTTTCAAACCATGTTTTTCTCCAGAGAATATGACCAGGAGTGGGATTGCTGGATCATATGGTAGCTCTATTTTTAGTTTTTTAGGGAACCTCCATACTGTTCTCCATAGGGGCTGTACCAATTTACATTCCCACCAACAGTGTAGGGGGGTTCCCTTTTCTCCACACCCTCTCCAGCATTTATTGTGTGTAGATTTTTTGAGGATAGCCATTCTGACTGGTGTGAGGTGATACCTCACTGTAGTTCTGATTTGCATTTCTCTAATAATTAGCGATGCTGAGCATCTTTTCATGTGCCTCTTGGCCATCTGTATGTCTTCTTTGAAGAAATGTCTATTTAGGTCTTCTGCCCATTTTTTGACTGGGTTGTTTGTTTCTTGGATATTGAGCTGCATGTGCTGTTTGTAAATTTTGGAGACTAATCCCTTGTTGGTAGCATCATTTGCGAATATTTTCTCCCATTCTGTGGGTTGTCTTTTCGTTTTGTTTGTGGTTTCCTTTGCTGCGCAAAAGCTTTTGAGTTTATTTTTTATTTTATTTGTTTATTTTTATTCCATCACTCTGGGAGATGAATCAAAAAAGATATTTCTGTGATTATTCTCCTTATGTCAAGGAGGGTTCTGCCTATGTGTTCCTCTAAGAGTTTTATAGTATCTGGCCACCATCACCCTGGTACCAAAGCCGGACAAAGACACTATAAGAAAAGAAAATTACAGATAAATATCCCTGATGAACATAGATGCAAAAATTCTCCACAGAATATTAGCAAACTGAATTAAACAGCACATTAAAAGGATACCCCTGGGATGCAAGGATGTTCAACATTATAAGTCAATTAATGTGATACACCACATTAACAGAATATAGGATAAGAACCGTGTTCTCAATAGATGCAGAAAAAGAGCATTTGACAAAATCCAGCACCATTTCAGGATAAGAAAACTCTAAACGAGGAATAGAAGGAAATTAATTCCACATAACGAAGACCATACATGAAAATTCCACAGCTAATATCATACTCAGTGGTGAAAAACTGAAAGCTTTTGCTCTGCGATCAGGAACAAGATGATACCTGCTCTCTTTACTTTTATTTGACAAAATACTAGAAGTCTTAGGGCAGTTAGGCAAGAAAAACAAAGAAAAGACATTCAAATAGAAATCATGACATAGTTTTATATGTAGAAAACCCTAAAGACTACACATACACAAAAAAACTGTTAGAATAAATGAATTCAGTAAAATTGCAGGATCCAAAAATCAGTGTACAGAAATCAGTTGCATTTTTATATACTAGCAATGAACTCTCTGAAAAGGAAATGAAGAAAACAATCCCATTTACAATTGCATCCAACGGAATAAAATACTTAGGAATAAACTAGATTAAGGAGGTGAAAGACTTGTACACTGAAAACTATCAAACATTGAGGAAAGAAATTAAAGAAGACACCAATAAATGGAAAGACATCCCGTGTTCATGGACGGGAAGACTTATTATGGTTAAAGTGTCCATACTGCTCAAATCTATTTACAGATTCAGTGCAATCCTTATCAAAATCCCAATGGCATTTTATACAGAGATAGGGAGAAAATTCTAAAATTCAGATGAAGCCACAAAGGTCCTAGACTAACCAAAACAATGTTGTGGAAAAGAACAAAGCTGAAGGAATCACACTTCCTGATTTCAAAGTACACTACAGTGCTATACCAAATATAACGCTGCGGTACTGGCATAAACACCAATGGCACAGAGACCAGTGGAACAGAAATTTAACCCATATGTAGTCAACTGATCTTCAGCAAGGGTGCCAAGAATATACAATGAAGAAAGGGTAGTCTCTTCAATACATGGTTCTAGGAAACTGGATAGCCACATGCAAAAGGATAAAATTGGACCCTTATACCATATACAAAAATCAACTAAAAAATGGATTAAAGATTTAAACACAAGATCTGACACCGTAAAACTCCTAGAAGAAAACATAGGGGACACTTCATGACATTGGTCTTGGCAATGATTTCTTGGATATGACACCACAAGCATAGGCCGCAAAAGCAAAATTAGCGAAGTAGGGCTATATCAAACTAGGAAGTTTCTGCACAGCATAGAAACCAATTAACAGAGTGAAAAGGCGACCTGTGGAATGGGAGAAAATATTTGCAAACCACATATGTGATAAGTAGTTAGTATCCAAAATATATAAAGAACTCCTTCCACTCAATAGCAAAAAAAAATTAAAAATAATGAAAAATTAATAAAGTATAGAAAAACAAAGAGAAAAGCCAGAATAAAAAATGGGCAGAGGACTCAAATAGACATCTCTCCAAAGAATCCTTACATTGACCAACAAGTATATGAAAGATGCTCAACATGACTAATCATCAGGAAATACAAATCAAAACCACTGTCCGATACACCTTATACCTGTCAGGATGGCTGTTACTTAAAAAAAGAAAAAAAAGTGCTGGCAAGGATGTGGAGGAACTGGAACCCTTGTACACTGTAGTGAGAATGTAAAACGTTGCAGATACGGAAGTTCCTCAAAAAATTACAAATAGAACTACCATATGACCCAGCAATCCCGCTTGTGGCTGTGTATTCAAAAGAATTGAAAACAGGGTCTTAAAGAGGTATTTGCACAGCCATGTTCATTGCAGCATTATTCACCATAGCCAAGATGTGGAAACAACCTAAATGTCCATCAGTGAATGAAAAGATAAAGAAAATGTCATATATTCTTACAATGAAATATACACATACAGTGAAATACTGTCTTAAAAAGGAAGGCTAGGGGCTTCCCTGGTGGCGCAGTGGTTGAGAGTCCGCCTGCCGATGCAGGGGACGCGGGTTCGTGCCCCGGTCTGGGAGGATCCCACATGCCGCGGAGCGGCTGGGCCCGTGAGCCATGGCCGCTGAGCCTGCGCGTCCAGAGCCTGTGCTCCACAACAGTGAGAGGCCCGCGTACCGCCGAAAAAAAAAAAAAAAGGAAGGCTAAATAATATAATAAAAAACCTTGAGGACATTATGCGAAGTGAAATGATCCAGTCACTAAGGTCCAAATACTTCATGATCTCATGTATATGAGATATCTAAAATAATCAAACATATAGAAGCAGAGAGTAAAATTGTGGTTGCCCAGGGCTGGAGGGAGGGGAGAACAGGGAATTGAAGTTCACTTGCTATAAAGTTTCAGTTATGCGAGATTAACAAGTTCTAGAGATCTTTTGCACAGCGTTTTGCCTATAGTGAACGATATTGTACACTTAAAACTGTATTGTACACTTAAAAATTTATGAGTGTAGATCTCGTATTAAGTATTCTTACCACAATTTTTTTAAAAATATATGTATTTTTTTAAATTGGTAGTCTAAGTTATTTTAAAGTCAATTTTTTGTCAGTTTAGTGTTATATTTTCTTCATATGCTTATATTAATACCACAGCATGGCAGCGGCCTTGGTTCTGACGCAGAGCCCTTGCAGGAATGACGGTCTTTGTCCGGATGGCTGCACTACAGGATTGAGCTTCCCAGGGTTCCCTTTGGCATTCCTAAACCTCGAATGCCTTGCTGCTCTGACAGCCCTACCATTGGCATTGAATACATCCTGGTGTCATTTTAGAGGGAGGTGATGTGTGTCACTAAGAGTGACAGACACTCTCCTGACTAAATTCTAGGCAGGCCCTACTCTTCTTGACTGGGCCTCAGCCTTGGCCTGTCAAACTAGATTCGCATCACAAATGTTTCATTCTCTCTCTCTCTCTCTCTCTGTCTTGAACAAACACTAGCATAGTTTCTGTCCACGCAAGGCTGTGTAGCTAAAGATGACAACTCCAGCCTTCCGATGTTCTTGCCTGGGAAAGCTCGAGGCTGCCGGAAGAATTACAGCACCTGAAACTAGGGCCCCTGTCTCCCAGTCTCTGGACCTTAACTAGCAAAACCCAGATGGCCTAATGACACTGACAGTCCCCACCTCCCACTTTTGGCAAAATTTCCACTTCCCTGGCTCTGCCCTAGCCCCCGCCTCCCTCGCTGCCCTCTCATTCTCCCTTTAAAATGCGCAGTCATGTCTGCACTAGTGGAAGTTGGGTTCACCTCCTTCTTATTGCAGTAGTGATTACTGGGTAAAAATCTGTCCTTACCTCCTTGACTAGTGTCCGGCTTCACTGATCTTTGACACCAGTCACAGGTGCTGTTGGGTCTGCCCTCATCACCGTGTACCCTGACAGCTACCATTGAGTCAGAAGACCGTCACTGTCCTCAGACCAGGAAATCGTTTCCTCTGAGCCCTTTTGTTGAAGTTTATTAGTAGCCACAGGAGGAAATTACTGTTTCTGTATACTGAGAAATATATTTAGATATGTTTCAAAGATTTGGAGCATTTTGAAACAGGAAAGGATTTGAGAGCTCATCTAATATACCTTTTTTAGATGACAGAAGAGAACAGATACTCAGGAAGGTAAATGATCAATTCGAAGTTACATAAGTATTTAGGAGTCAAAATAGAACCAGACCCCTAGCCAGCCAACTCCCAGTTCTGAGTTCTTTGCAAAGAAAAGGATGTTTCCCCAGAAGATTTAAGACTGTCTTTACCAAACAGGTTAAGCAGACTTCAGCGTCACCTAGCACCTCTTTCCCAATCCAAGGACCACGTGGTAAGTGGCCTGGGTGTTTTCACCCCGCTCCAGAGATCTGATATGGAGCTGTGCTCCTGAAACTTTTCTCTCTACCTCATTCCCTGTGTAGTAAATATATTTTAATAGTATATTCACATGGTATATAATTCTAAATGTTCAAAAGGATATATGATGAAAAGTTCCATTTTCCCCACTATCCTCAAGCCACCCACTTCTGTTCCCCAGACGTAATTGGTGTTTCCAGTTACCTGTGTATCCTTCTGGAGGTATCCTGTTTTTAAATTAGTCCTCTAGTCATTCTGTTCCCCACCCCACCCCCAGAAATCATGTGTAGGTGTCTTAAAAGGGTGAACAAACTTTAAAATGGAGCCTGAAAGATTTGGGGAAGAACATTCTAGCAATGGGAATTATCTAACATTAAATTCAGTACCTGAGGCAGATAGAATATCTCCTTCTCTGAAAATCTTTGAACTTAGCATAGTCTCTCATCTTTATGGGTTAGTTTATAAGCAGTTATTCTGCAGTGAGGAGATGAAATGACTTCAAAATTACATGTTTGGACCAAAGATACAAATTTTTATTCTATATTTTGGGTGAGATTTCTTTCCCATATTTATCAGAATAAGTCTTAAAATGTCCATTTTAGAAATGCATGTTATAGTCAATTGTGAAATTATATTTCATCTTTTTTTTTGAACCAGGAAATACTCTGTTAATCAACTGAGCAATTCTGTCCTTTACAACTGTCTGATTGCAATGACTATTTCCTTAGTTGCAAAATACTCAAATCTAGCCTTGAAGCACATTGACAAGCTAGTGTTCTGAAACCCAACAGGGAGGTCTTTTCAAAACAAAAGTTTTACTGTGGTGGCATCTCAGGACAGAAGGTTCCTTCTAAAGAGCAAAGGGACGTCACGGCCTGTCCCTTCACTCCTCCCTCCACGGTAGTGCATTTAGACATTTGCCACCAACGGAGCTGAAGTTACTGCAGGCGTATCTCAGGGATGTGTGGGCTTGGTTCCAGACCACTGCAGTAAAGTGAGTCACACAAATTTTTAGGTTTCCCAGTGCATATAAAAGTTATGTTTACACTGTACCGTGGTCTGTTAAGTGTGCAACAGCGTTATGTCTAAAAGAACAATGAACATACCCTAATTAAAAAAAGACTTTTTTTAAAAAAAATTAATTTTTATTTTTGGCTGTGTTGTGTCTTCGTTTCTGTGCGAGGGCTTTCTCTAGTTGCAGCGAGCGGGGGCCACTCTTCATTGAGGTGTGCGGGCCTCTCACTGTCATGGCCTCTCGTTGCGGAGCACAGGCTCCAGATGCGCAGTCTCAGTAGTTGTGGCTCACGGGCCCAGTTGCTCCGCGGCATGTGAGATCTTCCCAGACCAGGGCTCGAACCTGTGTCCCCTGCATTGGCAGGCGGACTCTCAACCACTGCGCCACCAGGGAAGCCCTAAAAAGACTTTATTGCTAAAAAACGCTAACCATCATCTGAGTGAGTCGTAACCTTTTGGCTGGTGGAGGGCCTTGTCTCCATGTTGGTGGCTGCTGGCTGGTCAGGCTGGTGGCTGCTAAGGCTGGGGTGCCTGTGGTAGTTCTTACAGTGAGATAGCAGTGACGTCTGCCCCATCAGTTGACTCTTCCTTTCATGAACCATGTCTCTGTAGCATGCAGTGCTGTTTGATAGCATTCTATGCACAGTAGAACTTCTTTCAAAATCAGAGTCAGTTCTCTCAAACCCTGCTTTATCAAGTAAGTTTGTCATATTCTAGATCCTTTGTTGCCATTTAAATAATCAGTTAAGTTCGCCATCTTATATGGACATGGTTTGTGATGCCCCAAAATAATTACAGTAGTAACCTCAAAGGTCACTGATCACAGATCACTCTAAAAAATATAATAATGAAAAAGTTTGAAATGTTGTGAGAATTACCAACATACGACACAGATACACAGAGTGAGCGAATCCTGCTGGGAAGCTGGCACTTGCTTGGCACAGGGTGGCCACAGACCTTTAATTTATAAAAAAAAACACAGTATCTGCAAAGTATAATAAAACAAGGCCTACCTGTAGTAGGAATTTGTAATCACTTTGTTATCCTCTCCCCCAGCTTTAAATCACAAAAGCAAATAAATGGGGCAAAGTCAGTTCCTTTTGTAGCTGGTTCCAATGCTACTGGTTAAAGTCTACTACAAAAAAGGTGAACAGTTACAGAAGCACATATTTTTATAGTTGAAATCTCCTAATATGGTCTTTATTCGAGAATTTAGATGCGTACCAGTCTCCAAAGGTAAAATCACTGGGATATATGTCATCACTGGTTCCAAAACATAAAGCTTTTGAATGATTTGCTGTCTTCTTCCTACCTCCTTTGGTCTGTGGCTTGGTTCGTTTTTAATTGCTGGTGATAATTGTGTTACATTTTAAAATAATTACATCTAAAACTAGTTTAGAATGGAGTACATTTAAATGGAGAGATTATATGTGGACACCACAATTTTTTAAACATTGCATTGATACTAAACACTGCCCTGCAATAGTGTCCCCCGTCCCTGAGGGACCGCCGTTGAACTGGTGTGGCCTGAGGCCTAGCAGGTTTCTACCACCTTCTTTGGTTCTTAGTGCACCCATTACAGAGGGAGCATTGTCCCTGCCCCTCTGTGAAGCCTGCAGTCCAGTAGAGAAAACAGCAGGAAAAATATGAGACAGAAATTTATGTCATCCATAACTGAAAGTGTTTTGGAGGCCAATTTTATGGGAGGATTTGAGCACTGGTTTAGTTTAAAGAAGAAAGGAAAGAAGTTGTTGCTTCATTTGTAGGAAAATTTGGGCAAAGGCCAAAGCTTTGGGCAGAAATTTGTTTGCTAATAGTCACTGGGCATCCGCTCATGCCAGGCAGCATGGGAGAACCTGGGGGTGCAGACCTGCCCTCAAGAACCTCATGGTTTAATGGGAAAGACAGACATGCAAAAACAGTGTTGTGGGAGCCATGGTTAGAGTGAGGTTAATTCTGTGTAGGGGGCCCCCAAAAGCCTCGTCTGAGCACCTGTAACGTATCAGACACTGTACTGGACACTGGAGATAAAGCCACAGTCTTTGCTGGCAGAGGACCTGCTGTGTGTGGGGGTCAGGGGATGGGTGAGGTTATGAATCTCATCTGGGACATGTTGATTCTGAAGGGCCTGGCCTTCGACACATCCAGGGGTACGTGGCTGGCAGGCAGTTGGACCTGTGAGTCTGGAGCTTAGGGGAATGGCCTGGGCAGGAAGCCAGCTCTGAATGGGGTCCTTGAGGCTGTGGATGTGACTCTGACCTCCTAGAAAGGGAAGGAGGTCTGGGGCCAAGCCTAAAAGAGGAGACAGAGCCTGGGAAAAAGGAGCCGGCACCATTCTGTCCAGAGCACCAGAATTAAGGAGTGGAAGCTGCAGGGACGGATGCGTTTGCCAGTGTGTGCATTTATTATTATTAGACTTCTCTGTCTTGTTCTCTTGAAGTCCTTGGCTCATAGAAGCTTTATCTCATTGGAAATGATTAGGCATGAAAAGAACTTGTAATAGAGGAGAGTTTTGAAAATCTGATTTTATGTCATATCAGTGTTCTTCAGTTATCTGACACACTTGTTCCAAAACAGAGTAACTTCCTCCATCACTGCTTGACAACCCGACTGTTAGGGTTGCCTTTTTCCTTCTCTCTGATCCTAACAGTGCATCATCTCTCCAGAGAGATGTAGTCGGAGGCGATTAATGACGGGGGATTTGGCAGCTGGGTTTTTTTTGTCCTCTTTTGCTTTACTGTGATGTTGAACACTGAAAACTCATTAAGCCACCAGGCCTTTATTCAGGAATTAGATGGTGTCTGTTCTTCTCCAAAATGGAAAAATGTGAGTGTTACTCAAAAGATGCTTCATTTCCTCCTTCCCTTCACAAACCCTGCCATGTGTCATCGGATATGACAGGCCCTGAGGAGGTCGCAGCGATCAGAGCAGACATAGTCCATGTCCTCAGAAGCTTGCGGTCTAGCATGGGAGTCAGACAAATCAAATAATCCCACAGTCAGATGTGAGAATAGTGGTGATTGTGCCAGTGGAGACTGCGGGAGCCATAACAGGCGGGTGCGGGAGCCATAACAGGCGGGTCCGGGAGCTTGTTTGCGGTTGGTCCGTTTTAATCCTGGGCACTTGAGAAGAAGGGTTGTTTGCCCTTGCCTGCTAATGAGCTACGTTTAGGAGAAACAAAGTCACAGGTGGTGAAATAACCCCTTCACGTACACCATGGTACAGGGCTGCCCTTCAGACATGCTTGAACAAATGGGTGAGGATGTGGAAAGGGGAGAAGAAAAGCCTGCTTCCTGGGATGTTGCCTTACAGTGGGGCTCCCACACGTCTTTTTCTTCTGAAATACGTAAATTGTACATTTCAGTTGAAGTTACAGGAGGTCACGCTCCATATTTATCTTCTCTGCAAACTGCTCGGGAAGCATATTCAGTGTCTGCCTCTGCCAGGGCTTCAGTGGCTCTGACCCACCGCTCCAGTGTCTGCCTCTCTCTGCCCGTGTCACATGAGGTCTTTGTGGACATGCTGGTGGATACTGTTTATTTTCTCTGTTGGCAGCCAAGAATTCAGCTTTTTCTAAAATGATTTTTACTATGTTCCTATTACGTCTTATCTGTTTTTTCCTTTAAGCAGCGTTCGATGATGATTCATCACTGGCCTTGGGGGAAAACTGTTTTAGCTTCTTTTTTTTTTAAGTTTACAATCATTAAAAATGTAGATCATGTTTAAAGGTTTTGTTCTTTTTTTTTGCGGTACGCGGGCCTCTCACTGTTGTGGCCTCTCCCGTTGCGGAGCACAGGCTCCAGACGCGCAGGCTCAGCGGCCATGGCTCATGGGCCCAGCCGCTCCGTGGCATGTGAGATCTTCCCGGACCGGGGCATGAACCCGCGTCCCCTGCATCGGCAGGCGGACTCTCAACCACTGTGCCACCAGGGAAGCCCTAAAGGAATATTTGATGGACAATTGGTTTATCTAAAACAGCTGTAAATTCTGTGAGCATATTACTGCTGAAATGAAATACATCTTCCCTTGCAATTAATCTCTCGTAATCATCAGGATAATTGCCTATTGATTGTCACTGACTTTAATTCACTCATGTAACCGTAAATACTTATTGAGTGCCTACTGTACCCAAAGCTCTGTTAGGTGCCAGGGGTACAGCTGTGGACGGTCTTGGCCCTCAAGGAGCTCAGTGTCAGAATCTAAAAAGCAAACAGTAGCATGGACCTAAAAGTCTTAAATAACTTTCCCTTTGTGTAGATCCTGGTATGGTTCTCCCAATGAGTTGTCGGTGGATAGACAGATGTCATTAGACACAAAAGATACAAAGATTTCAATGCCGGCAGACGCAGAAACCGCAGAGCCTAGCACACAAAGCAGGAGATAACACGGTGTACTCCTCAGGGAGGTCCTGCTTCCCAGGCCCCAAGGGTCCCCTCAGGGTCGTCCAGTGGGATGACGCCCGTCGGGGGGGCTTTGAGCAGCCACGAGCAGCTCCTCTGCCGCTCCGATGGAGGGCGTCCGCCGCCGCCCAGTCTCCCTCTGCATGCTTGTGCTTAAGCCCTGGCCGTGTGTCTGCCTGCGGGCCGGGTGGCTGGGGGGGGCCCTCAGCACACAAGGCGTCAGGCCTGTCTCAGCTCCGTGCCGGCAGCGCTGGCGCTTACCTCCCAGGATTGTTTTGACAGTTAGTGAGGTAAACTGGTTAGAATAGTGCTTAGCCCAAAGTAAGCACTTAATGAATGTATTAATATCATGAATTCATTATAACATTATTACTTAAATACATCAACACCATTATTAGTCTCAGTGAAATAGAACATGAGACAAACATGCTTACATACACTTAAAGTTTTTCTTTAAGAGATTTTTAACAATGAACCTCTGCTGCTGCTTTTTTTTTTTAAGAAAAATAAGAGAATATTACCCTCTTCTTAGCCCTCCTCCTTCAACCAAAAAAGCAAAACAAAGAAAAACAACCCACAGAAGGTGAAACAGTGATTTTGCTGGTGTTTGAAAACGTCCACATAACATAATGAATATATTTATTATAGCATTAGTCACGTTTCACTAATAGAGGACTAAAATTCTTCCAGTAATAGCCAGCTAAGTTTCCGCCACTTCCTGCTTTGTGTATTTCCTCAGTTGCTTACCTGGTCTCTTTCTTTAGTCCTGGTGGACAAGTCAAGATGGTGAGGTTTGCCAGAAACCACAGACCTGTCTCCCCGTCCATCACGAGTCCTGGTCCTTGGTTGCAGGTGCTGTTTGGCACGGCTGACGGGCAGGTGATCGTCATGGACTGCCATGGCAGGATGCTGGCCCACGTCCTCCTGCATGAGTCAGACGGCATCCTCAGCATGTCTTGGAACTACCCCGCCTTCCTAGTGGAGGACAGCAGCGAGAGTGACACCGACTCCGATGACTACTCCCCGCCCCAAGGTAGCTCGCGGGCTCCGTGGGGACAAGAGTGTGGAAGGAGAATGAACCCATCCGCAGGGGAAGGGACAGGCCCGCCGTGCGCACGGCTCCCTGACCTACTGGGCAGGGTTCTCAACGGAAGCGCAAGGCAGAACTGGCCTAATCTCTGTTCTTGGTTGGACCGTCTTCTCTCTGCCATCCCTTTTTGCAGAATCACTGGTCAGGTTGATGAAGCTCCATTGGCTTAGGTTTTCCTAGATATAAAACAAGACTTATGGCCGTTTCCACGTCCCTGGGGTGTCGTGGGACTTAGCTGCTTAGTGAGAGTAGAGAGAGCTGGAGATGAAAAATGCTGTGCCATTATTCTTATACCCTAATCTGTGGTGTTTCAAATCCTTAATGTTATTAAAGCCCGTAGCTTTAGTTGTGTGGGGAAAGGATTAGCTCTGCCCGTAGTGAAGGCCAGTACACTGGGCTGGTATCCATGCCCCTGTCTTTTTTTTATTTCAGGCAGAAGGTCTGGGCTTCCTCAGTTCAGGTGAACCTGCCGCCCTCACCCCCTGCCCCCAAGCCTCACAGTGACGTTAGATTAGAGTAGATGACGTCGGAGTTTTTTAACATTTGGACCAGTAATGAAAGATTGTTTCAGACCTTTGGTGGGGATAATTTCAGGTTCCAACTTCCTTCACCCCTTGCAGTGTGTCTTAGCTCTCAAAGCAGAAGCCTTTGGTGTCGACGCTGGCCATCACCAATGTCAGCTCTCAGCACTGGCCCACTTAGGGCTCTGGCTCTTCCCCAGTGTCCCATCCCCTGCTCCAACCTCTTTTTTTAAAAGGAGAATATGTTACGAATAGTGGAAGGAAAAGACTCCCCGTGGCCACGTGCTGCGGGACTTCCGGGCAGCTGTGCTCACACCGCTGGCTGAGTGCCCTTAATGGGCTAAAGGCACACGCTGGACAATGTCTACTCTTCTCTGTGACTGTGGGCATGTTCAGCCTGTGAAGGGCTGGTCCAGGGAGAGTATTTTTAACTTTCTCCCCCATCAGCATCTGCCCTCACTGGTACTTGGAGTCTTCTCCCTCTTGTCCCAGACGTGATAAAGTGTCATGCTTCCCAGAGACGTACACATATACGTCACCATTCGTGCAGTTAGGGAGAAGGCAGTGTTCAGACGGGTAATGAAAGATTGTTTCAGACCCTGTGAAAAAAGTGTAGATTGGCGGTAGTGTTTCAGGATTGGTGGGTGTCGGGAGGGAGAGCGTTCTTCGCTCCTGGAAATCCATCACTTCGTGGGGCCCCAGCCTTGAGCGAAGTGCTGATCCATCCTCCACCTCGTGGCGATGAAGCCAGTGTCTTTCAGCCTTGGGCTCGGCATCCTTTTAAAACAGAACTTTGCTAGATTGAATGCATATTTGCTTATCCACATTTATTAGGGGAAGAAACAAGATCCAGAGACCAAGTTGCTAAAGCAAGTCCAGAGTAAGTCTCGGAGCAGAACGCAGTTCCTGGCTACTACGCTAACCTGTTGCCCTCTTCAGAAGCAGAGGCCAGTTTGGAGGATGACTGGGATTTACCATTCAGATAGAGCAGGGTGTTTCTTGGTGGCCTAGGGAATTTGAGCACAGAGGTAGGTACCTGCAGCATCTTAAAAGTGAAGCAAAGGAGAGTCATAACTGGGGATCCTCCGTAGGCGGGGCTGAGCATGGTGAGCGAGCAGAGATCAGGCTGCCTGCCCTGGGTGGGAGAGTACAGAGCGTCACCCCTCACGGCTCCTGCCTTCATGCACAGTCTCCTCGCACGCACGAGGCAGGGTTCCCTTCTGCTGGCCGTGCGCTGGGTGTGAGCCACATCCGGCCTTGGCCTTCTCTCCAGGTGTGGGGTCTCTTCTGGTAAAAGCAGAGAGCTCATGGTGGCTGCTCACTTCCTGTAATGTTCAGTGAAAGTGTGTTCAGTGTTGAAAGGCAGCTTTTCTCTGTACATTGGACCAGGATTAAGAAAATGTTTTCATCCCTCTTCGCACCATCCTTATATGTTACGTGACATTAAAATAATTTACGTTTGCACATCATCAGAACCATGTAAACCCGTGACCACGGGGGTTAATAAACTCTGCACGCACGCTCTCAGCACGGCGTACAGAGCCCAGGGAGCCCTGCTCGGTGCCCTCGGGGCTTCGGCCCCCAGCGCCTCTCATTCCAGGGGGCTCCGTGTAGTTCCTGAGTGCTGTGCAGCACTGCCTTACTTGGTAATGTCCCAGCCCAGAGTCTGGTCTGCACTGTTGGGCAGTTTCGAGGCCCTCCGCAGGATTGCAGCACGTGGGCCTGGATTCCGGTCACGTGCGTGTTGCCTCGTTTTCACTCGGCGCTTCTGTCCCCGCAGATGGTCCGGCGGCGTATCCCATCCCAGTACAGAGCATCAAGCCGCTGCTCACCGTCAGCTTCACCTCAGGAGACATCAGCTTGATGAACAACTATGACGACTTGTCTCCTACTGTCATCCAGTCGGGGCTGAAAGGTACGGATCAGCCCGAGCGGCCAGCCTTCTGAGCTGGGCGTCACGGCCAGGCCTGTTGACCCCCGGCCTCTGCAGTGGCCTCTTCCAGGCTTAATGGAGTCTGTTCACTCCTCTGCTTAGCCGACAAGTCGATTCCTATCTGGTCTCACCTTGAGGAGGGATTCCTCACAGTCCCCTTCGTCTTCACCTGCCCTCCTCCCCCCACGGCAGGAGCGATCCTCTCGGGTGTGGGCCGCTTGCCTGCAGCCAGCACTGCGGGTGTTGGGCGGCAGCACCTGCCGTGCCGGCGGCAGCAGGTGACACACAGGACAGTCAAGGCCTCGGTGTGAAGGTCAGCAGTCAGGGGCTGATACCTTCCTGAGGGACGTTAATGAAATGCTGTCTCAAGGCAAGACAGGCACCCGTAAGCATTCGCAGTGTTCTGACTTTTGCAATTCAGGAATACCGTTGGGGTTGTGCCTCTGAGGAGTTCTTTGGAAAAACAGTTCTGTCTCTTCAGGGTTGAATGGTGCAGTGTAGAAATTCCAGGGCTACTTCTGGTCCTCGAGGTCAAGGGACCTGCTATAATCTGAATGGGAGCCATTGCGGGGCCCGGCGGTGGGGAGGCAAACTGGAACCTTCAGTTCAGCTGCTGTCCTTCGAGACTGGCCATCAGACCAGAGTCCTGGCCATGTTGCTTCTTGTCTGAATTGTTCAGGAATGCCAGGGATATGGAGAATCAAGTCCACATACTTAACTGTTGATTGGCGGGAATGCATCGTCCCTGCCTGCACACCCCACAAGCACTTAATTCTGTTTCAGAACTATTGGATATTCTTGGAAACAAGTTAAACTCCCTCTTTTAAGTGTCCCGTTTGCTGTTTCAAAACTATAATTGTAAGGAATTATTTAGCCTATAAATTCCGGAGGGACATGTAGACGTCCTTCTTTATTATCACAAATGGACCCGTTAGGAGCTGAGTACGTTTCTATTTACGATGATGATGAACTTAAATTCCTTGGACTTTTCTGTAAATTCTTTTCTGAATTTTCTGTCTTTCATGGAGCTAAAACAAAAAGGTAGTCATCATAAATTCTCTCATATATTTAGTGATCCAAGCTCTACTTTTGTTCTTCCAAAATTCTGTTTTTAAACCTTTTAACCAAGTTTATTAATTGCATCAGTACCTGCCTCTAGTTCTGCCATCCTGAACTTCGTTCTCTACCAAGTGTCTGACCGAAAATATCATAATTACCACTCACTTCCTTTGTATTCTTTGTAGGGTGAGTTTTTCAAATTTTTCACCATCTTGGAAACTACCTATGGAAACTTTATTTTTTATTCCTTGGATGTATTCTTTTGTTCTCTATCTAACTAAATTATATTGGAGCAGCCCTTCTAACACATTCCCACAGTGGGCATGAGAGGATTGGGAACATGAAGGTGAGGTGACTTGGGGAGGCGACCCAAAGTACCCCTCCCAAATGTGAAAGTTCTTGACTTGGGTTTTATCCTAAAAATACAGGCAAATTTAGCATTCTTGTGATGACCTAACTAGAAATCTCAGTCTAATCTCAAAATGTTTTCAATCACTTATGCCCTCATGACACGAGATGCTTTTGCACTGTCTTCCCAATTTCAGAAGGTCAGGTGATGTTTCAGTAGATTGCTGTCATCCAGTAGGTGCTGCGTGTAGGCAGTTCCTCTCTTCTGTCTTGGTTTCAGAATATTTCAGTCTTACGTGTGGTATGGACAGCAGTCGTTTTTTGAAAATTTGTTTATTTTTGTCCACCGCTTTATGGGGATATGTTAGTAAATACTGGGAACAGGTCACCAGGTGCTGTCAAAGATGGCTCACTGCAGCTTCTTCCATCTGCGGTAACCTGTCCCATCACGGACAGGTCGGTCGTTTGACTCGCAAGGTGCAGACGGTCCCTGACTTACCGTGGTTCAACCTGGGGTTTTTCAACTTTATGACGGTGCAAAAGCGATATGCCTTTGGTAGAAACAGTATTTTGAATTTTGAATTTGGATCTTTTCCCAGGCTAGTGACTTGCAATCCCATCCTCTCTCGTGATGCTGGGCAGCGGCAGCGAGCGGAGCTCCGAGGCAGCCCCGCAATCACGAGGGTCAAAACCCGATACATTTAAAACCACTCTGTACCCGGACACTTTGTTTTTCACTTTCGGTACAGTATTCAGTGAATTACGTGAGCTATTCAACACTTTATTATAAAATAGGCTTTGTGTTAGATGATTTTGCCCAACTGTAGGCTAACGTAGGTGTTCTCAGCATGTTTAAGGTGGGTGAGGCTAAGCTATGGTGTTCGGAAGGTTAGGTGTATTAAATGCATTTCCAACTTAAAATGGGTTTATCCAGACGTAACCCTGTTGTAAGCCAAGGAAGATCTGTAGAGCAAAAGGGTCTAGTATTTCTTTTCTACTGTCTCGAAGAAACATCATCAGAGAACTTTTCCAGCGAAGAAAGGTGACTCCTGGTGTTCCCCAGCTTGTCACCAACACGGTAATCTGTGTCATGTGCACAAGAGCTTACAGTGCTGGACCCCTCGTGGTCTCCACGGCCAGCCCTCCTTCCCACCCCTGCCCACTCCATTTTCACTGTAGACTCGTGGGGTTGGGGGGACTTTGCCTTGCTGACGTTTGCTGAGGAAGTTCTGCCTTGAAGAAAAATCTGCTGAGTATCCCAGCTTCGGGGAATTCTGTTTATCACACAGTGAACTGTAAACTGCTTCACCTCATTTGGGGTTTTTACCCTTTATTGTGACTTTCCTCTTTCTTGAGGACGTAGCGGGGAGTGGGGGAAAAGGCTATTTCCCCTCTACCCATCTTAGGCTCTCAGACCAGGCCCTGTAAGTTAGACTGACAAAAAACTGATTGACCAGAGAAAAACACACGGAAGCTTAACAACACCTGCACTGTGTTTACCTGTGGAAGCACAGAGATGAGTAGCTCAAAGGGTTTAGATAGCATGTTAACAAAAGAACAATACATTTTTTTGAGAAGTGACAAGGAGAAGACTTGAAGTTTCTAGGACAGCACATTGTGGGCAGGTAATTATATGGGGGAGCTAACGGAAGATAAGGGCCAGTTAGTAAAGTTTGTTATGCAGATTCCCCTGGTGTTGATAATGGTCTAGCATTGTCACCAGTGGTTCATTTCTGTCCTTCCTGGTGGGGGATGGGTAGACACCTTCACAGATTTATGTCCTGCTTTTAGGCAAGTAGGGGGAAGGGAGAGAGCTTTTCTTCTATCTGCTTCTTCTCCATCGCCTTCAGCTCTACGTAATTCTCATGCCAATGTGGCATATCTTGGGGTGCACACTCTGTTACCTTTCAAGGAAAAATAATTCAGTCATGAATTCAGACTCTGACCGAGCCAAAGCATCTTTGCAGGGAAGCAAGGGCCCCACCCTCGTGCTGACCGTTTTCCTCTTTCTGATTTCAGAGGTGGTGACCCAGTGGTGCACGCAGGGAGACCTCCTGGCAGTCGCTGGCATGGAGCGCCCGACCCAGCTCGGTGACCTTCCCAATGGCCCTCTTCTGAAGAGTGCCATGGTCAAGTTCTACAATGTTCGCGGGGAGCACATCTTTACACTGGACACGCTTGTGCAAGTAAGGATGTGTGCCGGACACCCGGCCGTGCCTCTGATGTGTTAGTTTGCACCCACCCTCCGTTAAATGCTCATGAGCTGATTCTACTCACTGTGATTATCTTTGACAGATTTTAATCTTTTGTTGACCTGAATTAAATTATGGGGTATAGACCAGAAGAAGTAAGGGAAAAAGAAGCTTTTGCCTGTTAACCAAAATACACCCATTTCCATTCCCAAGCGAGTGCACAGTGAGTAAGCAGAGCGAGCTGGTGTTTATCATCATTCTGAAGCAAAAATCAGAAACTCGCAGAGACGTAAATGCTGAATTTACGTTTATTTACTCTGATTTTGTTTGTTATGCCAGTAATGTACTTTTACAGTTAAACTAAATTATTGTTAAACAGTAAGTAAAAAAGCTTAAAGGTGTTTAAGAAAGTGTGCACACGTGGGCCCCTCTCTATTTGTTTTTATCTCCCAGAAAGCTTTAGACCGCCTCATTTCTGGTCTGGATCAGTTATGGTGGAGGCAGAATTCCACTACAGTGGAGTGGCGTGGTGTGGAGTCTGAGAGCGAGTTCACGGTTGATGGGGGTGATAATAAACTAGGGACTTACGTCCTAACCTTACCCAGCTCATCAGAGAGACAGGTGTACCAGGTTTGGGGAAATTTGTAATTAGGTGCAGGCATTAATTATTTAAATGTACCTTTTTTTTAATTGTAGTAAAATACACATAACATAAAATTTACTGTCTTAACCATTTTTAAGTGTACTACATTATTTTGTAACCAATCTCCAGAATTTTTTCATCTTTGCAAAACCGAAACTGTCTATACCTTCTTGTTTCTATGAATTTGACTGTTCTACGTACCTCATATAAGTGGAACCATACAGTGTGTGTCTTTTTGTGTCTGGCTTACTTCACTTAGCAGAATGTCCTCGAGGTTCATCCACATCGTAGCCTGTGTCAGAATTTCATTCCTTTTTAAGGCTGAATAATATGCCATTGTATGTGCGCGCTACGTCTTGTTTATCCATTCATCCATCAGTGGACGTTTGGTTTCCTTCCAGCTTTTGGCTGTTACGAATAATGCTGCTGTGAACAGGGATATACAAATATCTCTTTGAGTTGCTGCTTTCAGTCCTTTTGGATAGATGCCCAGAAGTCGAATTGCTAGGCTATATGGTAATTCTGTGTCTGACTTTTTGAAGAGCTGCCATACTGTTTCATGGTGGCTGCACCATCTTACGTTCGCCCCAGCAGTGCACAAAGATTCCAGCTTCTCCACGCCCTCGCCAGCACTTGTTATTTTCTGGTTTTTTGATGATAGCCGTCCAGATGGGCATGAGGTGTTATCTTGTGGTGCTTTTGATTTGTATATCCCTGAGGATTAGTTATGTTGTCACAGAGCCTGAGGCACTTCTCTCTCCCCGTCCCCCCTCAGAGCGTCAGCTCCGTGAAGACAGGGAGCTTCTTTTATTCCATGTCAATCCCCAAACGCCCAGCATGTGTCTGGCCCACTGCACACATTTGACAGGGATTTACTGACTGTGACCGGATGACAGCTCAGGAGGCGAGTACGTGATTGGACGGATGCATGGCACGGATCGTGTAGCAGCAGGAGATGAGGTCGCGAGGTATTTAGCGTCTCTTCGCGTGCCATAAGGGGTTGAAACAGGCCGTTAACCTTCCATGATGCTGTGGCAGCGGAAGTAGGGTGAGCAGACTAACCTGCTTTCCTCGTAAGTAGCTGGCGTCTGACACAGAGAGAGGGACAGCCTGACTGTCCATTGGCCACTCCTTTCGTACCTCTCCGGCCCAGGGACACCTGGCCTCGGGCCAGCAAACTCACCAAAGCACCAGGTTCCCGCCACACGGATACTCCCCGAAATGCAGCTCGTCGTCTTGCCCTTTTGCCTTAGATTTACGTGCCGAATACCTACACAAATTAAGTTCTAGCCATCGGTGCTAAAAATAGTCATTTTGTGCAATTTGAGAAAGCGATGAAGTCCACACATTTACAGCTGAGTTTCTCCCTAGCAGACGGCAGCTGTTCAAAAACAAAAACATTCATCTGCGGGAGTCGCGTCTGTGTGCACCCTCGCGTGTTCCCAGGTTCGCTGGAAGAGAATGTTTGACACGGTTCTCTTCCGCTGCAGCTAATCCTGGTGGGTGGGATGTGCCTGGGGAAGATGAGCTTGGACGCGCTCTGCCGGGGGCAGTGAGCAGGGGATTCCTGTTGTACCTGCAGCGGCGGGTCCCAGGGGCCGGGGCCGATGAATCGGGACGCCCCTACCCTGTGTCTGCGGGCACGTGTGTTTACCACCGCCTTGATTCCTGTCCTTTCTGAGAAAACGGCACGCTTGTGCTGAGGGCTTTGCGCCAGTAAACAGCACAGGAAGATGAGCACCGGCAGGAAATGAGACTTGTAAAAAGTAAGATGACATGTAAAAAACTGTAAAAGTATAAGCAAGGTATAAAAGGATTTTGTTGTGTGTGTTAATTTTCTTATTTATTTACTTCCAGTTTTATTAAGATATATTTGATATGGACACTTTGTGAGTTTGAGGTCTACGACGTCTGGATTTGCTATGCGTATGTATGGCAGTATGATTACTGCCGTGAAGTTAGCTCTCAGCTCCCTCATGTCACATAATTACCACTTCTTTTCTGTGGTGAGAACATATAAGGTCTTCTCTCTTAGTAACTTCTAGGTATTTGTACAGTATTGTTAACTGTAGTCACCATGCTGTGCATGGATCCCAGGTAGCAGGACTTCCTACGGGCTTACAGGACTTAGAGGGATCCTGAGAGGTCATGGCCCTACTTACTGGCCTCAGACTCAGTGGTAACCATGACAATCAATTTCCCCATGTCAGTGATACCTCAGCATCTTCAGACAAGAGTATCGGCTTTCACTAGTTGTAAATTTTTCCTTACTTTTCTAATACAGCTTTAAGATGTATTATGGCAAAGGCACCAGTATTTATTTTGCTACTTTATTATCTTACGTGGGGCATATGCTGTAAAAATAAATTCAATGAGTGTGATTTCCCCCTTTGCTGAAATAAATAAATCATCACTGACTTGGGCAAGTAAGTGAATGCTGTACCGTACTGTACTGTACTATAAATTCCTAGTGGTAGTGGTCTTGTCCTGCTCTTAGAAAAGGGGGTTTCCTGGTCACCTTGCTCCAGATAACAGGTCCTTTGAGACCCTGCAGGCATCACTTCTCCAGGCCAAATTATTCCAGTTCTTTTTTCCCGGGTCTAGTTTTCAGTCCTTTCACTCCTCCTTGCTGAGAATTCTCAGTTTTCCTCATTTCGCGATGCCGGGTGTGGAGGGCACGGCCCTTCCTCCACCTTCTGCTGCTTCGCGCTCACCCGGCAGCGCTGCGTGGCTGGGTTACCGCCGAGCGCAGGCCCATGTGACCGGGGGGCTCTTTTCTGCCACAATGAGTTATTCCAGTCATTGTCCCCTCATGGTTTATGCAGCTCGTTTCTCCTCTTATCTGTTGCCTTTTCTACACATCCGTTGTTGGGTCTGTTGGTGAGTAAAACAGCCTTGACCAAGCAGGTTAAGGGGAGAACTGTGGGGAGAATTGGGGTTCGTGACTGTATTTGTGGTTGACAGAGAGGCAGCGCGTTGTAGTAAGATGAGCATAAGCAGCGGGGTTGGGGGATGGGTGAGAATGTGCTCTCCTGCTGATCAGCTGTGAGTTCCGGAGCTCTCTTAGTCTCAGTTTCCACATATGTTAACTGGGAATAATGATGCCTGTGTGGCAGAGTTGAGAGGATTAAATGAGATAATACGGGTGCTTATTAAGATACCTTAATGTGCAACTGCAATGTAGTTAGTTTTTAAGACCTGATTGTTAATTTTTGTTAAGATGGGTAGTGTTTATACCTGTAATTATAACAGATAGGATTTTTATCTGTTTATAGACTTGAAAGTCTATAAAGTGGTTTAAATTCCTTTTTACAAAGCTATAGCATACTTATCATAATGATAATCTTATAGAAGACCCTCCCAAAACATGTAATCAGCTGTTAACACAGAGGTAATTACTATGAAAAGCAAACCAGGAGGAGGGAGGGGAAGAGAGGATGAATATATGTGTTCTTGCATTGTGACCACTGGGACATCAGGTAGATGGATTCAAAACTCATGGAAAATTGGAAGGAAGAAGTGTCTGGTATTTTTGCAGCCAGTTCCAACCGAGTCAGATTGTGCTAATTGGAAGCGGTTCCTCATGATTTGAGCTGTAGGTTGTAAGTATTATCTTCGGAGACTTGGGGGTTGGCAGGGCGGTTTGCAGCTTTAAGATCAAGCATGATTATGCTACCAATAGAGCTTTGTCCTAAACTGCACTTACGGGGGGTCGGTCATACTGAAGAAACTCTCTTCGTATATTTTTTATGTGTCGTCTGCCGTGTCTTCGGCAGTGATTATGTCTTGCTCTAACCTAACAGTTTCCTCTGTGGGGGTCTACCCTCTGTGAGGGATCCTTTTATAAGGAGGCCCTTCTTGGAAGTACTCTGAAGCCCCCAGACTGAGCTCCAGGCCCTGTGACCCTCCTCCAGGGGACTGCGGCTGTGGTCCTACCCTGCGGCTGCGCGGCCTCGCCATGATGGAAATGAAGTTATCTTCAGCCTTGCATTTTTGTTTTGAATTCGAAGCCAGGATTAGCTGACCCTGGAGGCTATTTTAAGCAAGTGTCTTCATGTGTTTCTTTTATCTTGATGCCTGTCACTAAAGTGTTGTGAAACTTCTCTTCCTGTTTCCTATAAAAGATCTGGTATCCCCACTTCTGATCTTGACTTCATTAAATTGGAACTCCACCTGTCTGGACCAGAATGAGCGAATCCTCTCACTGCTTCTCCGTCGCGACCCTCCGCCTCTTCCTGGGCTGACCTTTCCTAGATGGCGCCCCTGAGCTTCGGATTCCTTTTCCCAGTGCAGCCAGTTTCTAACTCGCGTATTTGGATCCCAGCCTGCCTCTTCAAAGCCAATAATGGCCGCAAACCCCTAGAGCGGCTGCCACAGGAACTGTGTCCCTCTCTCTCCCCTTTCCTGCCCCATCGGCTCAAGGATGGCTGAGAATAACAGTGATTGAATATCTGTGGGTTATCACCTGTGATGAGTCCCAGAAGCACTCTGATTTCTTTCATCTCCTTTAATCCTCACAGCCCCCTTTTGACTCATGAGAAAGTATGAGACTTGTATTATTCCCTGGGTCATGAGCTTGTGACTCAAATCCAAGGTTGATCTGACTCTGAAATGTTCCTTATAGGGACAAAAGGGAAGAGCCATCTGGTCTACCTTCTCCCTACCTCTCCAAGCCTTGGAAACTACCCCTGCTACTTGAGGATCCAGGTAGCCAGAGCCTCAGTAAGGAATACGGGTTACTGTGTACCGCAGGCTGTTTGCATCTCCTGGCAGAGATGTCATTATATGGAGCTAGGTTAGGTTTTATGTCACCAAATTAAATGAGATAATACATGTAAAAGAACTTGGTAACACTATTCTGGTGCTTTGTGCTCTGGCCTGGGGATCTAACTACTTTTCAATGAAAATACCGACTGTTTTTTTCCTTAATTAATTAATTTTATTTTTGGCTGCGTTGGATCTTCGTTGCTGCGCGTGGGCTTTCTCTAGTTGCGGCAAGCGGGGGCTGCTCTTTGTTGCGGTGCGCAGGCTTCTCATTGCGGTGGCTTCTCTTGTTGCGGAGCACGGGCTCTGGGTGCGCAGGCTCAGTAGTTGTGGCTCGCGGGTTCTAGAGCGCAGGCTCAGTAGTTGTGGCGCACGGGCTTAGTTGCTCCACGGCATGTGGGATCTTCCCGGATCAGGGCTCAAACCCGTGTGCCCTGCATTGGCAGGTGGATTCTTAACCACTGCACCACCAGGGAAAGCCTGAAAATGCCGACTTTTTATAATGTAGGATTTAATACCCTCGACTGTGCTTTTTAAAACCAACATTCTAAAAATCTGTTAGATCATTTTATTTTGCTCGACACAGAGAGCGTGATCTGTCTTTGCTTTTCACAAGAGCAAAAGCTTACACACAGTCTCCCTTCCCTTCCCGGCAGCGCCCCATCATCTCCATCTGCTGGGGACACCGGGACTCTCGGCTGCTGATGGCGTCAGGACCGGCCCTGTACGTGGTGCGTGTGGAGCACCGGGTGTCCAGCCTGCAGCTGCTGTGCCAGCAGGCCATTGCCAGCGCCCTGCGAGAGGACAAGGATGTCAGCAAGCTGGCCCTGCCCCCCCGCCTTTGCTCCTACCTCTCCACTGCCTTCATCCCCACCATCAAGGTAAAGCCTTCCCCCTGCTCCTTCTCCACCCTGCTGGCTGCCTGCCTGCCCCGGAAGGACCGCCGGGAGGAGGGCGGAGTCAGGGAGATTGGCGAGAGACCCAGAGCAGGACCACAGAAGTGGGGCGGCTCCCCGGAGTTCTGCCGTGGTCCTCCCTGTGTGCTGTCTGTCCCTAGCGTTAGTGTCCATGGGGGACTCGCTTGTGTGATGGACGTGAGCTTTCTTGTGGTAAAGGCAGTATTCCGAGCCTGACTGCTGTAGCCTCCCGACGGTCAGTCCGTCCGTTCAGTCCTGACTTGCGGGCAGATGCTGCCATTGTTCCCACGTGAGACAGCGGGAAACGTGTTCCTAGAAGTCAGGTAACTCGCTCCATCGATAGTTACGAAAATGGTCGGGATTGAGCCCAGTTCAGTCCTAGGGCCTGCCTTCCTCACCACTGTGCTGAGGAAGCTGACCGCTGCCAGCACTCACTGTCAGCTGTCCTTTATACGGGTTGTAACCCAGAAACTAGTCTGTTCCAGTGGGAGTGTGTGGAACATAGCTGCCAGTTGCTCTTCAAGGGTGGGTTTCCTCCTTAGCCTCTGGCCCTCTGCACCTTAGGTTCTTTTCTGTATTCTCTTTTTTGTTTTTTATCTTTGCTTCTAAGTATCAGATTGGCTTGTTGGTTACTTTTTTTCTAAAACGTCAGAGTTTAGAACCTGTTATGATGTTTTCTTTCTAGTTGGTTTACAATCTTGGATTTGCAATAGTGATTCTCCACCCTGGCTGCACGTTGGAATCACCTGGGGGAGTTTTTAGAAAATGCACATGCCCAGGTTTATCCCCTGGAGATTCCAGTTTCATTGTCTGAGGTGGGATCCTGGCTTAGGTATTTTTTAAAAGCCCCCAGGAGATTCTTTTTTTATACTTTGGTCATACCATGCGGCTTGTGGGATCTCGGTTCCCTGACCAGGGGTTGAACCCGGGCCCCAGCAGTGAAAGCGCCAAGTCCTAACCGCTGGCATTCTGACACACACCCAGTGCTGCGAGTCCCTGTTTCACGGCACATAGTTAACCCTTCCTGAGCCAGTGCAGAGTATCAGTGGTGCCCACACTCGCTTCCTTCTGTGTCCTGCCTCCAGCCCCCAATTCCAGACCCCAGCAACATGCGAGACTTCGTCAGCTACCCGTCGACCGGCAGCGAGCGTCTGCACTGCACCATGAAGCGCACAGAGGACGACCCCGAGGTGGGCGGCCCCTGCTACACGCTCTACCTGGAGCACCTGGGCGGGCTCGTGCCCATCCTTAAGGGGAGGCGCATCAGCAAGTTGCGGCCCGAGTTCGTCATCATGGACCCGCGGACAGATGGCAGATCAGGTGGGGCCCCCTCCCCCGGAGGCACTGAAGCCCTGTCGGGTGTGGTTGTGGAACAGCCTTCCTGGCGCACTGTGCGGAGGGGGAGCCTGTGGATGAAACGTGAGCCTGTCTGGGCTGGCGAGGAGCATCCCTGAAGCTGCTCCATTTCCAAAATCCCGTTAAAGTTAGTGACTCTCTTAATGTACTTTCTGATGGGTTTTTAACAGCGTTTTGTGCGGCTTCAGTGTGGCCGGGTCTGTAGAGGCAGCGCGGGCTCCAGTCGGGGGAAGCTGGCATAGGCCTTCTGGGAATGGCGACTTCCTCTGTCGGTTACTCATCAGGTGTTCACTGAGGACCTTCGTGTGCTGGTGGAGGCCATCGGAAAGTAGTAGTGAGGTGCTGCCTCCGCCCCCCAGAGGGAACGATAGAACTGGAGTTGTCAGACCTTCAGCCTGCCCCCCAGCCTCCCGCTAGCACCTTGCTTCTGCTCCTCTCTAATCCACCGTTAACTGCTTTGTAGCCGACCTCCAAGGAAAACTGCTTGTTCACCCATAGAGATTTTGGCGTGGTGAACCACCCCTGCCTTCCAGAAACCCTCCTAGACTGGTCTTCATGACTCGGTGGTGTGTCCAGGTGCTCTCTGCGTACTTCTCTCTGGGAGCCTCAAGGGAAGGAACCGTGTTCTTTTTGTTGGTACCGTGTGTGCTAGCCCGGGGCCCCCACCTGGTGACTGGCATGGCCTGCGTGTCCCCGCCAGCAGGACCTGCCGGCCCGAAGGTGCTGTCGCCTCCCTGTGGAGTCTTGCCCGTCGCCGTGTCCCTCAGGGCCCGCGGTGGTTGTCACGTGAGGGCTCCATCTGGCCCCCGAATCCCGGGGACCTGTGGGGAGGGAACTGAGTCATCATGGTACCCCCAGGGCCTGGCACGCACCTGACCTCGAAACGACACGAGCTGAATTGGGTTTGTTTCCATTAGTTCATCTTTATTCTCTCCACTTCCCGTCTCCCACTCACGCTCCTGCCCATTAAGCTGGGCTCTGCCCCTCATTATGTCCCCAAAGCCACAGGTCGTGGGACGACCAGAGTCATCCTCCTGTCACAGTGCAGTGGGCTTTCTCAGCCTCCTTGCCCCTCTAGTGTTTTATATAGTCAATCCACCTCTGTCTGCTTTTCTTTATTCACTCAGCATCTGTGGCAACATTCTGCTACCAGTGTTACTGTATAAAATTGAAAGCAGTACAGCTATACTTACCTTAGTCAGTTTTGTCTTCAGGAGCAGGGAGAGCAAGTAGAAGGAGTGGAGGCTGGTGAGGAGGCAGGTGGAGGCAGGAAGGCAAAGTGAGGAGAACAGGCGAGCAGTGGACGTGAACTTGGAAGGAAAATGCGTTTCAGGGGATGGGAAAGAAGAGAGCTGTTGACAATGAGCGTGGCCAACGAGGGGACGTGTGAAGAAGGGCTGAGCGGCACACGCGTCCCGGCTTCTCACGGGCGCTCTTGCCTCCCAGGTTCCTCCCGGGCACGTGACTTCATAGAGCCTATGCTCAGGTGACATCTGGAGGGGAACTCGAGTGCAGAGCTTGCCTCTGTTCCCCGGGTGCATGGATTCCCTGCTGAAGAACAGGACAGAAGCCGGGGGGTGGGGGGAGGAGATGTTTTATTTCTGTAGTTAAAAGAAGTTAAAAGTTGTAAAGCAAAGTGATTCAATAAGGTGTGTTTGGTGCCTACTTTGTACACGGTCCTTGAATCTCCTGCAGCTGTGAAGCAACGCCAGGGCGTCTCTGCTTTCAAGGAGTTTATAATCCCTTTTGGACGGCAAGACAACACTCGAAAAGTTCATTTAAAAAGTCAAGATTTAAATACCTTGAGACAAAAATAGAAGATGTATCACAGGCAGAATATGACTAATTACCAGCTGAATGGTGAACGTAAATGGGTGCAGAGGAGGAAAAGCTCCCTGACCAGGAGAAGCCAGGAATTGCTCATCGTGAGAAGCGGATTAACTCTTCCAAACCTGCACATCGTTGTTTCTCACGTGTGGTCCATGGGCCGCCTCCCTGTAAGTCACCTGGAATACTTACTTAAATAGAGATTCCTGGGCTTTTGCCCCTTAGGTTAACTCAGCAGGTCTGGAGGGAAGCCTAGAAATCTGCAGATTAATGGGTGTGCAGGTGATTGTTATGTTCTAAAGTCTGTGATCCACTGTTGTAGATGTTCTCCAAGCAACTTAACAGATGTTCCTCAACATTACCGCTGTATGTTTTTATAATAGATAACATGAATCCCAATAATTTTTTTAGCAGAAATCCACCAGTTCTCAAAGGATTCTCAAAAGGAATCCTTAGAGCTTGCGATGGACTGAATTGTGTGCCCCCCAAATTCACATGTTCAAGCCCTAACCCAGGGTTACTGCATTTTGGAGACAGGGCTTTGCATTTTGGAGACAGGAGGTAATTAACGCTGTCATAACGGTGGGCTCCTAATCCGATAGGATTGATAGCGTTCTAAGAAAATGAGGAGGGAGCTCTCTCTCTCTCCCCTCCCCCCTCTCCCTCTCCCTCTCCCCCTCCCTCTCTCTCTCTCTCTCCCTGTCTCTCTCTGTCTCTCTCTCTCTCTCACGTGCTCTCTCTTGCGTGCTCTCTCGCTCTTTCTCGCGCTCTCGCTCTCTCATGCGCTCTCTTGCGCACGTGCTCTCTCTCTGTCTCTCTCTCGTGCGCGCGCTGTTTCTGTCTCTCTCGCGCGCGCGCACACACTAACCCCCCCCCCCCAACATGTGCACACACCAAGGAGAGGCCATGGGAGCACATAGTGAGAAGGTGTGGGTCTGCAAGCCAAGGACACGGCCGTGCTGGCCCCCTGACCTTGGGACTTCTCAGCCAACATTACCGCACAAGCCAGTTCCCCTCCTCTCGCTCCCTTTTCCTGTACGTGTGTGGAGAACCCTGACTAATACAGACTGTAGTACTGAGAAGTGGGGTGCTGCTGGAACAGATACCTGCAGATGTGGAAGCAGCTTTGGCGCTGGGTCCTGGGTAGAGGCTGGAGGAGTTCTGAGGGACACCTTGGAAATATGGAAGTTAGGGCGATCTCTGGTGACGTCTCGGGCAGAGTGAGGAGCATGTTATTGGAAACTGGAGGAAAGTGACTCTTGTTATAAAGCGGCAGGGAACGTGGCTGAAGTGTGTTCTGGTGTTTTGTGGAAGATAAAACTTGCAAGCCAGTGAAACTGGATATTTACCCCAGGAGATTTCTAAGTGGTTTGGAAGGAGTGGCTTGGTTCATCGGGACTGCTTAGAATAAAACGAGAAAGGGGAGGACGAATTGAAGAAGGAATTGTTAAGTACAAAGGAACCAGAACTTGAAGATTTGGAAAATTCTCAGCCTTTCCACACAGGACGAGGTGAAGGCAGGCTGTTGGACATCTTGGATTTGCCGGGATGGGATGAGAGAGCTGTTTGTAGGAACGTACTCTGTTCTTCAAGAGGGAGAATGACCCCAGCGGCGATTCAGAGGTCAGCAGGGCCACTGCTGCGGTTTCAACAGGCAAGACGGCCTCAGCCCAGAGCCTTGAACCGCAGCCCAGCGTACCACGGAGGCGACACAGAGTATTGAACCAAAGGGGATTATTCTTGAGCCTTAAGGTCTAATGGAATTCCCCTTACTAGGTTTTGGACTTGCGTAGGACCCATCGCCCTTTCTTTCTTTCCTTTTTCTCCTCCCTTTTGGAGCAGAAATCCTTCCCCTGTGCCTGTCCCACAGCTGTATTTTGGATTCACATAACATGTCTGCTTTCACTGGTTCACATCCGGAAAGGAATTTTGCCTCAGTGTGAATTGTACCTTGAGTTTCACCCACATCTGATTTAGATGATATTTACGTGAGACTTTGGGCTTTAGATGAGAGTGTTGATGCTGGTATGAGGTAATAAGACTTTGGGGGCTGTTGGGATGGGATGAGTGTATTTTGCATGGGAGCTTGCCATGAATTTGAGCGGGGCAGCAGGGGTGGAATGCTGTGGACTCTGGAGTTCGGGCTCTTAGGAGTAATTAAGGTTGAACGAGGCTGTTGTAAGCGTGGGGTCCTGATCCAGTAAGACTGGTGGCCTTGTAAGACGAAGGGAAAGAAGAGATCTCTCTCTCTCTCTCTCTCTCTCTCTCTCTCTCTCTCTCTCTCTCTCTCTCTCTCTCTCTCTGTCTCTCTCCCCCTTCCCTCCCTCCCTCCCTCCCTCCCTCCCTCCCTCCCTCTCCCACACACACACACACACACACATGCACGCACTGAGGAAAGTCCTTGTGAAGACACGGTGCAGAGGGGACCATCAGCAAGAAAGGAAGAGAGCTCTCACCAGAACCTGACCTTGCAGGCACCTTTATCTTGGACTTCCAGCCTCCCAAACTGAGAAAATAAATTTCTGTTGTTTAAGCCCATGTCCGGTGTTTTTGCCACAAGCCTCTTGCCATAGACACCTTTGCTGTGAAAAATAAAATAACTGATTGACACTTTGGTTTGACAGTTTGGTTTCGGCTGGTTGAAATGCACTAGCATTTCTCCCAGTTAGTGACGTTACTGATGGCTTTATTGGGCTAACAGATGACGATGATTTGCCCTGAGAGTTGGTTTCCTATTTTGAAACACACTATGTTGGAGGAGAAGGAAGCCGAGGGCCTCAAAGGTGCAGAGCTGAACCCATGTTTCTCATAGAACTTTGGAACATCTATCAGCGGACGTGGGACCGTATGCCAAGAACACGAACAACAGTGTAGGGGCATTTCCCAGCGCAACACAAAGCTCAGCCACAAATACGCAGCCTAGTATTTGGAAACCACTATCTCTCTTTTTTTTTGGCCGCACCATGCAGCATGCGGGATCTTAGTTCCCCTACCAAGGATCGAACCTGTGCCCCCTGCAGTGGAATGGCGGATTCTTAACCACTGGACTGCCAGGGAAGTCCCAACGTATCTCTGTTAATGAAGGAAGAAATTTGGCAAGAAAAAAAAAATGCAGTGTCAAATGAGGAGACAAACAAGCAAAAAAAAAATAACTTATGAACAAAAGTCTTGGAAGACAAGTGCTTAGGTACAACCTACAAAATCAGTTATTTGCACAGTGTTGCCATGAACCAATACACACCTTAAATGCATTCACATATTTTGTATTTCACAATAAAGTCCTTATAATTTTGTTACTCACTTCTCATGTTTTATTATGTCCTTTCTAATGTTCCCGTTTCATGTTTCATTATTATGGCGAAATTACACACTAGGGAGACACCTAATAAAGTAGTTACCAATGTTTGTGCCCCCTGAAAGGATTCAGGTGTTGAAATTCTGACGCCCAGTGAGATGGTTTAGGAGGTGGGGCCTTGGGGAGGTGATTAGGTCATGAGGGCAGAGCCTTTATACTCATGAGATTAGTGCCTTATAAAAGAGCCTGCAGGAGGATCCCTGGCCCCTTCTGCCACGTGAGGACACGGTGAGAGGTCAGCAGTCTACGGTCCCGAAGAGGGCGTGACCAGAACCCGGCCATGTTGGTACCCTGACCTTGGACTTCCAGCCTCTAAAACTGCAAGACAGTAATTTCTGTTGTTTATAAGGCACGCAGTGTGTGGTATTTTGTTACAGGAGCCCAAACAGACTAAGACTTCAGTGAAGGAAACGAGCAAACGGTATGGTGTATAGCAGTGGTTAACAAGTGTAGGTCAGCGTTGAGTTGTGTTACTAAACTTCCTCAGGTCTGTGGACTGGGTATGTGCTCATGAACACGCGAAAGTGTTCTGTGAGGTCACATGCCTGTTTGAATCATGGCCAAACTTCCTTTGATCCAGGAATAATTCGTGACTAATTATAAATGAAGTAGTAGGAAGCACTGCTCGGGGCGTGGTGGAACTCAGATGCACAGCACTCTGGCTCGCTGGGTGCCGGAGCTGTGCCTCCTGATTCAGGCGGCAGCTTAAGGGGGTGAGGTAGTGACGGGCTGGGCGTCAGCAGCCTCCCTGCCGAGTTGTTCTGCTTTGCCTCCTGTGGCCTCCGAGAGGCCCCTGTTCACAGATGTCATCTCCACATGCTCAGAAACTTGGCTCCGAGTTTGGATTAACAGACTCATCCTTTCCAGTATAAACAGCCCTTTTGAACGATCCGATCACTCACGTTCTATAAATTAGTTCACGTGCCTTTTTCTATTACCTGGCAAGGCTCTCGGAGCCTGGAGGGATGAGGCTTTGTCAGCAAAGTGATTCTGAAGCACGGGGTACTTCCAGTGAGGGCAGAGCTGGGTTTCGGGGGGTTTTCGGGGGTGAGGGTGTGAGGAAGGCAGCAAAGGAGAGGGGATTTGGGGAGGATGTTAAATGTGAACTTCATCTACTCAGCGGTTTGGTGACAGCCTGCTCTGTGCACATCATCTTCTGCCTGATGGCCAGCTGGCCCCCATACAGGCACCTCAGTGGAGCCCACAGCTACCGCCCAATGTTCTACTGCATGGGTCTCATTCCAGCCATTGCTCGAAGCAAGCCAGCAGCTCCTGCAGGTGGAAAATCCAAGGCCCACCGGCAACCTTGTGGCACTTCCAAGACCACCTGGCATCCAGACGTAAACTTCTGGGAGTCCCTGGAACAGACCTGACATGGGTCTTAGTCCAGAGCAGGCCTGGAACCAACTGGGGTCTTCCTAGGTCCCAGGCCAGCAGCAGGCCCTCAGGGGAGTCACTGAGTCAGCAAGCCCCTTGCTTGGCGTGGGTTCCGGGGCCGCCGCAAGCCTGTGTGGCCCCAGGTGGCTGCCTGATGTGTCATGAGGCGCAACAGCACAGCCGTTTTGGCTCCAGCCTTCCGCACAGTAAACAGGGCCAGACTGTTTTGTACATTCCAGAGGCGTTAAAATTCATGCCCATTTTGATAGCAGTAGAAGTGCCTACTTTTGCTTAGGAAATGTAAGAGCATAAAAAGGTAGATGGAAAACAATGTCCTGCTCCTTTCTGTTTCAACTTCTAGACTTAAACTGATGGCCTGTCAGAGTCAGTCTGTCCTCTGGTTTCTAGTAATGACCATTGTTAGGGTCTAATTGACATTACTCCCCTAAATTTTGCTGGTTGGTGTCTTACCAGATGAAATCTATGGAAACAGCCTGATTTCCACGATGATTGACAGCTGCAACTGCTCAGACTCCAGTGACATTGAACTGAGTGATGACTGGGCTGCCAAGAAGTCTCCCAAAATCTCCCGAGCTAGCAAATCACCCAAACTCCCAAGGTAATTTCGGTCTTCAGGGGTGCGCTCCCTTTTTTGTGTCTCCGGAGGTGTGTCTGTTGTGTCTGCAGCAGAATCCCACTGAAACCAGCAGCTGAAGAGCACAGCCAGAGGGCGTCGTCGCCTTTCATCTGGAAGATCTGCCTGCAGTAATCACAGCTTCCTTCATCCTTGCCTTTGGGATAGAAAAAAACATCCAGTAGCAAGTCTGCTAAACCCGCAGAAATTCCAGGGGTGGTTAGCACTGACGGTGGGTGGCATGGGGTGGCCATAGCTAGGGAGCTCGTTTTACCTTCCAGTTTGAGAAAAGTAAGAAAAATGTTTTTATGGTGTATGTAATGTGTTAAAGAAAGTGCAGAATTACATGCCTATAATTCTGTAATAGGGAAAAAATAGTGAACTAAAAAAAATTAGATCCTAAAGTTTGTCCTAAGGAGTGGCAGAAAGCTGAGAGGAGGTGGAAGGGGCTATGGTGTTGTAGATAAGAAACCCCACGTGCCCCATCCTGGCTCCCTGACCTGGACACCACTTTCCTTATCTATGGAAGTTAAAGGGTGGACCAGATCTTCACTAAGATCCCTCTGTGATGCTGTGCAAAACCAAGGTATAATTCACATACAGATAGAGTCCCGCCCGATCTTAAACACATAAGCACGGTGTAGTTGATAAACCAGTGTATTCACCACCCAGTTGAAGATGAGATTTCCATCACCCTGGAGGGTTCCCTGGGCCCTTCCTGTTCGATACCTGCACCATTCTGACTTCTATTGCTGTAGGTTGGTTTTGCTTGTTCTTGAACTTCATATAGATGGCGTCAAACAATACTTGCTCTTTTTTTTTTTTTTAGGCTTTTTTGCTCAACATAATGATTTTGATTCATGTATGTCGTTGCGTATATCAGCAGTTTCTCTTTTTTTGCTCTATGAAATTCCCTTGTTACGAATATACTATAATGTATTCCATTTACCAATTGATGGATATTTGGTAGTTTCCAGTTTGGAGCTGTTATGAATCAAAACCAACTGTAGATGTTCTTATACAAGACCTTCTGGGGACATATGCACTTGTTTAGGAGGGGAGTTGCAGGGCCATGGGGTAGACATGTGTTGAACTTTATGGGAAGCTACCAAACAGTATCCCTAGGTGCCTGTACCATTTCAAATTCCCACAAGCAGTGTATGAGAGCTCTCACTGCTCCCATTCTTACCCGCAGTTGAAGGTCACTTAAAAAATTGTATGCATTCCGGTGGGTGGGAGGCGGTATTTGGTTGTATTGGGTTGGCCAAAAAATTCGTTTGGGTTTTTCCATATGATCTTATGGGAGACCCGAACAAACTTTTTGGCCAACCCAGTAGTTTAATCCTAGTTATCTCCAGTGATTAATGATGCTGAGCAAGTTTTCATACGTTTGTTCGCCATTTGGGTGTCTTGTGTTTTCTGACTATGAGTCCTTTGGCAGATACATGGATTGTCATACAATCTAATATGTGCATTTCTTCTTTTTTTGTCCTGTTGAGGAAATCTGTGTCTACCCTAAGGTCATGAAGACGTTCTTCTGTTCTCTTTTGGATGCTCTGTAAAGTTTTAGCTTTCACGTTTCGCTCTCAGATGAATTTTATGCCGCAGATTGATTTTTGTGTAAATATGAGTTAGGGGTAAATGTTTGGGTTTTTTCCCGTGTAGATATCCATTTGCTCTAGCAACCTGATTGATTTCTTTTTTCATTTTTATTCTAAGCTTGTTAATTTGCAAATTAGATTATGAACTTTCCTACACTTCTGCGGTGTTTCCGCTTTTCCCGTTACTTAAGCAGAGAGGCCATTTAACACATAAGTAGTCAAATCCTTCACGTGTAAATGTCCATTTGAAGTTCCTGGGTGCGGCAGTCTCCAGAGCTGGTCCTCCTTCCTTCCGTCTTTCCCAGCGTTGAATCCCCTGCACACAGCAGCCAGGCTGGTTGTCCTCGCACGGAGATTTAACCAGCTCTGTCCCCCTCAGCCCTAGATATCTTATCAAGCTCTCAAGCAGTATATGTGAGGCTTCATGGTTTTCCTTCATAGAACGCCATCAACCTTACCATGTTCATTTTTATAATACTCTCTTCGGGGTAGATTGGCATTAAACACGTATGTTCCCCATGTCATAAGCATAGGAACTGAAGACAAACTTTAGATCTAATTTAAATATTGCAGGTGGTGAAATGCTAGATAAGTCTGTTGAATTCCAAACATTATGTATTAGGAATTGTGAAATCATTGTGGTCTTAAGGTGAGAAATAACCCTTCCCACCCACCATTTTCCCCGGGACTAATTTTGTAAATCCCCGGCAGAAGGCATTTCTAAACATACTCTTCGTCAATAGGAAGTAAAAGTTAATTCTCAGGGGTTCCTTACAAATGAATCGCTTCATCTAACCGCAGTATACTCTAAATATATGCTATTTGATATATGATTCTGTCCTTTCCTCATGTTCGTAAGGCAAAAGCAGGTGGGAGGGACTTGATTAAATTAAGGGCCCAGCCTCTGAGAGAGTGACACCACGGGGGGCTGCTAGAAAGTGAGGAGGGTCCGGGAGCGCCGGTGGGTGCCTGACGCGTGGCCTCGTCTCTGCAGGATCAACATCGAGGCTCGGAAGTCCCCCAAGCTGTCGCGTGCGGCTCAGGAGATATCCCGGTCTCCTCGCCTGCCCATGCGCAAGCCGTCCATCGGCTCGCCCAGCCTGACGCGGAGGGAGTTTCCCTTTGAAGACATCACTCAGGTAGTGTCTTGAGCCCCGCCACGCACCCCTCCTTGTGCGTGCATGACAGCAGCTGAGCCCTCGGGACCGTCTCCGTGCCTGGGACGGCAGTGCCCGACCCGGGCGCCCTGGAGAAGAGCCCTGGTTGCCCCCCTCGGTGCCCCTGCCACCTCTTCATCCCGCTGGGCCTCCCTCCCACCTCGGGCATCCCTGCTGCTCCCACGAGAACCTTCTCCCAGGCAGCTCTGCTTGAGACATATCCTCATGTCCACCTCTGCTCCCTCAAACTGCTCCTGACCCCCAGTGACTCCCAGTGTCTGCGGGAGCCCAGCCCCAGCTGCGGCCCCGCAGTCTGGCCTGCCTGTCTCCCTCCTGGTCCCCCTCACCCCGGGGGCTGCAGCCTCGCTGTTGACTGGCCTCTTCCCACCTTTGTGCCTTTGTCCTGCCTGCGTCTCCATCTCCAGGTCATCGGGCCCATCCTCTCGTCTCCTCCCCCTTGTTTCTGCCTTCACGCTTCCAGATATAAGTTCACCTCCATGCCGAAGCCTTCCTTCCCTGACTCAGCCAGAGTAACCCCAAAGCATGTTGTTTATAGCTCCCTTATAACATTGCTCCGTGACTCTCTGTCTGCAAATAATTACAAGCCTGATCTCCTCCATTAGCTTATGAGCTCTCGGTGCCTGTGTGTATGTGTGTGGGCAGGGGGGAGGTTTAAGTGTAATTGACCTACAACACTATGTTAGTTCCAGGTGTACAATGTAGTGATTTGATACTTTTATACATTTCAAAATGGTCACTGTGATAAATCTAGTTACTGTCTGTCACCATACAAAGTTATTATAATATTATTGACTGTCGTCTCCATGCTGTACATTTCATCCCTGTGATTTATTTATTTTGTAACTGGAATTGTAGCTCTTAATCTCCCTCACCTGTTTCACTCATCCCCCCCCACCCTCCCCTCTGGCAACCACCTGTTTGTTCTCCACGAGTCTGTTTCTGTTTTGTTGTATTTGTTCATTTGGTTTGTTTTTTACAGTCCACATATAAGTGAGATCATACAGTATTTGCCTTTGTCTGTCTTACTTCACTTAGCATATACCCTCTGGGTCTATCCATGTTGTTAGCAAATGGCAAGATTTCATTCTGTGTATGGCTGAGCCGTATTCCTGTGTGTGTGTGTGTGTGTGTGTGTGTGTGTGTGTGTACCACAGCTTCTGTATCCATTCATCTATTGATGGGTAATTAGGTTGCTTCCATGCCTTAATTATTTTAAATAATACTGCTATGAACTTTGGGATGCACATATCTTTTCAAATTAGTGTCTTGGGAGTTTCACTTTCAGAACAATACCCAGAAATAGAATTGCTGAATCATATGGTAGTTCTATTTTTAGTTTTTTGAGCAACCTTCATACTGTTTCCCACAGTGGCTGCACCCGTTTGCATTTCTACCAACAGTGTTGGAGGGTTCCCTTTTCCCGAGGAGCTAGATTTTATTTGTCTTTATTATTGCCCTTGCACATGCATACACACACACCCTACACATATGTATGGTTTGATTACAGTGATAACTTTTTAAGTTTTTTGAAATTTAATTGAATGAAAAAACATAATTGGGTGGTCTCAGAACATAGTGGTATCAATGCAACTGGAAATATCAAGGCTAAGAATGGAGTCAGAGCTTGGTACCTTGTGTAATAGATCAGTGACCGGGGCAAAAGGAGAGGTGAAGAAAAATGTGCCCACGTCACTTCTGTGACCTTTCTAAGCTACCCACACACGGGCACACTGGGACACCGTCCGCCCCTCACTCCCAGACCTGAGAATCACAGCCCGTGAGCTACCACTTAAAAACAGGGCCTGGCATGCTGTAGTCGGCGTCTGGTATTGAAAACGGTGGAATGATGCAGAGAATGAATATTTCTGTCAGTGCCCACCAGCGACTTTTTAAGCAAAAAGTGTTGGCATTCTTCTTAAGTGATTGATAGAAAATATGGAAAGAGATTGTGGTTTTTCTTCTTTTCTTCCCCCCCACAGCACAACTATCTTGCTCAGGTCACGTCTAATATCTGGGGAACCAAATTTAAGATCGTGGGCTTGGCTGCTTTCCTGCCAACCAACCTCGGTGCAGGTAAGCACTGCGTGCATCCCAGTCGGAACTCAGGCTGAGAAATCAGTTTCGACCTCCAGTGGCCTAAAGTAAAACACGAGCTCTTACGACACCAAAAGGTTAGCATGTGCTTTACCTCCAGGTTAGCCACCGTGATGTTGTAAAAATTAGAATTATTCCTCGAATCGGGGTTTTTTTTGCCAGTGGTGCTTTGATTTTTTTCTATAAGCCCTGACTGATAAAAATGACAGAAATAACCAAAAGCTCTGATAGGTTTCTGGTTATTTTGATTTCTGGCCTTTTACTGTGGGCAGATTTTGGTACCAGTGTCTTTAGGTTCTTGAGGCAAAAGAAACTTCTCAAGAAAGTCGAGAAGAGAGCATTGGAGGCTATTAGAACACATGGGCTGACTGTTAGTACAGTTCTTAGTGGTAAATCTTTGTAGATTTCATTTCTAAGTACCAGATAAATATCCTGTCTGTTGGAAGCTTGAGACATCGGGGAAAATGGAACCAACGGAGGACAGAGCTGGGCGAGGACCCAGAGTGTGCGTCCTCCTCGGTACCCGACTTGAGTGAGTAGCACTAACGTGTCACTTTTACTCCGGGACAGTGAGGGAGGGAAATGACAGAGGTCCTTTTCCAAGTGGCTTCCTCCTGGTGGCACAGCCCTGTGTGGGCTGAGCAGCTGTGTGTCCCCCACCTTGTAGGGTGGCCTGATCATTTGACATGCACACACCTCTCCAGAAGGCCGCCTTGGCCAGCCTGTGGCTGGGGGCCCCATCTTGAATGTGCTCTGTGTGACCTACTAAAAATGTTTTTTGTTTTTTTTTTTAAATTCTGAATCTGCCTATTAGAGCTGTGTCAAACACAGATCCTTTAAAATAAATAATTCTTGCAAAGCAGACGTTAAAAGATATGTTGCCGTGTCTGTATCTTCAGAGGCTTATTAAGCAGTGCTGCAGGTGGATTTTTCATTTTGAAGTTATTCAGCTTAAAGAAGAGGAGGAATAAAGGTAAAATATAAAACTGACTTAGGAAATAAGAGTAGACTATCCCTGTACATAATGCAAAGAAATCTCTTAGGGTATCTTCCACAACCTGGACACCCTCTGAAGACCACAAAAGCCTGTTCTTCAGTAGTTCAGCAGTGCGCTGCTGGTGTACACGGGGTTCTTATACCACTGTGTGAGGGTTGTGACCATCCCCATGTCAGTAAGCTGAGAACTTAGCCATCTGCTGACTATAAACGTTGAAAAAAGGCATGAAGGAATTTACTTACTGGCTCTTTTCATTCTGTCTGCCCTTATTTCTTGGACGTTGAGTAGATCCGCGAGTGGGTCAACGAGACCTTAAGATGGGAGGGCCCGTAGGTGCCTCTGAGGCCCGTGCTGCTGCAGTGCGAGGAATCTGAGTGCGCGGGACCAAAGCCTTCTGTGTGACTGTGGTGAAGTCACTGTCCTCGTCATTGACCTTTTTAAAAAGAGGGTTTTAGCTAGTACCATATGTCAAGCGAAGAGAATTTTCCATTTGATTCTACTAGAGAGAAGAAATTAACTCTTGGATTTTAGAAGGTATATTACATGTGGGCACCCTATTAAATACTCTGGTAAGCTTACCAGTGTGGATGGAAAGCTAGAAGTCTGTATGGCCTGGCCTGTGGTTATTAAAAGAAAAAGAAAGTGAGTGCTGTTGGTTACTTTATATTGGATAATTGGATAATTTGTTTCTTTCTATTAGAATGATCTGGCCTGTGAAATTTTCTATTTTTAATTTTTTACATTTCTTAATTTTAAAAATATGGAATAAATTCAGAAGGTTTAAAGGAGCATGGTTAAGCTGTCTCGTCCTCACCCCTAGCACCTAGGTTTTCTTACCCCCTCTGGAGGCAACTGATGTTATTTCTTAATCCCTCCTGAGATTTTTAATTTTATTTCTCTTTGTCAATCTGAATGACAAAGAATAGCACTTTAATGCATGCATTAATTCTTAAGCTATATGGCCATCCAGAGTTTTTAGGCTGAAATGCATATTCTCTTCTGTGGGCAAGGGAGATGAAAAAGACCTGTAAGGACTGCTGGGTTGGAAAAATCGTCTTAGCCCACGCCAGTCCAAGCACGCACCTTACAGAGGTGCTTCAAAAAAGGAAGCCTACTGTGCCCTGGGGCTGCTGGCCAGCCAGCCACCAGGCTGTTGGAGGTGAGAGCTGTGGAGATAGGGTGTGGCTTATCTTAACACAAAACTTAAAATAGTAATAATTAAAACAACTCTACATATGTCACAGGAAAGAGTGTAAAGGGAAAGTTGACGGGGCAGTTTCATCCTGATTCTAATCTACCGTGAAACTTAAATTCAGATTCATTATTTTTTTCAGCTTATTTTGTCTCTAAATATTTTAGTTGCCTTCTCTTAAATGTCCCCATTAATCAAAGTAAACCTTAGTATTTGAAGAAGCATGTGGCAGTTCCCCGTAAGTGTCTATCCTGATCGTGAAATTGAAATAGCAAGTCAGTAAGATAAGAATTCAGTCCTGAATAAAAGCGGCATTTCATTCCTACCTGAGTCACGTCACCCCTTCTGTCATAGTCGCCTTCAAACAGCTCCTTGACTGCCCGAGATTCCCCTGAGCTCGGCGCTCTGGTTATCACCACTATTTTCACTAAATTATCCTTCTGATTGCAAATCCCGAGATTCCCCTGAGCTCGGCGCTCTGGTTATCCTTCTGATTGCAAATGAGGTTTAAAAAAATACATATCATTTCCAACTCATTCCAAAAAAGAGTGTATGTTTTTAACATTTAAAATGTGTGGTTCTGTGGACAAACCACTGGCAGGGTGGCCGGGCTAGACCGAGAATTTGCTGCCACTGAATCTGCACTGTGTCCAGGGCGGCGGGTCGAGTGCCGGGGGAGACGCGCAGCGGCCCTCAGGCGCTCAGCCCGCCCGCACAGATCTGTCTTCGGAGGGCAGGGGCGCCGCAGCCCCATCTCTCTCCCCGAGAGGGACTCTGCTGGCACCCTGGCTGCCCTCTGCTTGTCTCTGTTGACCGCTTTCCCCCTCCTCCCCACCAGTAATCTATAAAACCAGCCTCCTGCATCTCCAGCCGCGGCAGATGACCATCTATCTCCCGGAGGTTCGGAAGATTTCCATGGACTTTGTTAATTTACCTGTCTTCAACCCAAACGTGTTCAGTGAAGATGAAGATGATTTACCAGGTGTGTTCACGCATGTCGGCTGGCTTGTCACAAGCCCACACCCTCTCTCAGTGGGTCGTGTTGGGGGCCAGAGTGGTGGTAGCTGAGGATTACAGCACGTCAGCCTGTGCCTGCTGCCTCAGTGAGGTTGGAAGGCGTGTGAGGAGTCACGGCAGAAAGGTCACACACCGTCACTAGTTTGGGGAGGAGGGGGGTTGCCGGAGTAAGGGCGATGGAGGTGGAGGTGGCCGTGAGCGCTGCCGCCACCTCGTCGCACCCTCAGGGTCATCCTCCTAGTCACATGCCTGCATAAAGAGAAGTTAACGGGACCAATCAGACATCAGAAACGAAACCCTGTCTCACGGACCCTAGGCCAGCCCTCGTCCTCTCTGTCCCTGCTTAGAGAATGACGTCACGCAGATGACCCTATGCCCACGAAGCCCAGTTTCTCAAACCTGCCCCGTCTCGCGGGCAGAAAACCTGTGCATTTCAGCGTCTCTCTCTTAAGTGCAGTGCAGGTCTCCATGCATAGAACAGAGCCTGGTGTGAGTTAAAAGTAAAAGCTGGTACAAGGTTTTAAAATCCCAGTTTACAGATTTTGAAATATCTATAGCATCTTAGGTTCATTTAAGCGCTTTCTAGTCAGGGGGTCCTATTTTGATTAACAGACTAGAATGAATTCTCATTAGTCTCCCAATTATTGTCTGTGACTATTCTCAAAAGAAGTCCACCTGCAACAGTTTTATAAACACAGAGATTCCTCTACTTACAACCAAGCAAGGTTCTGAAAGTCTCTGGTTTCTGAGCCAGAGGAACCCTGCATGGGCCACTGACTTTTCCTGTTCCTGGTCATTCTCAGACAGAAGGGCTCTAGTCTCGCCATGGGATGGGCTAGACACTGATCCCAGCTCAGGCTCTGAACGTGAGGGAGTTGTCTGCCTTCTCTCAGCCCAGGTTTTTACCTGTAAAATGACTGTGCTTTCTGACAGTAGCCGCCGTTGGTCCTCTGACGGTTTGCCTCTCCTCATGGGTGCAGCAGGTGTTCTGGACTCACGCGGCCCTGATGGGCGAGGTCTTGCAACCGTGTTAGCCTGTGGTTTGGTGAGGCTGCACACCCTTGAGCGTGTAGCCTGTGCCCTGCTAGTTCACAGCCTTGGATCTGGGAGTATCTTTTACACTTTCTCCTTATCGCCTTCCATTCTCCCAGAACGTGACTGATAGAGCTCTCTCTAACGCTCCGCTGTTGTTGTAATCGCCTGTGGTTCCCTGTGGAGGAGGGAACGTTTGGTCTCAGAGTTTAAACTCAGTGCTTCGTGACGCGACAGAGACTCTCGTCTCGTTCAGTGGGGAAGACACCTGTCGTCAGTATTCTATACCAAGGAGAGAACGTCTGGAAGAGGAAGCTGAACAGGAATAGTAGAAAACTTGGGACAGGGCCCAGATTCGTGCAGCCAGGAGATAGTTACCTCTCACAAGAGGACCCCCCGGAAGGGGAGAGTCTGTTACAGGCGCTGAGGGTGGGCTTAGCTTTTCATGAACCAGCTGGTTTCGTTCTGAAGTTCTGGTGAACGGTCAGCCGGCCCCTGCAATTAGCCTGTTAAATTCTATTTCCTGCTCGGATACTGGTTGCCACACAGCACTTAGAGGCCCACATGAGCCAGCTTGCCGTGCTCGGTGAGCAGTTCAGACAGTGGCTCTGAGCACATGCACGTGGTCTGCAGATCAACGCTCAAATATACACTTTATTAAATCCCCACTGTGAACAAATAGGATATATTTACAGGGTTTATTCAATGGGGCTCACCTTATATACCATTTGAAATGCTAAAAAGCAGCTAAATTAGGAAATGACCCTTCCCCTCATATGCAGATTTGCTAGAGGAGTCTTTTCATTGGTTTCTCTACTGCATTTCACATGGTTCTATTTACAGAAACTTAATTGCTGTACAAATCTCAGACACACACCTGCTGCATGACACTTCCCACACTAACCAGTCCGTGACCCTGGATGAATCCACTCTAAAGAAGCCTAGGCACTGAGTCCTCAGTGGAGTTTCATACTGTACCAGGGCCCTCTTCTTGCACAAAAGAGGGGGCCGTTTTATGAATATCACAAGTTAAAAGCATCTTTTAAACACTTAATCGTTTGCCATGGTGCCATTCAGGTACATGGTACCAAATTCAGAAGGTTCAGAGGTGTTTATTGAAAATAAGGGAGAGTCGTCCCTTAGCTTACGGACGACTGCAGGCTGCCCTGAAGAACCCACTGGGATTGCCTGTGTGTCCTTCTAGAAACATTTAGGGAAGTGTTGTGTAACTTGTGTGAACTGTCCAGCTTTCCCTAAGCAAACACACCTTCCTCTGTAGCGACTGCATTCTGTATGCACAAGCACTGGATGAGTAGAGGTGTGTTGCTTATTCTGACCCAGTTTCATGGCAGTGTTTTGTTTGTAAGCAGTTCATCTTTCTAATTTCCCTTCAGTGACAGGAGCATCTGGTGTGCCCGAGAACAACCCACCTTGCACCGTGAACATCCCCATCGCCCCCATCCACAGCTCGGCTCAAGCGATGTCCCCCACGCAGAGCATCGGGCTGGTGCAGTCCCTGCTGGCCAACCAGAATGTGCAGCTGGATGTCCTGACCAATCAGACCACAGCCGTGGGCGCTGCCGAGCACGCAAGCGACAGCGCCGCCCAGTACCCAGTGGCCAGCCGCTACTCCAGTCCTGGCCAGGTGATCTTCGGGGGCGTGGAGATGAGCCGCGTCATTCCCAACCCCCCTCAGCTGTCCCTGCCCCCGCCAGCACAGGGGGCCATCCAGTTGTCCGTGCTGGACCACGGGGACCGAGACCACGAGCACCTGCAGAAGCCAGCCAAGGCCCTGCGGCCGGTGCCACAGTTGGCTACCGAGGGGGACGCGGTGGTGTTCAGCGCCCCCCAGGAGGTCCAGGTGGCCAAGATGAACCCCCCACCCCCCTACCCGGGAACCATCCCCGCGGCCCCCACCACCGCGGCGCCGCCGCCGCCGCCACCGCCCCCGCCGCCCCCGCTGGACACGTGCTTGAAGAAGGGCGACTTCTCGCCCTACCCCACGGCGGCGCACTACCAGCCGCCCCTGGGCTACGAGAGAATCACCACCTTCGATAGCAGCGGCAACGTGGAGGAGGTGTGCCGGCCCCGGACACGCATGCTCTGCTCCCAGAACACCTACGCGCTCCCGGGCCCGGGCAGCTCGGCCACGCTGAGGCTCACCGCCACCGAGAAGAAGGTCCCGCAGCCCTGCACCAGCGCCACCCTGAACCGCCTGACGGTCCCGCGCTACTCCATCCCCCCGGGGGACCCGCCCCCCTACCCGGACCTCGCCGGCCCGCTGGGCGCCCCCGGCCGCGGCGCGGGGCAGAGACCCGACGGCGGCCTCATCCACGCCACGCTGCGCAGGAACAACCGCGAGGCGGCGCTCAAGGCGGCGCCGCTGGCCGAGCCCCCGCGGCCGCCGCCGCACCCGCCCAGGCCAAAGGGCGCGGCGCAGTTCCCGGCGCGGCCCCCGCCCGCCCTGTACACCTGCAGCCAGTGCAGCGGCGCGGGCGCGGCGGGGAGGCCGGAGCCGGGCGCGGGGTCGCAGCCGGGCATCGGCCTGGTGCACGCGGCCGGCACCTCCCCGCTGACTTCCCAGTCGTCCTACAGCCTCCTGAGCGCGGGCGACGGCGCCCGCGAGCGCGCCGACTACGTCAACTCGGCCTTCACAGAGGACGAGGCGCTGGCCCAGCACTGTCAGGCCGAGAAGCCGCTGAGGCACCCCCAGCTGAGCGAAGCCGCTGTGGCCGTGAAGCGGCCGCCCCCCTACCAGTGGGACCCCGTGCTGGGGGAGGATGTTTGGGTTCCTCAGGAAAGGACAGCACAGACCGCGATGCCCAACCCCCTGAAGCTGTCCCCACTGATGGTAGGTCAGAGCCAGCACCTGGATGTGTCCCGAGTGCCCTTCGTCTCCCCCAAGCCTCCCGCCAGCCCTACTGCCACTTTCCAGACAGGCTATGGCATGGGAGTGCCCTATCCGGGAGGCTATAACACCTCCGCTTTGACGGGGGTGCAGGCTCCCTGCTCCCCGAAAGACGCTCTGGCCCCAGCACAGTTTGCACAACAGGAGTCCGCGGTGGTTCTTCAAACGGCCTACCCGCCCAGCCTCTCCTACTGCCCCCTGCCCCCCATGTATCCGGGAAGCAGCGCCTGCTCGAGTTTACAACTGCCACCCATCGCCTTGCACCCTTGGAATTCCTACAGCGCGTGCCCGCCCGTGCAGAACCCCCAGGGCGCTCTTCCCCCCAAGGCGCACTTGGTGGTGGAGAAGCCCCTCGTGTCCCCGCCGCCCACGGACCTCCAAACCCACCTGGGTACAGAGGTGATGGTAGAGACAGCAGACAACTTCCAGGAAGTCCTCTCCCTGACGGAGAGCCCAGTGCCCCAGCGGACAGAGAAATTCGGAAAGAAAAACCGGAAGCGGCTGGACAGCCGGGCCGAGGAGGGAAATGTTCAGGCCATCACTGAAGGCAAAGTGAAGAAGGAGGCTCGGACTTTGAGTGATTTTAATTCCCTGATCTCCAGCCCCCGCCTGGGGAGAGAGAAGAAGAAAGTGAAGAGTCAGAAAGACCAGCTGAAGTCGAAGAAGTTGAATAAGACAAATGAGTTCCAGGACAGTTCGGAGAGCGAGCCGGAGCTGTTCATCAGCGGGGACGAGCTGATGAACCAGAGCCAGGGCAGCAAGAAGGGCTGGAAGAGCAAGAGGAGCCTGAGGGCGGCCAGTGAGCTGGAGGAGTTCAAGTGCAGGAAAGCCAGCGAGAAAGAGGACGGGCGGCTGGGCAGCCAGGGCTTCGTGTACGTCATGGCCAACAAGCAGCCTCTCTGGAACGAGGCCACCCAGGTGTACCAGCTGGACTTCGGGGGGCGGGTGACCCAGGAGTCGGCAAAGAACTTCCAGATCGAGCTGGAGGGGCGGCAGGTAAGAAGCCATGTGCTGGGGTGTGGCCCGAGTGCCACTGTCTGGTCCTGACAGGTCTCTGGACTTCGGCCTTCGGGAGCATTTTTATGAAGGCCAGATGGGAAATGTGGGAAACGGCTGATGACTCTTAGCTGGGGCCGGTCGGGCTGGTAATTTTCAGTGTGCCTATTGCTATATTTTCTTTATTTCTCCCCGAAGTAACGCATGTCCTGATTTTTTGAAGTCAGATGGTTCTGTGAGAGCCATGTGGAAAATAGCAGGCACCTGCCCACTGCCCACAGCTGCTCTGCAGAGGCCAGCTCTAACAGCTAAGTCTGTGTGCTGCTTCTGGTGTTTGCCAGCGTACTTGCGAAGAACACATTCCTACTTCTATCTCTTGATTTTTTAGTTTGGGGCGTCATGTACTGACTTCTTCCTGAGGACCATAAGGGTTCATTTTCTTCACCCCAACGCCCCCCAACATGTGAACTTTCCCTTCCCCCTTTTCGCAGGTAAATCAGTAGTCATTGGTCCCTCGTTGTGCCACTGAATATGGTTCATTTCTGAGCCACGTATTAGGGTTTAATTACAGTTCCTTTTTTATCGTGTAGACTTTTTACTCAAGACGTAATAATTACCCAGTTTTCATTTGTTTGTCTTTCTGTGTTTCTGTTGTTAAGTCCTTCCCCAGTTCTCTGGCAGAACATACATCTCTTCTTGGTGCACTTGAGCACTTTGCGTAGTTTGTCAGTTCTTCCTGCACCAACCTGGAATTGTTGCTGTGGTCCCACTGCATAGCTGTCGTTCTGGGACTGCCCTTCTCCACCATCCCGGAAATTCCCTTCACCGCTCATATTTAAATCTCATCGTCATTAATTCGCTCAAGAAATGATTATTGAGCACTTGCTATATGCCTGGCAATCCTCTTGGCCAGGAGTTGGGAAATTACGGCCTACAGGCACATCCAGCCTGCAGCCTCGTTATATAAATAAAGTTTTACTGGAACACAGCCTCGCCCATTATTTCAGTACTGTCTGCGCTGCTTTTGCCCTGCAGCAGAGGTTCAGTAGCTGTGGCAAAGTCCATATGACCTACAAAGTCTAAAATGTTTTATCATCAGCCCTTTACAGAGAGTTTGGGAACCCCAGTTCTGAGTGCTGAAATTTAGAGCACTGAGGAAAACAGGGGGAGATCTCTGTCCTCCTGGAGTTTACAAAAATGGAAGAAAGACCATAAACAAATATGTGTAACATCATATAATAACATGATACAGTGTGGTCACAGTAAGCACTGGGGTGACAGGAAAGCAGGTGCAGGAGGTGGAGTGCAAGGGGGACCACGTGTGCTCTGCTTGGTCCCTCTCTGAGCAGCGTGACATCTGACAGATCACAGGTGGTGGTTCTCTTAAGCCTCTTAGCCTGTAGATTTTTTTCTCTACGTTTTCTTTCTCCTTCTGTTTCCTTGGTGGAGAAACCACTTCCTTTGACCCGCGGAGCTTTCCATGCTCTGAGTTTTGCTTGTGGCCTCCCCACTGCACGATTTAACGTGTTCTTCCATCTGTTTATTTCCGACAAACTCATAGTTAGATTGAGAAGCTTTTCAGAGTCGCTTTTGTTGGCAGAAATATCTCACAGGCCGCGCTGTCTGCTTCTATCAGGAGCCGCAAGGAGGTTTTCCTTTAACGTCTTTGCTTCCCTGCCCCACCCTCGCCCCAGGTGATGCAGTTTGGAAGGATTGACGGCAATGCGTACATCCTGGACTTCCAGTACCCCTTCTCCGCTGTGCAGGCCTTTGCAGTTGCCCTGGCCAACGTGACCCAGCGCCTCAAATGAAGAGACTGGTGTGGGGAGGAGAAAGCGGTCTGATCGCAGACGCTGGAGGAGCCTGCACGGCCTGGTGCCCGGGGGACCAGAAGACAAGGGCAAAACTGGAAACGTCTGTCAGGCCCAGGGGAGGGCACTGACCTTTCGTTGTTGTTTGTTTGGGTTTTTATTATCCTTTATTTTTTTTTTCTTCTCTTATTTTTTTAAACAAAAGTAAAATACAGGAGAGCGGTGTTTGCAAGCAAAGGGTGCGAGGCACCTATCTGGTGGTGTTTAGGAGGCGTGGTCGCTGTGGGAATGTCCTACTGGGTTTGCTTATGTCGGCGACGGGACAAAGGGCCCTTCAGAGGGAAGGTTAGACTGCCTTCTCACCTGCTGTTCTTCTAGACGAGGAGTGTGCATTGTTTTCATTCTCCACAACATCTAGCTTTTATTATTCCTCCAACATCACTACTAGTGTAAATATAAAAAACTTGTTAAGAAAAACACAACCAAAAAATCCTGAAGGTACAGGTTCTCTTGTGGGGGGGACGTTTAATTCACGCATATTATGTTATTCCCCCAGAGGTGACTTGATTAATGAGGGGTATTTTGGCAAATGCACTGTGTTTGACTAATAAAAGTAGGCGTTTTACGGGGGTGCTATTACCAGGTATAAATATGATTTGCTCATGAGCTCGTAGGGGAAAGGATGACGGGCGAGGAAGGATCTCCTGCAGGTGTTCACGCAGGTGGCTCACGTCGTGTGACCTGAAGCAGTACAAGGGCCACGCTCCTCTTCAGAGGAGGTTTACACTGAAACCTCCACTAGTTTCCTACTACGTCAGAATTCCGTTGGTTCAGCGATCATTCAGTCTGATTGACTTCGGGAGAAAGATCCCCGAGTAGTGTGGTGTGGGGCAGCGATTTTCTGGGCTGCGGTGGTGGCTCCTTAAGAGACCTGCTGCTGAGAAGTGGGCTTCACTCCCTCTCCCCTCTCATTGTTGAACCTGGGAGCCATGCCAGAGGCGGTGTCTTCCCCATTAGGTAACACTGTTCTATACTTGCTCTTTCTAAAAATGCTGACAACACTGATTTGAAAGCACTCCTTTCCTCTTTGGGGCTGTGTTAAAATTCAGTTGGTTAGAGATGTTTTCCAACAGATTAGAAATGTAGCAAAAGAAATGTTAGGCATTTGCCAGGGTATGAAAAGATAAGAGTTATAATCAACTCTTTTGACAAGAGCCCCACAAGCTTTTCTAGAAAAAAAAAAAAAAGTTGTTTATTAACTTACAGACTGTTTACTGAGGAGATAAACCACTGGGAGAATGTGGTTAAAGTTACAGTACTTAATGTAGTTGGTTGACTATTCTTTGTTAATTTCAACAACAACAACAAAAATCCAGAGGTTCTCTTTTCCCACCTCCCCCTCCACGGAGGGCAATACTCAGCCCTGATAACAAGACCCAGTTCATAGTTTTCAGTTACTGATATCTGTGATGTTGTTTAGGGCAGGAACACAAGAACTGTGTACCAGTTTAGGGTCCTAAATTTGGATTTTGTTTGAAAACAAACAGGTGGAAGATACTGCAGAAACGTTATTTCCCCCCCAAAAAAAAAATTTGTTTTCAATCTTCTGTTTTAGTTTAAAAATTAGAAAAGAAACAGGCCCAATGCAAGATCACATCACTTACCATTTTCTTCAGACCCAGAAGAAACACAGGTGAGGTTTCAAATATGGTGAAGGACATCTCCCAGCTAATACCAGAGCTTCCCATTTTATATTTTAAAATATTGAACCAGATTCTTTGGTGGGTAAATATTTCCAGAAAGAATTTAGCAATGTATTCAGAATTATATAATTCTTTTATATGAGTTTCTGTAGCTTAACATGATGTTTCAATGCTTATTATCAGCTGTGCAATAATGGTTATAGCCTATTTCTAAATAATTTAAATGCAGTTCCTCTGTTTTATTGTCCAAAAGTTAATTATTTATCTTGCTTTCATAGTGTTTGTAGGAATTATTTTGTTACTATGTTCTGGTGAGTTATGCCCACTTTATTATTTATTTAGAAAAATAGTATGTAATGACTTATTGGTGGCAGTATATTTTGCTGCAAGAAATAAAAAGGATGTGATAGAAGGTTTTTTTTACTGGACAATTTAAATTCCTATTAATCCTTTAAAAGCAATTCTTTTTTTTTTTCATTTTGTGGTATCAATTATATAAAAGGAGAAGATTTCTTTGAGATAACATATCCTAAAATATTATTTCCCCTTCTGTTGAAAACTTTATTTTTAATGAAAATAAAAGGTGAAATGAAATGAGACTTAAGAGAATGAGAGTAGCACAAGAAAGGAATTATAGTAGTAAGTTTCAGTTCTTCAAGTTCTGACTGGTTTTTGAGATGTAAAGACCACATTTTAGAACTTTTCCTAATAAGAGCAAAATACAGAGGGAAATCCTTGGAATGAAGACTCCAGATGCATGAGTGAAGAGGAAGTGAGTGTGTGTCACGAACAATTAACTAAACTTCCTGAATTCTTAGCTCCCTCCCCAAAGGACCTTTTCCCCACCTGGGGACAAAGGCCTCCATCTTGGATCCGCCTCTGGAAGAGCGACGGTCGCTCAGCTCTGCGGCCCTGGCCTGAAGGAAGACGTAGTCCCCAGTCCAGTCAGACAGGCATCTGCAGCCATGGCGACGCGTGTCTTTTCACTTAATGGTGACGTTTTCACTTACTTTAAAAATGCTTCCATTCGGTCAGTCTCAATTTATTAAATGCTACCAAAGTCAGTACTTTAAGCAGCAGAATTCTACATATTTAGTGTCCATTAATAGCAACTTATGAATATTAAGATACCTCAGTGAATCTCTAAAGTTAAAAACATCAGCGCAGTAAATAGCCAACCACATACAGAGTCCAGGCCTTTTTGAGGGAAGCGGTGTGTTAACAGACATGAGAACCAGTTTTAAATTTGGTTTTACTTCATCAAACCAAAGGCACAGCTTTGAGTATAGCATATACCCATTGAATGTATGTATATCCTAAGAAAAACCGGTACCAAGAAAGCAGGAAGATGTCAGAGCTCTTGTGGCAGGATAGGTCAGAGGGTTTGCAGTGTTTTCATCCACGGCTGTTGCTTCCTCATCGAGTGCCCCACGAGGGCATGCGAAGACGTGTAATCATAGACGAAAGTCAGGAGACCCCGGGATCAAGCCGGCTCTGCCACAAAACTGGAGGGTGACCATGGGCCTCCATTTGTCTGTCTGTAAAAGAAAGGATGGCCTGGACAATTTTCTAAACTCGTGTCGACCAACTCGAACGGCTTGAGGGCCCAAAATGTAACAGTTTCATCAATTCCATTTTACAAACTTGGAAGGAAGGTTTCAAAACATTGCCCTTTGTAGAGAAATTTTTTTTTCCTATATTAATGAGCAACCTACTGAATGTAAACCAGTGCATTTAAAATAATATCTTTGGAAGGTTTACCTCTAGAAACGAATGCATTTGGAATCATGTTTGTTCTCATAAAATTATACAAAAGCACCGATTCCAGGTAAGACAGAGAAGCCTTCCCATGAGTGTGCCCTATTCGGTGGACACCCCAGAGAACAGCCCTAAAATAAGTCACCACTTTGCCCTGAAGAGTGAGTTGAAAAAAGAACAAAGCAGTATATGCCTAGGTTGGCTTGAGTTCTTGAGTGTGCTGTGCAGTGCAGTGTTGCACGAGCTTTGCGTTCAGGAGGTTTTCTCGAGAAGGAACCCGTTTTGTCCCCTTGTGGGCCATCTATCGTTTGGCCAAGTCAGGGGTTGTGAGCAAAGTTAGCTGAAACAAAATGTGTCCAAATGTTGTTTGAGTTCCTGGAATTTTGTCATAGCACACAACTCAAAACTCTTCACCTTTTGTGTATTTCCTTGTCCCTGGCTGATGAAGCTCTGAAGGGTTATGGTTTTCATTTCTTTGGCTTTGTGCAATTTTCTTGTAACTTTACTTGTACCTATATTTTCTGTTTATATGTTCTTTTAAATGGGAGGGGGAGGGTTCTAAGATCTCGTTTATTGTAGATAAAATTTTTTTCGTGTTGTAGAAAAGCATGGGTTATGCATTTGACTGAAAAAGGCACTGTATTATTTACCAAAGGGGTATTGTTTTTGCATTTGTTTATAAATGCATTATTTTGGTACTGTAAATTTGGATACAATTTCTGAGTTTATTACTACTGGCATTTTCTTTTTCCTTTCCCCCCCCCCCAACTGTAAGTGTGCGATGCAGGTGCACAGGTCCCAGACCAAACCAGACCACCAGCATGTTCTTGTCCCTGCCTCGGGAGTGGCGCGCTGCTGCGTGTGCCTGATCCCTCTCACGTTGGTTTGTTCGTTTTCTAACTCAGCATCCTGCTTTGTTTTACTTTCCAAGCAAGATCTGTTGAGATTTCTGATTTGCATTCTAATGAGCTCACCCTTATTTCCTCTCTTCTTATGTATTTTGTGTAATAGATTGTGCAGGAGGTATTCTAGAAGGCATTAATGGTTTGCATTCAAAATGGCGTGGTTTGTCCAAAGTATTTTCTGTCTTTATTACTGAGATGGATTAATCTCCTTATTTTTTTCCTGATGATTTGAAGTTGCAAGAGTTGTCAGCTATTGCTTAATAAAATTTTACAGATCAAAAACGAATCAGTTACTTGTGTGCAGAATTCAGATGCGGTCTTGAGTCCTTTGAGAAGAAATCACCGCTCTCCATTGGCATGACCACCCTCCAGCTGCTTCTCCGATCCCTGGGTTACTGCCAGGGGTTGCTTTGACACCTGAGATCTTTATCATCATTGCTCTTTCTGAGAGCTCAGAGGTTGTGCTGTTTTCTTGGTGAGTTGGTATGAGTTTGTGTTTGTTTTTGTTTTATTTTTCCTTGCTTTTTCAAAGAGGACCCATCTGTGTCTCTATTTCTGCTAAGATCATCTATACCATTTTTTTAGATTCCACATATATGTGTTAATATACGGTATTTGTTTTTCTCTTTCTGACTTACTTCACTCTGTATGACAGTCTCTAGGTCCAGCCACGTCTCTCCAAATGACCCAATTTCGTTCCTTTTTATGGCTGAGTGATATTCCATTATATGTATGTACCACATCTTTTTTTTTTGTTCCCTGCCTCTTGCATCTCCCTCCCTCCCTCCCTATGCCACCCCTCTAGGTGGTCACAAAGCACCGAGCTGATGTCCCTGTGTGTACCACATCTTCTTTATCCATTCATCTGGCGATGGACATTTAGGTTGCTTCCATGTCCTGGCTATTGTAAATAGTGCTGCAGTGAACACTGTCATGGTAGAAACATTGAACTTTGGTCCATATCATTCAGTGTATTCTGATTACATAAATGTTGATGATCCATCCAAAAACAAGAGGATCTGCTTCACGGTGTTTCTGTCACAGCACCTGCAAGATCTGAGCTGCTAGATACATCAACACCTTTTTAAATTCGTAGCAAACTTAATAAAACCGGGTTTTGAGCAATTCCACTACAAGTGCTAATATAACTCTTAATTGTTGTTATTACTAAGGAGTCTTAGTGCACCTCCTTGCTCCACCCTAGAATTCCCTCTGACCGTGGGAGGGAGGCAGGGACTGGGGGTCATAGGAGGCGCATCTGTAAACACCATAGTTCCCACGTGCATTTACAGAACCACCCATTTGTTTTTTTCAGGGATAAAAAATAGACACGTAGTCACTCAGGCTTTGGGAGAAAGAGAACCAAAAACGACTGTCGTCTCTTAACAAATTCTAATCATTCATTAAGTTCTAAAATAATCAAAGGACTATAAATCTGCTTTAAATAGTCATAACCATATGAAGCTAACCCCAATTCCGTAGGCGAATCTAAATGCGTCTCGTTTTACTGTGAAAGTCTGTGAACTTCCAGTTAATATTCCTTGTATCTTCATCACTTAAATCAGGTAGCAGGGAAACCTGATCAGGAACAACCCCTCCTCCCCTGCCCCCAAAATCAAGGGACCAGGACCCTAACAGCCGGGCTGTGTTGGTTGGTGCCAAGGGCCATGTGTAGGAGTGGGGCTACCTTCTCCACCAGCCCAGCCCCAAGGTCAGCTTTGGGGCCGTTCGGCGTGCGTTGGTGTCTCCAGAAGTGTCTTGTTTTTTAAGTAAGAAAGCTTGGCAAATCCCTTGCCTGCTACAGACGCCTTGTGAAGAGCGTGCGTTCTGTGTTTATTCTGGCACTCAGCATGCTTTTCCCGGGAGTGTTAAGAGGGAATCAGTTTAGCTCTCACATCCTGGTCCCCAGAACTCATGGTAGAAGGGAAATGACGGCCTCGTGGAGACTGCATTGCAGTTTTTCAAGGGTGCACAGGTAACTCTCCAAACTCCACTATGAGGTGGTTACCTTTTGCCTTCCTTTCCTTTCAGAAGAAAACTGAAGCATGGAGAGGTTGAAATGGTTCCTGGATTCCACAGACAAAAAAATGATCCTGAAATAGAATTGAAGATTTCTAGGCCACATTAATGAATAGGCCTAGTTTATTCCCAGCTTCTCACGCGGGTGTTTCGTAATGATTTGCCTGTAATGAGCTCTGAGCCACTTACACTTAGTCATCTCCCTTGAAAAGAGGCAACGTAGGTGGGCCACCCTCGCCCATCAGCAGGTGAGCTCACCCTGTCGACAGCTCTTTCTTGTCAGAAGATAGAACAGTTAACTCACCCAGGCATCCCAGAGGAGCAGGTCTGTGTGGATTTGTTTCTTTGCGTATCTTAGAAAGAGTTGCTCAATCCACTAAAGAAGGTGAAACCATCCATGTGAAGAATGGACTCATTTCTTAAATCTGCTTGAAGTTCCTGTTAGAACGATAGCTTCAAATGATAACAGGCACACCAGCACAGAAGCAGGACCCCGGCAGGAAACTGAGTCAGGTGTGAAAATAGTTACACCTCATCCCTTCTGCTTTCCCTTTTCTTAGTTTCCTGCTTTCCACATCGCTTCCCTCTATAGGGAGTGCGTTCTCTGTGCTTCAGGTGACCTTAAAGCCACTCTCCTGAAGCTTCCCTTACACAGGGATGGGAGCTTTCAGTGCAGTTTCAAGCCTTGTTCCTTGAAACCTTGCTGTTGAGGCAAAGTAAAAGCTCTGTGGGAACTTATAAAACTATAGCAGAGAACTTAATTGCGTTTATCTTAAGGACAAATAAGCCTGAGGAACTTCTTAAACCTCAGTCACCTTCAGGACAGCGTGCACAGTTTGCATACCATTTTTGTCTTTGCCGTGTGAAATATCTGTGCCTTTGGTGGATCCGAAATTCCGGCCCATGTACCATTTAGCTCTTGCTCTGTTCCAGGCACTTTCTGAGTCCCAGGATTATGCAGCATTTTCACTGCCTGTGCTCCTTCCCTCCTCTGCTCCCCTCCCCAACCAAAAAAATGGGGGGAGTTTGGATATTAAAGGCTGGCCGCATAGCAGTATCTCAAACTACTGATGAAGTTGCCTTCTCTTAGTCATGCCGGTTACCTTAGTCATTTACCCCATCTTCAGCCGTCAGGGTGCAGAGAGAACCTCATGAGTTCTCTTCCACTCTTCTTCAAAGTAGGAAGGAGTGGCCAGTCCTGACACCATTCCCCGTTGTGTGCGCGGGGAACCAGGGGTCGCTGTGCGTTTTTTTAGTTGGGCCTCCGGCTTGTTCAGACGGTCTTGTGGTTTCTCCTTTCACGTGGATTAATTCGGTGTTGCCTGCCTCCCTCCCTAGGTGTCACCTTGAGGGCCCGCCATGAACCGCCTGTCACAGTGTTGCATCGACCCAGCAGTGGTGCAGTCCCTGTTGCAAGAGGAGAAATCCTTGCGTCCCTGAATCCCGTTCTTTTCACGTCTGGTATCATGGAAACCTGGGCTTTACCAGTGTTACTTTTTCTTTCTCTCCTGGTAAGGTGAGTGACCCAGACACCACAGTGCTTGCGGCACACACGTGCGATGGGTTCCCGCTGGACGCAGGGTTGTCCTCGAGTGACTCATTTCTTTCTGTGCTGGAGCCCCACGGGGTCCTGTGAGTCCCGGTCACATGTTCCTCAAGAGCCTTTACTGACTACAGGAGGCTCTTAAGTCCCAGAATTATGGTTTCTTGCCGGCACTGAAGCTTGACTCCTTTGTTTTAAATCATAAGAGAAAACATTTCTCTGACAGGAAGAGATTGTCTCCACTCATTCCGTCAGAATAACCAGCCCCAGCCGGGGCTTGGTGTCCAGCAGTGTGGGAGAAGGTCCCGTCAACGCCAGAGGGTTCATTTGTTGACACGGATCCCAAGCCAGTGGGGGAGGCTAGTTGCTCTAAAAACTGCAGAACGTTGGATTTACTGAACCCTCAGGATTTCTGCCCCAACTCAGCCACGTGGAGTTGGCCTCCTTTCCGCTAGCCCTTCTGTTTCCTTCTGTTCCCACGAGCTCCACCCCAGTGGGTCTCACCCTTGCTTCAGGGCTCCCCTCCCATGGGATGAGTTCATAAGCATCCTCTTTTCCAACACCCATACCTCCTGGCAGGTGCTGAATTCCTGGGAGGCTGAGAGAGTGAGTGCAACAGACTTGTAGGGGATCAGCCAAGTTTCTCCGCCCGTGTCCCCAGGAAGCCCTCAGACTAGATCACACCCACCTCTTGAGAGCGTCACATTCCCCAAACCTGCTCAGTTCCTGGCATGTAACTCACTGGTTGGATTCTGCCCGCCAGCGGCTAGAAGCAGTGATGGTGACACTCCTCCTTCTGATGGGGTCCCTGCAGCGACCTGCCCTCCAGGGGGATTACAGCACGGGGCACACCAGCCTGTCTCTTAATGTGTTTTCATGGTGTTGGTCTCTCAAGTTCGTGCTTGAAAAATGTGATCTGTGTGGAAAGAAGAACTGGTAAACCTGTATTTGAAAGCATAATAATTTTTTAAAACTAGCCAGATACAAGTGCATCCGTACCAAGAGACTTTTATTTGGAGCCTGGTACTTTTTTTTTTATCCTCAGTACACTGTAGAGACTCAGCTAACTTTAGGTAGCTAAAGGTCTCCTGTCTAACTGGTGCAACACAAGGCTGTCTGGCTGTGTATCAGTACCCAAAACCAAAGCAAAGGTAAAAATGACACCAACAGCGCAACCCCATAAAAACAGCAAGTTTTGCAAACCACAGTGGGAAAGTATGCCCTTGTGGCATCATAAATCCCTCTTTACCAGCCCTTTGTGGGAAGGTTTGGTCCCAGTTTAGAGATGGGGAAATCAGGTAGAAATTCCTAAGTGACTTTGCTCCAAGCCAGGCAGTGTTGAGAGAAAGCCAGGAGCAAATCTCAGAGCAGCCAAATCACCACTCCTCTTTGAAAAGGGCTCCTGTGAAGCTTCGTAAATGACAGAGAACAACAGCACTGACACCTCCCCGCCTCCAAGCCCCGGCGATTGGAAAGCTGCCCTCCCCCGGGAAATGATGCCCAGACCCAGAGCCCAGGGCGAGGCTGAGAGCTGTCCTCAACATTTGCCCTTCACTTACTTTCTCCTTGATGGTCAGTTTCCCAAGAGGGATGTGATGCTCCAAAGACCCAGGTTCATCTTGTCCAGACCCCTGACCAGGACGTCTCAGAAGTGACAAGAAACTCAGTGCGTTAAAATTCAGAGAAGAGAAGCCACTCTGCAGGACGGCTCACTTTTCATCAGAGAGCCTGAGCTGCTAGCAGAAAGACCTGCCTGGGTGCGGGAGAAAGGGACTCAGCCCAAAGAGAAGAACCAGAAAGAACAGTACGCCCAGAATCTTCCACACCAGCCACCCTCCTAAGGGGAGAAAAGAGTTGATTTTCAAACCTCTCACGTGGGCCAGACAAAGAGCTGCTAGAGGTAGAAGAGGCAGGGGCCTGACCCAAACCTTCCTACACAGAGGTCTCCTTTAGGCTGCTTTGTGCTATGAAGTGTTCCAGGCTTTGTTCCCTCTTGTCACAGAAGCAGCAAAGTGCTCTCCCAGGGGCCTGGGCTCCTAAACGCTTCAGCCCTGCCCAGACCTGGTGCCTGGCCGGCTCCACTGGGAGAGGCTCCATGCTGTGCACCTGCGGAGCTCCAAGGTTACAGGTAAGGGATGGGGCAAATCAGCAGGATTCCAGCATTAAAACCCAGGCATTTTTCTTGGAAACAGTTCAGATTTCATTTACAACTTATGAAGTATGCATGTCCTTAACAAATGCCTCTGTGCACCCTTGGATGGCAGAGTTATAACTGAGACCAGACTTGAATGGAAAGTCCTTGGTAAGGGCTGGGTCACAGCACTCTTTCAATGAGTAGTGACAAGACTGTATTAACGGTGAACGGGTTCTAGGTCAGTGAGAATACCTGGCTGGGTGTGTCATTGTCCCGGGCCTTGTGGAGAGGCAGCGTGGCATAGGGCGAGGAGCACTGCTCTGCAAGCTGGGAGATGAAGGAGCTTATCCCGGATCTGTCACCAAATTGCGCAACCTAACTGATAGATGGAGACGGGACTAAGTATTCCCCAGGCGTGGGCCAAACTTCCCCAGTAATTGCGCACACTGACGAAAGGAAAACGCATTCCTTTACTGTAGGATTTTCTGGAAACATCAGTATGCTAATGTGTTGTGCGTGGTGGGCCACCAAGAGGAGGAAATACCAAACTTTTTTGCCCTCAGAATCCTATTTTAAGGGAGCATCTTGTAGGACCAATGGCCCAAGGAGTAGATAGGATTAGGGAAATTGGACTGGATGCTCTCCAAATTCTTCCTGAGTTCAGAATTCTGTGCTTTTGTGAATTTTACTGAAAACTTAAGGCAGGTTTCTTTTCTCCCTCTTCTGATAGAATAAAAGATCTACTTGGCTTCTGCGCAAGTAGGCAAGAGGCCCTTGTTCAAGTGTGAAGTGTGTTTGCTGAGCTGCAAAGGTGTAGAGTGTTGTTTTGTTTCTACAGGGTACTTAACGGAGCAGAGCTGTTGGGAACAGAAATGAGCTCTTGCCCATTACAGCCCACCAAGATGCAAATATTTAGCTCGTTGAGTTTGCAGTTCTAACTCAGACAAATACAGTCTTTCCTAAGGTAACTGAGGTTGAGGACGTCAGACTCATTCTGACCTACCTCATCTTCTGGCCCTAATTGGTATTTCCAGATTTCTGTTCTCTAGCTTCACCGGGGGCCCTAGACATCCTCTTTCACTCAGTTTAGAGAAGAGAACCACTTAGGGTCAACCAAGCATTCATCTGGGTTGAAGCCAGTACATTACACCCTAAGGTCTGCACTCTCCAGGGGTTGGGAGTTCATATCCAGAAATGCGGTCATAAATAGAACTTCAGCTGGCTGGGTAGGTGATACACAAAAGTAAACGTCTCTTCTAAACTCTTGCAAAAAGACTTCTTGTCATTTCAGTTGCCAAAAACAAGCCAAGGGCTGAGAATATTCATCTGATCTGAAAGTCAGAGCAAATCATGTCCCCTAGGGGGACCCCATTCCCTGACCCCATTACCTGAGGTCTGGCATCCACCTGGGCCCTACCTAAATGGGAGGGGGACAGCTGGTAGCCACCTGGGGATGGCCTAAGTGGGAGGGGGTCTGGGCCTCACTGTGTGTTCCTGGGAGGATCCCAAGCCCCTGGTGAGGACCTCCCTAGGGGAGGCCTGGTGCTCAGGGCCCTGAAAGGGCCACTAGGGAGATACTGAACTGTGCCCCTTGGTTCCAGGGAGACAGCCCAGGAGTCAGGGTTGCCTCAAGATGATCTGGAAGTTCCTCGTTGTCTTACTTTTATGGAAGTAAAGACCGACCAAATGGTGACAAGCAAAGCCTACTTATTCAGAGCTTGCTGGAGCAAGGGAGTCAGCCACCATCGCTGAGATTGCCAGGGACTCAAAGGCAGGCAGAGGAGTGGGGAAGCTTCGTAGTGAAGAAAGGGACAGCTTCAAGTGTGTCCTGATGGAGGCTGCGGGGAAGCTGGAGGCGGCTGACTAGAAGCCTGGGATCCGTGATTGTTAGGGGTGCATATTGGCTTTCTCTGGCTGGTCCTAAATTAGAAGCAGGGACAAAAATTAGGGGAACTGTCAGTTATTAGTCAAGTGCTGACTGTTTGGGGCCAGTTGTCGCCGGGGTGATGGTTGGGCTTCCGGGATTGTTGCTGGAGAGGGCGGTGTGACTTCCTGTATGTCTGACTTCGGGCAGACAGGCTTCTGGGGTGCTTACTGCAGGTTGCAGGCAGGTCAGAGTGTTTGTATGTGGTCTGGACGCTGTTGACTTACCTATTGGGTCTCTCAGTTTAAGAAAGCAAATTTCCAGTTTTCCTGAATTTTATCTTAAGAATGAAATCAACCTTCCCCCAATGAACAGTAAACTGACTGACATTAATAAAAATACCTTACAATCGCACAATTCTATCTTCAAATACCTAAGAAATGCTGTCCAGAAAGCATGCGAGATGCATCTTGCACAGTTTCTAATTTGATCATGCAAGCCTGGAAATGGCATGCTGGACCATGGGCACATTCGGAAAGAATCACAAGGGGATAAACACTTAGGAGCCACTGGAAGTTACGTGAGAAAGATAATTAGGAAACACTCTGCAGATCATAACCTAGTTACAGTCACATTTTATCACAAACCTCATTTTTATTTTATTGCCTTGATTCACCCCCAAGGAACACAAAAACAGTCCCTGCAGTGCGCACGGTGAGTTTTTGCAAGCTTTGTGTTTTCTGTGGCAGAGTTGGGGCAGTGATTCTCTTCACTGATGGAGGTTAGTTCCGGGGACTGTGCTCTCCCGAAACAGGGCTGTGCTGCCCATTACCAGGTCACCTGCTTCTGAAGCGTTTGACTAAGAATTCTCCCACCTCTAAATAGTAATACCACCCTGGGGAGGAAAGTGGATTCTGATTCCCACGGGGGTGGCGGGTGGAGAGGGGGGAGGCGTAGCAACTTCGAGAGAGCTCAGCAGCGCGTGAATATTAAAGCCAGCGTGTTCTCAGAAATTCATGGAGAATTTCACTACTGATTGACTCACCATCCCTGCAAACCTCTCAGTAGAAGGGGTGGTACGTATAAACTGTCAGTGACTGCTTTATCGGAACTCCAACTTTTCCATACTCCTTTTGAAATCATCCAGCCTGCCCGTGTCCTCCTGCTGGACGAACAGGGTTATCTCCCCCTCTGCCCCTGCAGGTCCTCCGGTGCTTGGGCCTTGGCTCCTTCGAGATACCCTGTCTCAGAGAAGAGTACTTTCAGCTCAGGGTTGAGTGCAGTGACCTGCCAGCTCTCCGGACACAAGCAGAATCCTGCATGCATAAATATACCTACATAAGCATTATAAATTGCCGTGATATAAAGAATGCATAGCACACAATCACAAATAATAAAATGTACAGTGCTCTAGTATAATTCCGTAGAGCCATTTGCGTCTCGCGGAATACTTCTGTCGATTTTTGCCAAACGCTTGTATCCATAGCCAACCAATGATCACAGCTGACAAACGAGTGCAGTTCGGACATGAATGTTGGTTGATGCCTTCATTTACAGTTATGAGCAAGACAGATGTGAAACAACAAAGATGTGTGTTCAGTGCATCGCCAGAACTTTACCCGGACATCAATGACATGAGCAATTTCTGTGATAAATCGGATCATAATTTCTGAATACTGGAAGAAAATTTCCTCAAGTTTTTGGTGCTATTCACAGTGTAATGGCTACTGACATGATACATTTTTCAAGTTAAACTGCATCATCAACATTGTCTCTGACTTTCTTAAGTCTAGAGCTTACACTTGAAGCAATAAACAAAACCAAGTTAATTCCTGATTTATGGCTTTTTGCTGATTTTCATGGTGTAAATATTCCCACCAGAGCCAGTTTCAAGCAACCAACGTGTCATCGAATGTGGAGTTAGAAGGAAATGCGCAGTAAGTAGCAACTTAATGTTTAATAAGTGACTGGGTTTAACAACAAGGTCTCAAGATTCCTGAAAATAGAACCATCGTGAGGCAGTGCGAGCCGACTCCAGCACGTCACTCGTGTGCGTTGTTTTTCAGAATACAGAGCAAGCCCGGCCTCAGGTCGCATGGCAACGTAGGGGCTGTTGCATCTAAGGAGGCTGCGTGCTTCACCAGACGTTATTCAGCTGGTGGGTTCAAGACTTAGATTTTTTAAATTTTTCCATTAATTCAGCACATATTAATGAAGTGCCTACCACGTGCCAGTCACCAGGATTCCTGTTGAGACAGGAAATCCCAGCGTGAATGAAATAAGCCCAGCCCCGCCTCACAGAGTGTACGGTCCCAGCGAGACTCTACTGACCCCCTCCTCTCCCAGGTCAGCGCGTCCTCTCCACTCAAGGCCTTAGTGTTCTGGAGCCCGGTGGAAGGGCTCCCAGCTGTGCAGCCAGCCTGGTGCACTCCTCTCTTCCTGCTGCCACGATGGCACACCGCCAGGCCCCATCCCGCTCTCCTCCCAGGGCTCTGGAGCCCTCCCACTGCTCCACCTCTGCACCTCGACCCCGTTGCAGCCCTCGTGACCTTCCACCTAGACTTCTGGAGGCTCCTAACTGGTCTTCTGGCTGCTTCTTCCCCTGGACCACTCTCAACTCAGTAACCAGGGTGATTTTTTTTTTTAATCCCTGTTTTTATATCATTTCTCAGCTTAAAATCCCCTAACAGTGGTCAAGCGTGGTGGGGAGAGGCATCACCTCTAGATCCAGCCTGCTTGGGTATGTTGCCCACTAGCTGGGTAACTTAGGGCAAGATGACACAGCAGCTCCGGATCTGTTTCCCCACCCGCAGAAAGAAGATACTATAGTGCCCACTGGATAGGGTAGTTTTGAGGATTGAATGAGTTAGCAGTGTGAAGTGCTCGGAGTGTCGCGTCACCATCCTTATCATTAGGATGAAAACCAAACCCCCTACCTGCTTCTGACTACTCTTCCAGCCTCAGCTCTGTGCTCCAGAACCCAGTTCCTCTCTGCACGCTTCTCACCACGCTGGCCCTTGCCCAAGCTCATCTCACTGCCTGCCACACCTTCCCTTATCCGCCCAGCTTCCCCTTTAACTCAGCTCACCCTTCAGAGCTCTTTCAAGACCATGTTTGCAGTGAAGCCTTCCCTTGCTCCATTCTAGATCAAGTATTTTGTTAAGTTCCTTCAGAGCACATGTCCCATTATACTCACACGTGGGTTAGGATGAATATATAACAGTACATGTTCTGTCTACACTGCGGACCCCATGAGAGTGCCCAGTGCTTTGTAAAGTACCTGGAACAGGGTGGGTGCTCAGTATACGTAAAATCTCTGTAATAAACAGGACTTATCTAAGACCCATCTGTGAGACCACTCATCATAAGCAAAATTCTCCTCCAGCAAAATTCCAGTGTGAATTGAAAAGTTTGGCTGCAAGCCTGATTTGCCTAAAGGTAGCATTTGAAAGAGTCAGCTCTTTCACCCTAGTACTCCCGTTTCCCAAAACTGCCAAGAGCCCCGCTTAGCCTCTACCAAGTGCTCAGCATGACAGGAAAAGGACAAGGATAATATCAAGACTTTGGGGCCTTTCCAAAGTATGTTACCCTTGAGGATTGCTAGCTGTTGAGCAAGCCAGACTTCCCAAGACCATTCCTAAAGATCTCAGTGGGTAAGTAGTTGCCACAAACACTGAGCAGCCACTGAATACAGGACATCACTGCAGCTGCCTCACCTTGACTGTTTACCAGGAAAGACTGAACTAGAGAAGGGGTCAGCTTCCCAAACGAAAACCTGAAAACTAGGTTCAGCTCACTAGGGTCAAGCAATTCTTTCCTCGTAGGTGCAACACACTTTGTTGATATGTTGTAAGTCCTTATGAGAGAAAAATACTGAAGTAAAAACGTTGTATCAGGGATTTGCTTTAATATATCCCAACAGCAAAAATGGTAGGGAGATCAGATAAAACAAGAAGGGCACCGGTAACTCAGGCTGGGCGAGAGATGATGGATACGTGGATGGGGAGTGAGTAAGGGAATTCATTCAACTAGACTCTTTTTGAGTATGTGTGAAAATTTCCATAATGCAAGTTTTTAAATAGCCCCAAGAAATATATAAAGCACAAATTGATGGACCTACAGGGATTCATTGACAAATCCACCAGTGTGGTGGGAGCTTACAACATAGTTCTTTTCATTGTAGATGGATCTAACACTCAAAAGCCTAAGGTCACGGACATAAGTAAAACTTGGCACCCGACAACTAGAGCATACAAAACCTTTTGAAACAAAAGTGGAACATTTATAAAAATTGATCACATAGGAGACCATAAAGCAAGTATCAACAAAATTCAAAGAATCAGTACGGTATAGACTATGTTTCTGTAACACAATGCAATTAAGGTATAAGTCAATATAAAGAGACAAAATTGTCCAGATACTTGAAATTTTGAAATGCATTCTAAGTGATCCAGAGACGAGAGAAGAAGTGTATGATAATGAATCGAAATGAAATGCCATGAAAACGGTACTTGGACATTTGTAGCCTTAAATGCTTATTTTTACATAAGAACAAAAACGGAAAATTAGCAAAATGTACATCTTCGGACATTGGAAAAATAACAGAAATTTAAAAAAAAAGAATACAAAGATAAGAACAGATTTTAATTAACATAAAACCCAAAAACATTCAAGAAATGGAACAACAGCTGTCCTATGACCTCTCAGTGCTGTCCTGGATCAGCTACCGACCTTCCCTCTGAGCCAAAGCTAGTCCTGGGGCTGGATTTTATTCTTGTAAGTCATATTTACTCTCTACCATCAAGCATTCACTGACCTCAGAGGGAAAGGCTATGAGCAGTGTGTGCTAGTGACTCTCTCTTTGCTCTCCTCCCCAGATCCTGTGCTTTCTCTGTCCAGTTCTGAGTCCCAGGAGACTGACAGCGATGGACTGCATCACTCAGCAACCTTGATCCCTGGCTTCCTATCAGGTTTGTTTGGTCAGTGGGAGGCACTGGCATGAGATTGGCAGAGGAATACGTATGCACGATTATTACTATCACAACTGTAACAGGACTCTGAACATTTTAGCCTCACTTGTCCTTAAATAGAGGGTGTATCTTCAATGGGTTATGTGATGATGCTATGTGAAATCAGGGAATCAGAGCTGTTTCTTAATGGAGATGCAGTAGCTCATTCTCCGAATACAGCTGGTCTTCAGTGGGGTGCCTCAGTAGAGGCTGTACCACGTATTGAGTAAAGGTGAAATCTCTGCGGTCAGACACATCTGGGATCAAATACAGCTCCTGTTACTTGCTGTGGAATTATGAGCAGATACTCAATCCCTCTAAGCTTCGGTTACTTCAAAATGTCAATAATAATAGTAGCCACCTATGACAGTTAATTTTATGTGTCAAGTTGACTGGCCATCGGGTGCCCAGATCAAACATTATTTCTGAGTGTGTCTATGAGAATGTTTCTGGATGAGATTAGCCCTTGAATTGGTGGGCTCAGTAAACTAAATTGTCCCCTTCCCAACGTGGGTGGGTATCATCCAACCCACTGAGGGCCTGAATAAGACAAAAGTCAGAGGAAGAAGAAATTCACCTACTTTTTATCTGCCTCACTGTTTGAGCTGGGGCCTCTCATCTTCTGTGGTCCTCAGACTGGGACTTGCACCATAGGCTTTCCTGGTTCTTAGGCCTTTGGACTTGGACTGGAATTACACCAGCAGCTTTCCCATGTCTCCAGCTTGCAAAAGGCAGTTGTGGGAGTTCTCCGCCTCCATAATCACATGAGCCAATTCCTCATAATAAATACATATATTCTGTTGGTTCCTGTTGTTTCTATTTCTTTGGAGAACCTAATGCACCACCTCATAAAACTGTTGAGATAACTGAGTGAGACAGCGGCATCACATGCTTATCACAGTGTCTCGCACACAATATGAAATGGGTCTATTATGATAGTTGTTGGTAATAAAACTACCATTGGGGCTTCCCTGGTGGCACATTGGTTAAGAATCCGCCTGCCAATGCAGGGGACACGGGTTTGAGCCCTGGTCCAGGAAGATCCCACATGCCGTGGAGCAACTAGGCCCGTGCACCACAACTACTGAGCCTGCGCTCTAGAGCCCGCGAGCCACAACTACTGAAGCCCGCGCGCCTAGAGCCTGTGCTCCACAACAAGAGAAGCCACCACTAGCCGCAACTAGAGAAAGCCCGCGTGCAGCAACGAAGACCCAACGCAGCCAAAAATAAATAAATAAATAAATTTAAAAAATAAAAAAAAACTACCATTAACAGTGTATCCAGGGAATATCTCAACTAAGAGCCAGAAAAACAAGAAACTTGCTGTGTGGTTTCTTTGAGGAGCAGAGAAAGAATTGCGTGTTGCTGTTTGTGACTGAGCAATAATAAATTGTACCGACCGTATTCATAGTACTCCTCATCTCATCTTCTAGTTAGATTTTCTTATGGCTTTCCTGTATTGTATTTCACTCAGAGGATGAAGATGATCTGAAGAGTATTTTTGATTTGATGATTCTTTGCAGAGTCTCTTATGTTCTCAGAAGAAACAATGCCCTTTAAAATCTAATCCGCAAATAAACAAGCCAGTAAGCATAAGGAACCCTGTATGAAATGCAGTTCACTCTGAGGTCTCATGGTTTCATATTTCAAAAGACAGGGATGCAAAGGATTAACTTTAAGGGGTATTTCTCCTCTTTTGCTACCAACACCTTTTAAAGAGGCATCAAAAACAAAGATTTACAAAACTGTATATTCAGTCAGATTTCGTGTAAATGAACAATGTATTTCACTTAGAAAAGGTATAAAAAGTTGCTGGCTTCAGACCTTTTCAAAATCTCATTAACATCTTGATCTTTAAAAATTGAACATTGGGGGAATTCCCTGGTGGTCCAGTGGTGAGGACTCTGCGCTTTCACTGAGGGCCCAGGTCCAGGAACCAAGATCCCGCGAGCCGCATGGCTTGGCCAAAAAAAAAAAAAAAATTGAATATTGGGGCAATCATTACAGGGACTTGGGCAGTAATTTAATGTATTACACGTATTGTAAGAGAAGTATTTTAAAATGTTTACAGTGATTGTCAGGGGTGAATATATGGATGATTTTCATTTTCTTAGCTAAGCTGTTTGTTATATAAGTTTCTATAATGAGAAAGGATGGATATCAGTACTCCGGGGGGGAGGAAATATGTCAATGCTTCAGGGGAGTTAACCCATTAATGAGAATTTACTGTGGACCAGGCGTGTATTAAGTGCTCTACATAATCTTTCCCACAAACTCATGAGGCAGCCTGCATTATCATCCTTTCAGTACGCATGAAAGGGACCAAAACTTAGAGATATTAAGTATTCAGCCCAAACTCACATTGCTAAAAAAGTGGTAGAGTCACTCATCTTTCTGATTAGAACCTGTGCTCTTAGCCGCAATTGAATGAACATTCTTGCTTTCTTGCAGTTGCATAAGAGCATCACAATAAGATAATGGTCCTTTTAACAAGTGGAAGTGTAGAAGGGATAATTTGAGGGCATTCAACAAGCATGTATTAAGTACCTGTCTGAGCTGAGCACCAGCATAACATTGTTAATAAGACGTGGTCCAAAAAATGAAGGTGGAGGATTGAACATACTTTTGCTAAAACCCCACAAAACCCCTGAAACTCCACTAAAACAACAGTAAAGGGATTTTTAAAAAAATTAATACACCCTCAAGGACAGGAAGAATGGGGGAGAAGATAATAACAACAAAATTTTGCAAATCATAAAGCAAATGAGCAGATATGGAAAGCCTTATATACTTAGCCTGCAATGAGGAAAGCCAGAAAACAACCCAATCTGCACCGTAGATTCCTCAAGCATTTTGGGAACCAGCGGCAGAATCACCTTCTTTAGAAGTGAGAGTGAAGGGGCTTCCCTGATGGCACAGTGGTTAGGAATCTGCCTGCCAATGCAGGGGACATGGGTTCGAGCCCTGGTCCAGGAAGATCCCACATGCTGCGGAGCAACTAAGCTCGTGCGTCACAACTACTTAGCCTGCGCTCTAGAGCCCGTGAGCCACAACTGCTGAGCCCGAGAGCCTAGAGCCCGTGCTCCAGAACAAGAGAAGCCACTGCAATGAGAAGCCCACGCACCGCAACGAAGAGTAGCCCCTGCTCGCGGCAACTAGAGAAAGCCCGCGTGCAGCAACAAAGACCCAACGCAGCCAAAAAAAAAAAAAAAAAAGGGGGAAGGTGGGGCAAAAATCATGATGAATCACTACAGACCACTAGAATGGCTACAAGTAAAAATCTCGAAATCAAGAGTAGTAAGGACATGGTGCAACTGGAACTCCTGCACATTGTTGGTGGGAATGTAAAATGCCACAATCACTTTGGAAAACAGTTTGACCGTATCTACTAAAGCCAAATATATGTATAGTCTATAACCCAGTGATTTCACTAGGTATAAACCCAAGTAAAATGAGTGCTTATGCCTCTCCCAAAAAAATACAAGAGAGTTCATAATCTGAATAACCAAAAACGGATAAATTACGCTATATCTATACACTGGCATGCTGTATAGAAAAAACAAAGAAACCAAAACCACAAAACACTGCATGAAACAACACTTAAAAATACAACATAGGGCTTCCCTGGTGGCGCAGTGGTTGAGAGTCCGCCTGCCAATGCAGGGGACACGGGTTCGTGCCCCAGTCCGGGAAGATCCCACATGCCGCGGAGCAGCTGGACCTGTGAGCCATGGCCGCTGAGCCTGCGCGTCCGGAGCCTGTGCTCCGCAACGGGAGAGGCCACAACAGTGAGAGGCCCGCGTACCGCAAAAAAAAAAAAAAAAAAAAAAAAAAAAAAAAACAACATAATATTCAGCTAACAAAAGTCAAACAGAAGAATGCATACTGTATGATTCTATATAATATTGAAAAGTAGGCAAAATATATTTATAGTGATAGAAGCCAGAATAGTGGTTACCACTGGGAGAGGAAGTGGCAGGGAAAAGACAAGACAGAGCCTTCTGGGGGGTGGGAAATGTCCTGCATCTTCATGTTTGTAGTGGTTACATGGATGAATATATATGTAAAAGTTGGATAATGTATACACTTAAAATTGCATAATGTTATGTATGTTATACCTCAATTAAAAAAACAAAACAACAGGAAGATAGATTGAACGTCTGATAAGCTGTTAAATTCCCAAATCTAGCTCCACTCTGTGCCAGTAGGCAACTTCCATTCCCCAGCATTGGTGGGAAGCTAGAGGTTGATGCCCTAGAGACTATGAAATTGAGGGTATCTGGACTGGGACATACTGGGCAAAATCACAGGCCAGGAAACTGTTCTGAAAACAGGGGTATAGAAACTAACCTTCAAAGATAGCCCCAAACAGTTCCCCTCCTCCCTATATGGGCATGAAGCAGCTCCCATCAAGAGGTTGAGTCCTGTTAATTCCATTAAGCTGGGCTGGGTCTCTACTGCTTCAACCTGTAGGATACAAAGAAAGTGCTGTCCTGGGACTCCCAGGCACTGCCATTAAGAAGGCCTGTCTGCCTACACTATCTCCTTCTGAGAACGTACTGCCATACTGTGAGGAAGCCCAAGCAGCTTCATGGAGAGGCCTACATGGAAGAGTCAGCCCTTTGCCAGCAGCTCAGCTGAGCTCCCAGCATCAGATGGCCGGCCGTGTGAGCGAGGCATCATGGAACTGGATCCTCCAGCTGGAGGAGCCGCCCTGGCTGATGTCACATGGAGCAAGCACAGACTGTCTTTGCTAAGCTTTGCTCAAATTGCAATATTGTGAGTAAATATGCGACTTATTTTAAGCCACTGATTTTGCAGCACAGCAACTGATTGCCAAAACAAGGGGGATGAAGTAAATATGAACGTTAAATGCATAAGGACCCTTCCCATCCTTCCTCCTCCATTCTGCTCCCAGGATACTGGCAACCAGACCTTCACCTTCCAGTAAGAAATGAAAGAATCCTTCTCTACAAAACGGGATTGATTGTGTTAGTTTTCTGTTGTGGCAAAATGAACTATCTCAAAACATCAGCGTATCGTGATTTTGTCATGATTCTGTCTGGGCTCAGGTGGGCGTTTCTTCTGCTCCGTATGTTGATCGTTGGTGATACTCATGTGGCTGCCTTGAGTTGAGAGCTGGGCTGGGGCTGGAACGTTCAAGATGGCCTTGCTCACACGTCTGGCAGCTGGTGCTGGCTGTTAGCAGGAGCATCTCAGTTCTTCTCTCTGTAGTTCACATCTTCTAGGTCTCTCTCCACAGGTTCTCTCCAGCAGGAAAGCTCAGACTGGCGTACACAGGCTGGCTTTCAAGAGGCTGAAAACAGAAGGTACAGCACTTCTTGAGCCTACAGCCAGAAGACATTCAGTGTAACTCCCAACTCATTTTACTTGTCCAAGCAAATTACAGAACGAGCCCAGATTCAAGGTAAGAGGAAATGGATTCTGTTCCTTGGTGGGAGAAGTTGTGCAGTCACGGTACAAAAGGGTGCCCTTCAGATTCCAATCTCAGAGGAAAGACCTAACCATATTGACATCAGGAGTTCATCCAGGAAGTAGCTCAGCCATATTATGTACAGCAAAGCCCCCTCCCTCCATAAATACACACACACACACACACACACAGCTTCCAAACATGTTAGTGTTCCACTCTTAAATGGGAGCCTTAAACCAAGTCACTGGGCATCTGAAGAAAACTTCTAATGTGAAAGATAGAGACACAACCAAGGAGCAAAGAGCAACTTGGAGAAAGTGGATTATAAGAGGGGAAGGACATATTTTTAAACTATCATTGATATTGAGAGAGAAGGAGGGAGAGAGAGAGAAAGATAAGAAGAAGAAGGAGAAGGAGAAGAAAGAAGAAGAAGGGGAGGCGGAGGAGGGAGGAGAGTAGAGTGAGGGAGGGAAAACCTTGCATCCGTGAAACAAGAATAGGATGTTCTTTAAGAAGTAATATTCAGTGAACTAATCAAAGCTCTTAGAAATTAAAAGAATCATAGCATTGATAGAAACAAAAATCTTAACAGAAAGACTGGAATACAATATTGAAGAAAAGCAGAATAAACAGAAAAAGAAATGAAAACTGGTAAAGAAATTAGAGGAACAGTTCGGCATGACCACTTCCAACTAATAGGAGTTCAGAAAGGAAGAATGAAGAAAACAGAGGGAAGAACATTATCAAGGAAACAATCAGGAAAATTTCCCCAAACTGAAGTACTTGCATTGCTAGCGGGAAAAATCGCTCTCGAAGTCCAGTCCAATGGATAAGAACAGCCCCACAGAATCTTGAAGTGTCATCATACTATGGACAAAATGAAGCTCCTGTATGCTTTCAGAGAGAAAAAAAATTACATAAAAAGGATCGGGATTTCTCATGGCTTCAGACTTCTCAGTAGAAACATTGGAATCTAAGAGACAATGGAGAAATGCCTTCAAAATTTAGAGGGAAAATTATTTCCAACCTAGCGTTCTGTCCCTAGCTACACTATCAAGAAAGTGGAAGGGTAAACGAACGACATTTTTTACATTTAAGACCTCAAAAAATTGCATTCCATGGCTCCTTTCTCAGATGTCTTCTAGAAGTTATGTTCTTCCAATAAAGAGAGAGACATTGGATCCAAAGAACAGAGGGGAGAGAATTCCCAGGTTGATGGTAAAGAGATGGCTTAGATGACAGCTGTGCACCAGGCATAGGACAACCAGTTCATGGCTGGTCAGAAGGCCAAGACGAGATTTTGCAAAGATGAAACTGATAGAATGCATCTTGTGCCTGAATAGCTTAAGAGGGGAATTAATTAGACAATTGGTGGGGGACCTGAGGTTGAAATAAAAATCAGTACATAGAAAACTAAGCAGTAAAATATAATTATTAATTGTAGAGGAAATGTACAGAAGAGGAAAAGTAATTACAGTATACCACCTGGCTCAAGTGTGTGTGACACTGACGCAGTTGTTACATATGTACACGCACCTGCGTATGTGTGCTATTTTATCTAGCATTTCCAGCTCTTTGTGGTTAAAGAAGTAACGAGGTAGATGAGTACCCCATGGTGCTAGAGCCAGAAGACTTGCATTGTCCTCTAGGGGCTACAGTAGTTCAAAGCCGGGGCGGGGGGTGAAGCTTAGGCTGGAGAAGCTAGAGGAGGATTCCTGGAGAATTTTTAAGTGCTCTGGGATATCTCTGAGGTTAGTTAATATTTCCCCTAGTGATATGCTCTCTGTAGCCAGTCATAAAATAATTGAAATGTGGCATATGCTGGTCTCATAAGCTCTACCACATTACAGAAAACAAATCTGCATGTGTGTTTCCTGACAGATCTCGTCTTAGCTCCATTCTTTGTCCTCCTGAGACGGTTAAATGCAATGCTCACGTTATTGAATTAGGATTAAAACCTAACTGTGCGCAGTACAGGACGATCAGAAGTTAGGGGAATATCTGCAAGACCTAAGTGGACAGCTTGGCCAGCCGGCAAAAATGTTGTTCCAAAATGCAAGGGGAGGGAGGACATAAAACATGATGATAAAGAACAAAGAGCAAGGAAGAGTGGGTGAAATTAGAACATAGGTAAAAGTAGCAGGAAATACAGGAATTCTGAGACTATCTAAACGTGAGTGATCATTAGACTCACCTGAGGAGCTTTGAAAAATACAGATTCCTGGGAACCATATTCTATAATTTAGATTCAATAGGGAAAGCTGGACCCCCGAAACGTATAATTTGTAAAGGCTCCTCTACTGCATACGAAACCAACCTCGCATGGAAACCCGTCCTGAATTCATAAGGAAGCACAGTGACATTACCGGGAACGACCGTTTCTCCACCTGTTATTGGGGAAATTCACAAGAGGAGATGACACCATCTTTGGGGTAAGTAGTCCCGCGGAGGACGTGTTGATTTGTGAGTTTCATTTGACACACTAGTGTTGAGCTTTGTAGAGGCCTTTGCCCAGACTTTATTTTCTATTTTTGGTGGCTTTAGGACGTATGGGAAAAGGCATCTCATTTGGACACATTTCTTTATCGTTAAAAGATATTCATTAAGATATAACCGTAATGGGTGTCGTTTAAAATATTTTTGCATCAGGTAAGGGGGAACCCAGGAAGAAGGGAAAGCATTCCGGGAGCTGTCCGTGGTGCTGAACGCGAGACCCCGCGCCAGCCTTTGACCTTCCCATCGAGAGGGCTCTAGGTCCGCCCCCAAGCCCCATTTTCCTCTCTGTCCCCCTGTCCAGTTTCTTCCCTTTCCCAACAGGAGCAGTAGCAAGGGCGGCTCTTTCCATTTTTGTCCTGGGCTGCAGACGACCTTGTGCTGGGCTCCGCCACCCCCAGCCCGGCCTCTCCTTCTCCCTCCTCGCTGGGCGGCGGCTGATGGGTGCGGCGCCCTCCCCTCCTCAGGCCCCCCTCGGTGGGGCGGGGACCTCCATCCCCACCCTCCGTGGGGCCGCCTCCCAGCGTCGTAGCGCTGGCGCCCTGAGCGCGCCGGGCGCCCCCTTCCTCCGCGCCCCCTCCCACCTCCCCCTCGGTCCCGCCCCGCCGGCAGCCCCGATCCCCGCAGCTGGCAAGAGAGAGGGTGCGAAGGAAGCGATACAAAGGGCGGAGCGGCGGGAGCAGGGGACGCCGGGGCTCGCGAGGACGGCGGCGTCCGGCTCTGGCGGGCGCGGCGCGGGCATGGACGCCGAGTACCCTGCCTTCGAGCCCCCGCTCTGCAGCGAGCTCAAGCACCTGTGCAAGCGGCTCCAGGAGGCGTACCGGGAGCTGAAGGAGGACCTCACACCTTTCAGAGATGACCGCTACTACAGGTAGGGGCGGGGCGGGGGGCGGCAGAGCCTGGCTTTGGAAAGCAGCCCCGCCCACGCCGCGCTCGGCCCGGCCCGGCCTGCGCTCCCGGCCTGCGCTCCTGGCGGGGTCCTGCCCTCGGCTGCCCTCTCCTCCCGGCGGGCGCGGAGCCCCGGGGAGGGGCGGGGAGGGGGCGGCAGGCCGGCGGGGCTTGGCTGCTGCGCTCTGGCTCGCACGCGGGGGGTCAAGGACAGATCCAGGGAGCCGAGGTGAAGAGCTGTTTTCCATTCCCTGGAAAGCTAAGCCGAGGTTCTCAAATCCTGAGACAGACACCCGCGGGGCTTTAGTCCCTGCTTTGCTCCTCCCTCTCTCTCCCTTCCCTTCCTGTCACCCCCTCCACCGTCACCCCCCATGCCTACCGCGCCGCGCTCTTTGCTCAGACCTTGCTGAGACCTGGTTTGGGGAGACACCACTCGCCCTCGAGCGTGGGCAGCGAGGGCCTTGGCCTCTCTCCTGACGTACTCAGGCCCCTGGGCTTCGGTGGGAATCTCTGAGGCAGGGCTGCTGCTGACGATTGGGGGCAGATGGCCTTAGGGCTGAGCGGCACCAAGGTGAAGATGCTGGGAGAAGCTGTGTGTCAGCACCCCGAGGAGCTGTTGGTTTGGGCTTGTCTTCGTTCCTCTCTGTCTCCCTCTCCTGCAGCCAGAGGGAGAGCTGTGAGGACCTGCAGTCCCTTGCCTGCGGGCAGGGCACCTGCAGCTTCCCCCCTGCGCTTTGCTGTTCTGATGGGAAAGTGTGCCCATTGCCAATGGCTGGACTTGCCTGCTGTGTTGCGGTGTGATGAAAGGACCCTGCAGGAGTCTGGAGACTGGAGCCTAGATTGACTTTGTTACTAACTAGCTCTGTAACCCTGAGAAACTTAATTGCTAACTCTGCACTTCAAGCTTCCTCATCAGTCAAATGGGAAGCTTGAACCAGAAGGTTTGTTTAAGGTGAGGGTTCTAGTGATGATTCACTCACCCCGTGCGTAAGGATGGCAGGTGTATTGCGCAGCTATCTTTGAAGTGGTAGTAGTCATTTTTGTACAATCCACCCTGGACTAAAAATCCTATGTGTGTACGTATTCAGAAGAACATGTATCACGCTCATCATCAGATTTTTTTCAAAAGCCTAATGGCTTCCCAGGGGCTAATCAGCAACATATTGCTGACCAATATATTTGTCATAAAATTACTGAGTGGGAAAGCCCATTTTAGAACATGTAATCTCAAGATCACATGGAGTAGCTTTTTTCACAATCTATCTAATCTAGCCCCCTGGGAGATCTGACAGTACGGGTCCCTGATGTCATGGGGCTTATAGGTAATTAACAAGTGAGCACATATCGCAATGAGTGCTAGCAAGATAATAAACCAGGTGACATGATAGAGTGATGGGGTGCTACTTCAGAGAAGGTGGTCAAGGAAGGCCTTTTGAGAAGGTCATATTTGAGAGGGGAAGAATGAGTTGCCCACTAGACAATGATCTGGGGAGGAAAGTTCCAGAAGAGGAAGAGTAAGTGCAAAGCCCCTAGAGGCCATAATAACATGGTATGTTCAAGGAGCAGGCAGAAGACCAGCATGTTTGGAGCACAATGGTCAGAGAGAGGCAGGGCCAAGTCACATAGCACCTTGAACACTAAGGAGTATGGGTTTCATTAGAATTCCAAAGTGAAGCCATCAGAGGGTTTAAGTGGGGAAGTGACACGAACGGTTTGGTTGCCCGCATCCTGCTCAAGCGTTTGAATCTTTGCTCCAGGAGCAACTTCATTCATTGAGTTGGATCTTGAAGACCATGAATTCACTCTGGATGGAAGGGAACCGTGTTGATTTCTGCCCCCTCCCCCTGGCCTGAGAATAAGTTAACTGCAGAGTGCTTCATAATCTTGTGTGTCAGTCGGCAGAGCGGTTAGGCTGAATCACAAAGACTGTTTTATAGTGAGGAGATGTTTCAGGTCACTGAACTATCTTCCACTGCTCTATTGAACGTTTATATTAGTGGACTGTACCTTTACAAACCTAGGTGAAATATTCTTGGGTTTCTAAGTCGGGAAGCTGATAGTCACAGCCCCTGCGTCTGTCTGGCTGGAAGATGATCTTGCTACTATAATTTTTGCTTCTGCTCTTCTCACCATCTTCATTTCCTCATTAGTGATTTATGACTAAAAGTCGCCAGTCCATTCTTCCCTGGAAGACCAGGGATTCACTTCGTGTAGCTGACAGTTTCCTCACAACAGGGCGTAGAAAGGAGACAGCTGGTAATGCTCTGTTTTCAAAAGATGGTTGCCCCCTCCGTTAGGTGGTCTGTCTATCTGCATCTTAGCTACATAACTTGGTATCACTGAAAAATGGCAGCCGTGTTGTCAAAGGGCTCACAGTCATTTTCACAAACTGGGAGATGACAGTTGTACTGCCTGCTAGGAAAGGGGGCAATGCACAGTGTGGGTGATAAAACAGGAAGCTGGGCATCTGAAATCCCAACACTATTGAATTTCACTGAGGATTGGTTCATCAGAAAAATGAAGCAAGGATGTTGTGAGACTCAAGTGCTTTTTGAAGGTAACACTACAGATGCTTTCCAAAACAGATAATGGAAAAACCAAAGCAACCGGCCTAAACAATAAGGAAGAGGATTGAGTTGTTGATCCAGCAGCTCAATGATGTCACCAAGTCCTTTCTTTTTTTACTTGGTAGCAATTGGCTGCACTTGGCCCCTAGTAATCCTTTGGGCTATTGCTTCTCATTCATATTCATGGGGAGAACTGGCTGGCTTTCTACAGCTCTCTAAGAGAGGAGGATCAACTTGAAGCCCACAGCAAAACTCCTAGAATCTCTTCTATATCCCCACCAAATGGTACCAATGAAGACAGACATGTGTTAACAAGGACATGGAACTTTCCCGCACTGCAGACGGGGTAAATTAGTACAATCACCGTGGAAAACAGTTTTCAGTATCTACTAACATTGAACATACACATACCTTTTGGCCCAGCAACTCCTCCTAGGTATGTACCCTACAGACATGCGTACACATGTCTGTCAACAGACATGCACTAAAATGTTCATAGCAGCGCAATTTGTAATACCCTGAACTGGAAGGCAGCCAAATACTCATCAACAGTAGAAGGGATACATTTGGCTTGTTCCATAATGGAGTAGGATACAACAATAAAAGTAAACGACTAACAACTACACACAGAGCGAATCTCACACACGCCTAATGCAAGCAAAAGAGGCCAGAAACAAAGAATACACACTGTGTGATTCCATTTACATAAAGAAGTATGAAACGGGTAAAATGGCTCTACTGTTGGAAATCAGGATAGTGGTTATCCTTGAGGGGACAGTGACTGAAAGCGGGTAGAAGACGGTTTTCCAGTGGTGGCTACACAGGGATACTCAGTCTGTGGACAGTTAGCAAGCTGTACACACGACGTGTACTTTGCTGTGTGTGTGTTATGCTTCTTTAGAAAGCTTTGAACAACACCAGCTCCTGTGTCTCATTGACTAGATCGGGCCGCTTGTCCTTTCTTGAACACAAGCTGGCAAAGAGGATGGCATTGGACTTAAGCAAATCACAGTGCCCCGGGAGCGGCAGGGGAGCCAGCTCGCCTAAGGCATAGGTCTTCAAGGGAGGAGGGGTAAACAGCCAGACCCAACTGGGGTTCTGTTCAGAAGAAGATGTGGGGAATGGATGCTGGGTAGGCAATCAACTATGTCCATGGCATGAAGGATAAAGGGCTAAAGAAACATGAAGGATAATAGACGTGATCCGTTAGAGCTCAGTGCTCAGAGAATTTGTGTTTGGCCATTTTGAGGATCCATCTTTTGTTTCTTGGGTTATTACTTTATCTGTGTAAAATATAGGAGCGAGCAAGTTGGACTTGAGTTTTCTTGGCCAGTGAGGTGATGCCCCAGGGTGTCCTCACCCACGAGGCTTCTGGAAGCAACATTTCATCACGTCAGTGGATTCATCAGGGCTCTGGGGCTGACCCTCAGTCCTGCTGGCTTAATTTCGCCAGCACATTGAGAGAAAACCAGCTTTCAGTGAAGCCTTCCCATTAACCAAGCTCTGGATTAATGTGCAGAATCAGAATGCCGGTTTAACGGGCTGATGCAGACCCATGGGAACACAGGCAGTGGTGGGCGTGGAGTCAGAGCCGGGGAAACAGTCAGCTCAGGGCTTCTCGATGCTGGCCGCACATCGGAATCATCTGGGGGAGCTTTTAAAGATACAGAGGCCCAGGCCCCACCATCAAGGATGCTGACTTAACTGGCCTGGGCTGATTCTCAGCCGGGATGGAGAACCCATGTGCGTGAGGGGAAGGTTTACGGGCATCAGGCTGAGAGAGCCTGGTGTACCCATCTCCTCAATGGGACGGACTTGCCGTCGGACAGGAGTATTGGGAGTTGGTAGTCGAGACTCCCTCTCCCCTACACAAACTCAGTGGCTGCTGTCAACCATTACGTTGGCTAATTCTCCCTTTGCCATGCTCCTAGACTGACGGACCTTCCTTGTTGAATTAATACATCTGGGCGGGTTGCAGTCAGGTTTAAAGGTCTGAGAACCATTTTTTTTCTGTTTAAGGCAAACTTGTGTGTCTCCGCCCTGTCCCATTGGTACTGATGTGAATGTTAATGTTTCAGCGGGCTGACTTTCTCCTTGTTTTCAGCTTCCTGGAGCAACTCTGTGACTATTGAGCATTGATGTCTCTCTCTGTCTTTTGTTTCTTTTTTGATGGGAGGAAATAATAAGTGTCCCTGATGAGACTGCATTATTAGAACCAGCTTCTCTGGGGAATTCCCCAGCGGTCCAGTGGTTAAGACTTTGTGCTTTCATGGCCAAGGGCACGGGTTCAATCCCTGGATGGGGAACTAAGATCCCACAAGCCACACAGTGTGTCGGCAAAAAAAAAAAAAAAAAAAAAAGCTTCTCTGTCTCCATCATTTCAAAGATAGAAAAATCATTTCATTCAGCTTACATGCTTGAGAGCGTAGGGTTGGGTACAAATCTGGCTCAGTGGCGGAGTCTGGCACTGCTGTTTTCTATCTGGGACAAGATGCAGGCCCCAGGTGCCACGGGCCACAGACCTGAGCAAACACATGTGTGAGGGGCCAGTGGCAGACGCCAGGGCAGGTCAGCTACCCCCCGGGCACCCCCCACATGTCTCCATGCCACCCCCTGACCAGCACTCCATCCCCACGACTGCTGCTCTTCCCCAGGCTCTCCTCTCCCTGCTCTAGGGTCTTCCTCCGTCAGTTATCCCCCATCATGCTCAGGTCTGCCTTCCCCTCCACTCTGACTCCTTCCCATCTGCTTAAACAAACAGACTTGCCTCAGCCCAGCCTCCTTTGGAAGCAACCATGTCTTCTTCTCCAACATATGTTGGTCTGGCTTCTGCCCCACCCACCGTGTTCTTCTATAAATGGGTTAAAGATGGTCCCAGCACGTGGGCTCCCATGTGGTTTGCTTTTTCACTTATTTCATAGAAGATGCCTAACTCCCTCCCACTGGCACCCAACTCAAATTCTCACAATTATTTTAAATATAGCCCAAAGAAGCATATTTTTAGCCATTCAGAGTCCCTGCTTTGCACACCTGTGAAAGAGCACCAACATCTGCTAGTCATAGATACAGCCATTGGTATGACAAACGCTGTGGCTATAAAAAGACCCTGAATCATGGTTCCCCTTGGGAGCCGTCTGACCCCGTCTCCCCACCCTGCTGCTGAGCGACACCACCCGGACACACAAGCCCCCTCTCTGATCCCCCTCTCCTCTGGGGGTTCCCTGCCCTCTCCTCCTCTGAGTCGTGGCCCTGACCGCTGTCTGGGGGAGGAGGGTCCTCGTGCTGAGAGGGACCTCCCTGCGTTCAACCTGTCCAAGCGTCACCCGACCAAGCTTGTTGTGCAGCACTGCCACCTTGTGGTCCTGTCTCTTCCTTGATCTGCCTGGAAACCCTGGAAGGCGCCACACCCGTCCTGGCGCTGCCCTTGCCCAGGTCCCTGGTGACCTCAAGCATCAAATCCAGTGGCCCCTTTCAGGCCCTCACTGTGTGATCCTGAAGGGTTTGCCCCCTGGAGCTGGGACTGTCTTTTAGAGTTCTTTTGTCCCTCCAGGGGCTCCAGAGACGCCCTTCTCTCATGTTCGCCTCTTGCACCTTGTCCTCTACACAGTCTCAAAGCTTCTTTTTTAATTTTATTTTTTATCAATTTATTTATTTTTGGTTGCGTTGGGTCTTCGTTGCTGCCCGTGGGCTTTCTCTAGTTGCGGTGAGCGGGGGCTAATCTTTGTTGCAGTGTGTGGGCTTCTCATCGTGGTGGCTTCTCTTGTTGCGGAGCACGGGCTCTAGGCGCATGGGCTTCAGTAGTTGTGGCTCATGGGCTCTAGAGTGCAGGCTCAGTAGTTGTGGTGCACGGGCTTAGTTGCTCTGTGGCAGGTGGGATCTTCCCGAACCATGGCTCAAACCCGTATCCCCTGCATTGGCAGGCGGACTCCCAACTACTGCGCCACCAGAGAAACCCCTCAAAGCTTCTTAGGCAGAGTCTCTGTTTACTGTTTGAGCTCAGAATGGACCCTACTTTTTTCCCCAAGGCCATGGCACTATGATTAACAGCACTAAACGGGACTTCCCTGGTGGCGTAGTGGTTAAGAATCTGCCTGCCAATGCAGGGGACATGTGTTTGAGACCTGGTCCGGGAAGATCCCACATGCCATGGAGCAACTAAATCCGCGCGCCACAACTACTGAGCCTGCGTGGCACACTACAGAAGTCTGTGTGCCTAGAGCCCGTGCTCCGCAACAAGAGAAGCCACCGCAATGAGAAGCCCACGCACCACAACAAAGAGTAGCCCCTGCTCGCCTCAGCTAGAGAAAGCCCGCGTGCAGCAACGAAGACCCAGTGCAGCCAAAAATAAATAAATAAATAAATTCTTTTAAAAAGGAGATGATGTCACCATAAGAAAGGGATTGTGGACTGGGAGGGGGAAGTAATATCCTGGTTTGTCACAGCCGCACTTAAGGCATGGCATCCAGAGCTGGTCCCTCTGAGTGATGGTCTGCCCTGCACAGAAATAGGAGTATCACGCCTCCCTGATCCAGACATGGTGTTTCTATTCAGATGGCCCAAGACTGCATTCACCGTTTTTTCCCCCCTTTAGCCTTTGGACATCATTTCTAAACTTGAGTCTGTCATCATCTCATTAGCTATTCCTCTAATCCCACAACCAAAGGATGATATATTTTGAGGCTGTATTGTTGGGTACGTATATGTTTATAATGGACATCTCTTCTTGCCCTGTTGTCCCTTTTGCTAGTCTCCAATGCCCTTCTTTGTCCCTTGAACTATATATTGTCAGATATTAAAATTGCTGCCCTGCTATTGTAGACTCACTATGTTTCAAGCCCTGGGCTAAGAGGTTGTATGTATCATCTTATATAATTTTCCCAACAACCCCGTTAGGTCTAGAAGACCAAGTAACTTGTCCAAGGTTACTTTTTTTTTTTTTTTTTTTTTTTGGTGGTAGGCGGGCCTCTCACTGCTGTGGCCTCTCCTGTTGCGGAGCACAGGCTCCGGACGCGCAGGCTCAGCAGCCATGGCTCACGGGCCCAGCCGCTTCGCGGCATGTGGGATCCTCCCGGACCGGGGCACGAACCCGTGTCCCCTGCATCAGCAGGCAGACTCTCAACCACTGCGCCACCAGGGGAGCCCCAAGGTTACTTTTTATGGCCAGAATTCAAGCTCAAGTCTGTATGCCCTCACGGTCCTTGTCTCTAACCACTGTGGTAGATGATTTCAGATTTCAAATTACTCAGAAAAAAAGATCTATACAGCCCCCAACAGAGCACTGATTCTTAGGATGGAACATTCAGTTGTGGTCAGCTTGGGTATGCTGGGGGAGTAGCGGGGACTGAGGTGTGGAATTTGAACTGCTGGGTGCTGATAGAAAGTCCAGTCCAGTGGTCAGAGGGCAGCTTCTGTGGAGCATGGGAGAGACCACAGGCTGACGACCAGGAAAAGGTTGGGTTTGGAGGCCCCATGGTGTGTCTGGCAGCAGCAAAGGCAGGAGGCCTGCATCCCCGATTGTTCTCACCCTCCTGGGCTGAGTCTCAAAGAAAGGACTCCAGCCTTCATAGAAGGGAGGGCTGACATGAACAAAGCCTGTATTATCTTCTTTCATTCTTCCAACTAGGACGTACCCAGGGGCCTTGTTCAGTGCAGATTCTGATTCAGGCTCTGGGCTGAGATTCTGCATTTCCAACAAGCTCTCAGGTGACGCCAGTGCTGCCTGTCTGTGGACCACATTTTGAGTTGCAAAGCTTTTGACATTCTACCTCCATTTACAAAGGCCTGGGGCTACTAGAAGCTTTCCAAGTCAGGGTCTCAAGCAAAGAGAATAAAACAAAATTCCTGTTATTAAAGCTGGATCCAAAGGTGGGAAAGAAAAAGGAATAAGGTAGAAGCCCCATTTTGAGTACTTGGTCTGGAAAAAAAATGTATGAGGAGTCTTATTAGGGCAACCCAGGGTCAGTATAACAGCAAAGGCAGCATGAAGCTGAATTCTAAGGTGTTAGGTTAGGTCAGGGGCTCTCAAACTTTAATGTGTATAAGAGCTACCATAGAACTTGTTAAATAAATGAGGATTCCTAAGTCCTACCCCCCAGGGATTCTGAATTAGTAAAAATATGTGTCCTAGGAATCTGCATTTTAACAGATGCCCTGATGTCTGATGGTACTGAATCACAGGCTTTCCAAATCCCTCCCATTTAAATTGGGAGCAGGCTTGTGTTCTACCTTAGTTCGTTCTTATCACTCTGCCCTTCTTCTCCTATGGTTGGATCACTTCTACTTATCCCTTAAGGCCAAACTCAGGTGCAATCTCCTTCCTAAAGCCTCTCATTATGACTCTTATGCTTCAGGCTGACACGGTCTCAAGTCCATTTTGGTTGTATAAGCTGGGTTTCACCTGGCCCCTTGGCTGGTGTCTTTGAGCAGTAGGCAACCTGCACCTCCTTTCATTGTGGCCCTAGTCTCTCCCTACCCCATTGCCCGGTCCAGTCTGGGCAGTTTCACTTCTTATACTCTTTCAGCATTCTGTAACAGCTCATACCCACCATATTGGGATCACCTCTCATCATCTACCTCTCCCAGGGCCTTGCAAACGCCATGAAGGCAGGACCACATCTTACCCATCTCTATGTTATGAGCACCCGATACAAAGTCCATCTCATAATAGGTGCTCAACTGATAACTGCTGCATGAAAAACATGAATGAGCAAACAGAAGAGGTTCCACTAATTACAAGCAGCCATATTTTGCCCTAGTTTTTAAAGGTAGAAATTATTAACTGAAGAGTCCCATGTGAGCTCCCAGGATAACTGAGAAGAACCTGCTGGGCATTGGTTGCCCTAGAGCAACCGCTCAATATAACATAGGAAATTAACTAAAAAAATATAGTGGAAAATGATTAAACTACATTAGAAAATATTGAGTTAATGCAGTCAAGGAGCCTGATTCCTCCAGCTCCGTTTTTCTTTCTCAAGATTGCTTTGGCTATTCGGGGTCTTTTGTGTCTCCATGCAAATTGTAAGATTTTTTGTTCTGGAAGTTCATGAAAAATGCCATTGGTAATTTGATAGGGACTGGATTGAATCTGTAGATTGCCTTGGGTAATATAGTCATTTTGACAATATTGATTCTTCCAATCCAAGAGCATGGTATATCTCTCCATCTGTTTGTATCATCTTCGATTTCTTTCATCAATGTCTTACAGTTTTCAGAGTACAGGTCTTTTGCCTTCTTAGAACGGTTTATTCCTAGGTATTTTATTCTTTTTGATGCAATAATAAATGGGATTGTTTTTTTAATTTCTCTTTCTCAAGGTCTATTCTTTATATGGAGCCACTATTTACTTAGTTTGTTAGTTATTTATAAAAATATTTACTTATTTATTTGGCTGCACCAGGTCTTAGTTGTGGCATGTGGGATCTCTAGTTGCGGCGTGCGGGATCTTTAGTTGCAGCATGCGGGCTCTTTCAGTTGCGGCATGTGGGCTCTTCGTTGCGGCATGAGGGATCTAGTTCCCTGACCAGGGATCGAACCCGGGCCCCCTGCATTAGGAGCATGGAGTCTTAACCACTGGCCACCAGGGAAGTCCCTGGAACTCCTATTTAGAATATATGAAGAAATCCTACACCACCACCACCACCACGACATGGCAGAATATCCAAAAATGGGCAGAACATCAGAACAGAGAGTGTACGGATTAGGAAACCCAGAAGGCATATGAAGAAATGCTCCAGCTCTGGAAACAGGGAAATGCCAATTAAAACATTAAAACTAAGAGATGGGTCGAGCAGTTTGTCTGGTAAACACTGCACGGATGCTCTGCTTTTAAGCATCACCAGGATCCTGGCTGACACCTGATGCATGACGGCCCTGGGGCTGTGTCCCAGCGAGGGAGTCCCGACACAGCTGCCAAGCCGTCTCTCCCTAGCCAGCCCTGGGCGACTTCTCCCACTGTCGTATCGCTGCCATTTTGTCCCTCACCCTTAGGCTCTGCACCTTGGTTATGGCTTTCCAAACTCATAAGGGTACCTTCTTAGCTGCAGGGCTAAGCCCCCTTTTCTTTAATGCTGGAAAAATGATTCCTTTCTACAGAGTACAGGTTTCCATCAGGTGCTTTGAGTACAACCCCAGGAGGCCTGAGAGAGGGGCAGCTTGCCGGGCGGTGTGCGGCCTTATCCCTGTGCTGTGTGTGCACCACGCCCCTTACTTCTCACTGTCTTAGCCAGCACTTCTCTGCTGAGCATTTGTCTACTGTGTCCCCATCACTGAGGCAGGATGAAGGTATAATTAGGCCCAGGCTTGAAGCACACTCCCCAGGGGAGTGGTAGCCTCCCTGGACCCACAGTGCCCACCAGTCCCATTTCATGGTGCTTTGTTCATTCATCACGTGGTGTGTCCAGGTGGCACAGCTCTGTGCTTCGGGGAGTCCAGAGTGCCTTCAGCTGGCTGCTTGTATTTGTACTGCCTCTGGAATTCAGCAACGGGGGTGCTGTGTGCTTATCAGAGCTCTTCCTGGTGGTTCACCCCAGCTTCATTATTTTTATGTGTATCTTCATGTGAGCCAAGCTATGGCCCACGCAACAGAGTTGCTTTGTTCTTTTTTCTTTAATGCTACATCTTGCTCTGAACCAAGAAGAAAAGAGAAAGATATTCACTTCCTAGGGAGCAGAGCGGGTGTAAGCACCCCAGCTATTCTCTGGGGCCCCCGTCTTTCTCCGGCTGCAGTGATGACTCAGCTCTTACAGCAGTAAGAGCATCAGTTGCCAGATGAGAACGGGCCTCCAAGCTGGGCAGGACATGCAAAGCGTGAAGCGTGCCTTGTCCCTGACATACGAAAGCTGGGGCTCTGGATTAGCTGCCAGGGCCACCGTGACAAAATGCCACAGACTGGGGGGCTTAAACAGCAGACATTCATGGTCTCACAGTTCTGGAGGCCAGAATTCTGATATCAAGATGCCGGCAGGTTTGTTTCTTCTGAGGGCTGTGAGGGAGGACCTGTTCCAGGCCTTTCTACTGGATTCTGGTGGCCCCGCATGTCCCTCGGCTCATAGGTGGCTGTCTGTCTTCACATCGTCTTCCTTCTGTGCATGTCTGCCTCGTATCTAAATTTCCCTTCATTATAAGGACACCAGCCATGTTGGACCAGGGCCCACTCTGACCTCATCTTAACTTGATCGTCTGCAAAGACCCTATTTCCAGAAAAGGCCACCTTCACAGGCACTGGGGGTTAGGACTTCCGAGTCTCTTGCGAGGGGCACGATTGACAGAGGGCTGTGGATTTAGGTTCGTCTCTGCAAATACTTTCTAAACTAGCAGCGGAATGTTGGATGAACAACAGTCAGGAGGACTGAATCCTGACTTGGATCCACTGCTGCCATCTTGGAATCAGGTCTGTGCATCTTGTGGAATCATCTCAGATTCCTCCCAGCTCTAAAACCAAGACAGCTGTGGGTCTGAAGTGGGTGGCCCAGTGACAGTCTCCCCAGCAGAGGTGTCTACAGTCTTCTCTGTGTCACCTGAACTGCCTGAGGTTTATGAGTTTCAGGCTGGAAAAGCGGTGTGTGTGTGTGGGGGGGGGGGGGCATGTGGTATGTGTATGTGTGTGCACTGGGGCAGAGGAGGGTGTGGGATGTGGGCAGAGGACACAGCTCTGGCCCAGGCCTCTAGTATGGGAGGAACCCAGCCAGCCCAGGAGCTGTTGGGTTAGAGGTAGGGAGACCAAACTGTCCTGGCTTTAGCACAGGGGACTGGGAAACCCCTCAGTCCCAGGAAAATCGAGCCAGCTCGTCTCCCTAGAAGTGAGAGATGGTCTGCAAGTGACCAGTCTGCCAGGAGAGACTCCAGATCGAGCCAGAGAAGGCAGGACCCCGGGCTCTGTAGATGTGCTGTCCACTGGGCGTCGCGTGCGCGTGAGCTGGTGTGTCACGGCCGGGGTCAGCAGCAGAGGTGACTGGGGCACACACACGCTTGCGCCTCTCCACTCTGGAATGCTTCTCCCTCCTTCTTCCAGCGCGCTCATTCTCTTTCCCTAGTCCTGTCCCCCCTCTGCATTCAATAAAGACAGCCCCGTGGCCTTTGGGCCGTGGTTCTCAAGGGAGAATCCCCACAAGGCAAACACCCTCAAGGCCCTTTCTTTAATAGCAACTATTTTGTAGCAGTTCCTTCCCTGTCCTGAAATGAAATCTCTTGTTAATACCTTACCTGCTCCCATAACTTAAGAAAAAATAACTAAATGGAATCTACACAGCAGTGAAGGACGTGTGTGAATGCTCTGCCTTTCCCCTGAGGATGCTCTTCTCTCTGGCACGTCTCTTAAGGGAAACGCACCGGCAGCCACTGCTTTAGGCTCGGGTTGCCCAGGCGGGACTCAGGGCACTGCCACGCCCACTTGGACTTTTCCATACCAGCGTTCCTGCCACATCCCTCTCCCTCGACTGCTCCATATCGACTTGAGCTGTGTGGTTTAGGCCACACCTAGGAAGTCAGGATAAATCCCCTTGTTCTGTATATTCAAAGGCAAAGCAGAGGATTTCTGTAGCCCAGTGACCCCCGACCTGCATCTGGGTGGCCCCCCGCGTGCCTGGGGCTGCTCACTCAGCATCTACCCTACCTTGCAATCGTGGCCCTTATTTGAGCAGCTTGGTTTGGTGTGTAGGACATGGCTTGGGTGGTGGGTGGCTCCCTGCTGGAAGCCTGGCTTTCTGGGGTGAGCCAGGCCCCCCAAGTGTGCTGCACCCAGAATGGGGGGAACGTGGGCGGGTGGGGCATTGCCCGCCCACTCTGTCTCCTAGGGAATGATGGGACCAAAGCAAACCTGGAAACAATGCTGCTGCAACCCGGGACCGCTGTGCACTTTCAGTTCCTCTTAATTCACCCACATGGCTGGGAGAGCACCCATTAGCTGTATTTGTTTGTGGGGCAGTACAGCTAACAAAGTCATGTTGAAATCTAACCATCAAGTCCCTGAGGACCTGAAAATGGGATTATGTTTCTACGTGAAGATGATTATAGTCTACCCTGGTTGATCTATCCAGCATGATGACGGCAGTGTTTCTGAGGTGTGACCCCATGCTCTTGAGTGAAGAGAGCCCTCAATTTCAGATTCAGGCCAACAAAGATTACTTAAAAGTCAATTTGGAAAGGACAAGCGTGCCTATCACCCAGGGGTGAATGATCCAGGGCTCCAGACCGGGCACTCTCCCAACAGTGGGCCATCTTCAGCTTGTTCAAGGCGACGTGCAAACTCAAATACCATTCCTTGCTGAAATAAGAATGATAACTTGGCTGTAGTTCTCCTTGTTGAGAGCAATGTCAGGGACACTGGGAGGCACTAATTGTCACTTTATAGAGATATGGTACTGTAGCGTTTAATATTATTGGTTACAAGTATTAATTTCAGCCAAAAGGAAGGAATTTATTACAAAGATACAGAGATAATTTACAAAACCAAAGAGCAAAAATGAAACTGGATCTCAAGAAGGAGCTGAAACTGATTCAGCATGGATCCATCGTTTTAATCTCTCTTCCCAAAGCCCCAAACCCCTGGTTATCAAATTTGCTGTCCATTGGGATCCTGTAGAGAGCCTTAAAAATGACCGATGCCTGGGCACTAGGACTTTTTAAAGCTCCCCCAAGTGATCTTGACTTCAGCAAATTCTGAGGCCCATTGTCCTAAACTACTTTGCTTCTCTGTCCTTTTGTCTCAGCTGCCTGGGAGCCCCCAGTCTTTGATCAAAATACCAAAATCTCTGTGCTTACTTTGCTCAGTTGCAGGAGGAAGCCGCTACCGGGCAGGCATTAAGGGAAGTCACCGTTAACATGAGATCACAGGGGACTGCCCTGGCGGTCCAGTGGTTAAGACTCCACACTTCCACTGCAGGGGGCACGGGTTCGATCCCTGGTCGGGGAACTAAGATTCCACCTGCATCTTGAAGTGGCCAAAAAAAAAAAAAAAATGAGGTCGTGGGCCTTAGCTGGGGCCTCACCAAAGCCCCCCAGTCCTGCTAGGTTTTCCCAGGCTGCTCATTTCCCCAATATCTGCAACAGCGATTTCAGCCTTCACCACGTCTTCGTACTGGATCCCGTTGACAGGTCCCCAGATCTTCCAGGACCTGCCCAGTATCCACCCATCCCACCCCCACTGTGGCCCCGTACCTCGCTTACTCACCTGAGCCATCCTGTGAACGCTCACGTGGTTCCCAGCCCTATGCCTCCTCCGCCGCACAGACTAGGGAGCCCTGGGAGCTGGCTGGCAGGGAGGCTGGTTCATCCCACACTGACTGGCTGCCCACGGGCCCTGTCTCCCCGGTGGCCACGTGCGGGGGCCCAGAACATAACCTGGGTGTGTAGGTCAGACTCTGACCCGTGGGAGACAGATGGCAGGACAGAGCCAACAGGTTCCTTCCCGACATGGTAGTTTCTGTCTGCCTTTCCGGAGCTACCCTGGTAGTGTCTGTCTGTCCCTCTCGAGCTATCCTGGAAGACCGAGCAACCAGCTGTGTTGGTCGGGAAGCTGTGGGCAGCTTGTGCTTCCCTGAATTTACCCTCCCGTGTCCCTGCTGCCCTTCATTCTCTCCCCTCCTTGTTTCCCAGAAGTTGAACCTGCTTCCCGTAAAGTTAACATGGAAACTTTGGCCTCGGGGTCTGTTTTTGAGGGATCCAAGCTAAGACATTCTTTAAACTTTAAGACAATTGCCCAGTAATTCAGAAAAAAATACTGGCCAGAAGTAGGGTGACCAACTGTCCTGGGTTGCCTGGGACTCAGGGGTCCCCAGACAGGCGACTTTCAGTAGTAAACCCAGGAAAGTCTCAGGGAAACCAGGACCAGCAATTTGTTCAAGCCGGAAGACATCCGCCTCCAAGGGATACATTCACTGCCCTGTAACCCCCTTCCCTTTCCTTCCATGGGAAGGCGCACTCCATTCTCTAAACTATTAGAAAACACACTGATGTATTACCAGTCATCTCACAAATCCAGTGGGGTCATTTGTTCAGTACACGTGTCGGTTTTCTTTCTGTACCAGGCTGGGGGCCAGGCCCTGGAAAGCTAAGGACAAATGAAGGTCAGCAGAGTGAAGTCACAGGAGGTGGCGGTGGGACGGCACTGCCCAGAGGTCGAGGATAAAAGACACGTTTCACTTTAACAAATTGGGACGGATGCTTGAAACTCTCAAACGACCAGAGGCAGAGAAGGGTGTGGTATACAGACACTAATTCCTGGTGAATAGGAGAACCTGGGGGCCCTGAGTAAGGGTTGTGCTGAGCTGTGTGTGAGACAGCAGGGCTGGGCACCGGCAGACTCACTAGTCTTCATTATTGCAAGTACCAACAGGTACCGAGGCAAAGAGCGTGTTTGTTTTAATGGTTGCTTAGAGGATAGAATGAGATAATATAAATGTAAACTCTTCAGCACAGTAGGAAACTTAAAAGTGACTCCAAAAGTTCTGTGCATAGTTATCTTACCTTTGAAGATGAAGCAAACATGTTGGTTTGTGGACTTCAAGACTGTGGTAGCGAGTCTCCAAAGATGGTACCCCAAAGAGCCCCTCCTCCCAGGATTCATGCTCTTTTGTTGTCCTTTGCTCTTGGATCTGGGCTGGCTCTGGCTCTCTTTTTACCAATAGAATGTGGTGGTAGAGATGCTGAATGACACCTGAGGGTAGATCATTGCAGCCCTGCATCTTCTGCTTAGGTGTCTTAGAGCATCTGTCCCAGGAGAAACCAGCTACCGTGTGTGAAGTCCGACTTCCCTGAGATTGTGAGGAAGCCCAAACTAGCCATGTGGGGAAGCCACATGGAGGGAAGACTGTCTGGCCAGCCCCCAGCTTTCCAGCCATCCCAGCTGAAGCACCAGACATACCTCCACCAGAGTGGAGATGCCATTCTGGATGCCCCGCACAGTTGAGCCTTCACGGGACTGCAGCCCCAGATGACATCTGACTGCGTTCTCGAGAGAAACCCCCAGCAAGAGCTGCCCAGCTGAGCTCAGTCAACACACAGACCGTGAGAGATAACCAAATGCTGTTTCAAGCCGTCTACAATGGCTCCCACTGGCCCCCACGTCCTGGTATTCACACCCTTACATGATCCCCACCCCTTGAGTGTGGGTTGGACCTATGATCTGCTTCCAAAGGAGAGGATAGAGCAAAAGTGAGGTGATCTTGCTTGTGAGATTAGGTGACAAAGGACCGACTTCCACTGAGCTCTCACTCTCTCTGATTCTTCTCACATGCTCACTCAGAGGAAGCAAAGCTGCCATGTTGTACGCTGCCTCACGTGGCAAGGAACTGTGTGTGACCTCCAGATGCTGCCAACAACCATGATGTGAGCCTGGAGGCAGCTCCTTCCCCAGTTGAGCCTTGAGGACACTTCAGCCCTGCTGACACCTTGACCGCAGCCTGGGAGTGAGCCTGAGCCGAAGCACCCAGATTCCCGACCCCCAGAAACCGAGAGATAATAAGTGCGGTTTCAAGCCACAAAGTCCTGGGGTAACCTGTTATGTGGCGGTAGATAACTACAACAGTTACTACATGTCAGGGCAGTTTGTCATGCAACAATAAACAATGGGAACAAGTACAATGATACGAAAGCCAAAGCGATAGCCTTATACTGTCAATAAGTGCTGGGCAGAACTTCTGTGAACTTGATAAGCAAGAGAAAGCATTTGAACCAATAAGAGTTAGACCCTTGCTTCTTTATTTTTTTTTTTGCCATTTATTTATGTTTTGAATTTTATTTATTTTTTTATACAGCAGGTTCTCATTAGTTATCCATTTTATACATATTAGTGTATATATTTAAATCCCAATCTCCCAATTCATCCCACTCCCCCCCCACGGCCCCGCTGCTTTCCCCCCTTGGTGTCCATACGTTTGTTCTCCACATCTGTGTCTCAATTTCTGCCCTGCAAACCAGTTCATCTGTACCATTTTTCTAGGTTCCACATATATGTGTTAATATACAATATTTGTTTTTCTCTTTCTGACTTACTTCACTGGGAATGACAGTCTCTAGATTCATCCACGGCTCTACAAATGACCCAGTTTCGTTCCTTTTTATGGCTGAGTAATATTCCATTGTATATATGTACCACATCTTCTTTATCCATTTGTCAGTCGATGGGCATTTAGGTTGCTTCCATGACCTGGCTATTGTAAATAGTGCTGCAATGAACATTGGGGTGCATGTGTCTTTTTGAATTATGGTTTTCTCTGGGTATATGCCCAGTAGTGGGATTGCTGTAGACCCTTGCTTCTAATGAGCAGATAAGACAATGAGAAGTAAGTTCCCACGTGTGATGCAACAAGTGGGCTGGGAAGGCGCGAGCCCTCCTTCAAATGATGGGGGTGTGGCGGTCCTGGGAAGGCAGCATGGGGAGAGAACTGAGCCGCTCACGGAAGTACCCCTGCTTATTGCAGTCAGCAGCACATGACTGTCCAGGAGCTGTCAAAACCACAGGCCGGGGCTTCCCTGGTGGTGCAGTAGTTGAGAGTCCGCCTGCCGATGCAGGGGACACAGGTTCGTGCCCCGGTCCGGGAAGATCCCACATGCCGCGGAGCGGCTGGGCCCGTGAGCCATGGCCGCTGGGCCCGTGCGTCCGGAGCCTGTGCTCCGCAACAGGAGAGGCCACAGCAACGAGAGGCCCGCCTACCGCAAAAAAAAACCCCACAGGCCAAGAGATGTTGCTAACATGAACCATCATCAACTGTCATCATGCTTAAGGGAATGTCAAGACTGAGATTTTCCTGCCTTGGAAGAAAGAGTAGGCAATTCGAGTTGCTGACACTGAATTCTTCCATATTCACTGTACTATGTACGTCAGTTTTTGTTTTCAAGAAATCTTCCACTTAGGAGGGTTATGGAACAAATGTTTGTATCCCCTCAAAGTTCATATGTTGAAGTTGTAACCCCCAGCGTGGCTGTATTAGGAGCAAGGAAGTAATTACGGTTCAATGAGATCATAAGTGTGGGCCCTGATCTGATAGGGTTATGTCCTTGTAAGAATAGACAGGAGAGAGCTCGTGCTCTTTCTCTTCCCTCCAGCACACATCAGGGCAAGGCCCGGTGAGGACACAGCAGGAGGGTGGCTGTCTGCAAGCCAGGAAGAGAGCCCTCACCAGAAACTAAATTGGCCAGAACCTGGATCTTGGACGTTTAGCCTCTAGAACTGTGAGGAAATGGACTTTTATTGCATAAGCCGCTCGCTCTGCATTTTGTTTTGGCAGCCCCAGGTAAGACAGTAGGCTGGGGGAACTGGAATAAGCTGTTTCTGTTTCTTAACTCAGTGCTCAGCTGGAGCATGAGTCCTCAGTATTAGCCATTACTGATTATTATTAATAAGATAGGCAAGGAAATCACGAGAGTGTATTTATAAAATGCTAGAGAATGTCAGTTGCTGAATTGGGAAGTGAGTTCACGTCTCTTGGAACAGACAGCTGATTTCCTAGGGTATCACAGCATGTGCAGATGGGCATCTTGAGTTGTTGCGGTCAACTCTGAGAAACAGCTGTGAGTGGAAGTCAGCAAACTGCAGACTGGTGGGCTTGACTTTGGTCCTGTTCTAGAAGGAAATTATTTAAAAGGATGGTTTGTTGGCCCTTAGAAAATGAAGTGAACATTAGATATGAGCAGCGTTTTTCTAAGAATAAGTGGTGTCAGGCCAATCTTATTTCTAACATCTTGATCATAGCATAACTGGATTTTAGAAGGTTTTAAAATAAGAACAAAGTTGATAAATGTGGGCTGAGTGTCTCTGTGGTTAGAGACTACAGATGGTGGTCCATTAGCATCTGAGTGTCTCTGTGGTTAGAGATGGTGGTCCATTAGCATCTGAGTGTCTCTGTGGTTGGAGAGACTACAGCTGGCGGCCCATTTGCATCCGACCTCAGCTGGGCACTGTATCCCTGTCACATTCATCAGTGCATGATACACCAACATTGGAGGTCCCACACTGGGGTCAGGTCATGCTGGGTTCTTATCAGTAGTTCCTGAGAGAATCAGGTAACGTCTTCAGGCCTCAGTTTCCTAGCTATAAATGAGGACGATGACCACTGATAACTCATCAAGTTGTTAAGAGAATTCATTAGCTCAGGCCTTAGGCTTTGCAGGTGCTCAGCAATTGCCGGTTATCCTCACTGGAGAGCATGAACCTGAGTGGACAGCTGAGGGGACGACCTGAGAATGGAATAATGGGCCCAACGGGTTGAAGCTGCCACAGGACGAACTCACTCTCAGGCTGATACAGGCCTCCCCTGACACACGTTCCCTTCTGAGCTTAACGAGGGAGCTTGCCACACAGCAGCGCACTCAGAGGAGGGGAGCCTGGAGGTGCATGTGGAGGAGTGTCCTGTGAGGGATGGATGACGGTCAGACCAGCTTCCTCCGAGCCCCAGAATACATGGGTCCCCTCCCTTGGTCACAGACACCTCACAGCACCCATCCGTTTCCCTTCCCGTCACAGTGATGACTGTGTAATTATTTGGTTATTCTTCGTTCACTGGCTGTGTCCTCCACTAGAAGGTTAGTCCCAGGAGGACAGGGACTTGCCCATGTATTCACCTTGTGTTTCCAGAGCTGAGAGGCATGCCCGGCCCACACTGAGAGCTCAGTTAATGTTGGAAGAACAAATAACTGAGGGTAAGAGTGATTGAAGTGATGCTGGGCCGCAGCTCAAGGGAGGACCAACTTCCTGGAGAAGTTACCCGGAGGCAGTTTGGGCCTCAAAGGTGTCACCTCTTTTAAAGCCTGGAGTCATCGGAAAACAGCAAGGGCTCTGTGGGGATGTCTCGGGGGGCGAGGTGGCTGGTACAGTCCTCAGAGCAGGCATTTCTATACCAGATAATCCTGCTTCAGTTGGGTGGTAAAAACCGGCTGCCTCTGGGCAAATGCCGCCAGCAAATGTGTTTGCGTGTGCTTTCACCCTCAGAGTTTGAAATCTTTTTTGAATTAGTTTTGAACATTTTAGAATCGGAAGGATATCACACGAAAAGTCATGTTTGAAGTCAGGCGCTCTCAAAGCGCAGTGGCAGCTGCCCCTTTAGACGCTGCTGCCCCCTGTTCCCAGTTTGTGTTCCCTGGTCTTGTCAGGAAACACCCTCTCCTCCCCACTCCAGAGTGTGTGACAAAAACTCGAGAAATAGTCTTTTGTCATTCCTAGGATTCGGGCTGCTGCTTTGCCCTGCCTCCACCCCACATCCTTCCTGAGGGACAGCGCTTGCACAGCGGACGGAAAATCTGCACGCTATGGTAGCTGTAATTCAGAAAAGGGTTGCGGGAGAAGCTACCGGAAAGAGCTGGGAAGGCTCTCCTGTCGTCATCACTTGGGGGTGTCAGAGGTTTGCCCTGGCTTTTAACATCTTAGGGGTCACAAACCTCTTTGGGAATATGAAAACGTATAGATCCTCCCCCGAGAAAAATGCAGACACCAAGGGGCCTTTCAGACAACGGCAGGACATTCATGGACTCCCACGGCCTTTCTCATGCCCTGATGGAGGAGGGTGAGTGAATTGACGTGCTGTCCCCTCGGCTAGGGACAAGGAGTGAGAGTCAGGTCCTTCATTCATTCTCTTGTGAACCCTAGTCTGACCACCCCCCCTCCCAGGGCGGCCTCGGCGCTCCCGGGGCGCAGGGGAGGTGGACGCGCCGCTGGGCCGCTGCCCGCGGCCTCAAAGCCCCGCCAGCCCGGCCGGCGCCCCCTCCCCCAGCCCCTGCCCCCCCCCCCCCCCGCCGCGCGAGCCGCTTCCGCGCACGTGACCGCGGCTGAGCGTCGGGCTCTGACGAGTTGCAGGGAGCCGGCTGCTCCCGGCCCGCCGTCGCCCCGGCTCTGGCTCCGGCTGCGGCTGCCGCGGCTGCTGTGCCCCGAGCCCGCCCGGCGCCGAGGGCCGGGGCCCCGCGATGGAACCGTGAGTGCAGGCCCGGGCGGCGCGTGAGGGGGTGCGGAGCAGGGGTCCCCCGGGCGCCCGGGCCCGGACCTGGGGCTCCCGCGTCCCGCTCCCGGGAGCCCTGCCGCGGGTCCCCCCGCCCACGTGGAGCTCGGGGCGCAGCCGGGGCTTCGTGGGGGTGACTCGGCTCAGGGGCTCCTCCACGGGCCTGCCGGCCCGGCCGGAGTTAGTAGCGGAGACGGGGTCAGGGATCCAGGGCGGGCCTTGGCCCGAGCGCATCTCAGGAAGGCCCTGCGAGGCCAGCACTGGCCCTGCTCGTTCCCGGAGAGCCGGGTGACCCCCGTCCTTCCCCAGCGGAGCTCCAAGGAGATGGCTGAGGAGTGGCTGGTCCCTCCCGGAGCCCCCGCCCGGCCCCCCCCGCTGGGAAGGTGGTGATCCCGTGCCCCGGGCAGTGGCCCTGATCGTCACCTCTTGTGAAAAGCGCCCTGGGCGCCCTACTGCGTTTTGTGATGGAGCCCAGCGCCAGGTAGGGAGAGGCGCTCTCCATTGGCTTTTTGACGATTTTGCCACGTTGGGAGCCTGCTGCAGCCTCTTTAGATCTCGGGGATACCGAGGTTTATGAGTTTTACAATATGCTGACTTCGGACCTGTTATTTCTGTGAAGTTCAGGGGTTTTAATGAGGAAAAACCTGTCCAGGGCCCCATGGACGCCATCCCTAAAGCTTGCTTTTGATGCAACAGAGTCACCTGGGTGCCCCTCAGGGGACATGCGGAAAAGGAGGAGAGAGAATTAAAAAGAAGTTTAGCACTTGAGTTCCAAATGTGGAGAGAAGGGTTGCCCGGAGTCTCTGCAGCGTGGAGCAGGTTTGGCGGGCAGGTTCCCACAATTGAAGGCGGCCCTAAGGCGGGACTGTGTGAGTTCCTCTGTGCGTTTGAGGTTTTAGAGGTTTGCAGTGGACCCCTGCTGATTTCTCTGACTGTGGACATACCAGACGCAAGATCTGAGTGTGTTGCCTGAAAGCAAACACGTGTGGTGGAAGGAAAGGTTTTTCCTCCTGCTTCTGTAGAAGTTTCTGACTTGATCACTTTAACACAACATAGGAAAGCTGACTTGCACAAAATGTCAGTCCCAGACGGGTGTTTCAGAGGTCTGTCTTTTAATTAAACCCTAGACGGAGATAGGCTAGCAGTACTGCCTCTCTCCAGCTCCGGGGGCGCCATTCCTTTGTGGTATATGTGAATAGCACCGCTGGGAATACTGCGTGAAATGGTGACCTTGTGGCAGAGTGACAACGTAGCATGTTTAGGAGGTCCTCGCATACCGAGTCTCCTTGGGCCCGCACTGCACGGCAGCCGGGGTGGCATGTGGTGGCGTGATCTCCCTAGGACGTGGAGAGGCAGAGAGTTTGAAGCCGTGTGGGTGGTAGCTGACTGCAGTCCGTGTCTCCGGCGGGAGCCCTGTGCCCTGTTACCTGACAGCCAAGTAGACCAGGCTGAGCCAGTAACTAACGGAGGAGCTGTAAAACCACAGTTTGAATGAAGGACTTGAGTGGAGCCTTCGAGTCGCTCCCCCCCTGCGGAGGGTAGGCCATGCAGATGCTCTCCTGTTGAGCAAGGGGCCAGGGGTGTGCTTCTCTGGAGGTCAGCCAGCGACCATCGTCCAGCACTCAGAACGGCAGGGACCTGCAAGTCACAAAAAGTCTTTGGCAGCCAATAAACATCTTACCAAAAAAAAAAAAAAAAAGCCTGAAAATCTGAAGCGTGTGCGGGACTTCAGCGCCTGGTAGGGTCAAAGTGCTCTTGTTGGCAGATGTGACAAGGAGGCCCGTGGCGACAAAGGTGAGAAGTGACAGGAGCGGGAAGAGAAGCCAGGAGAAGGAACAGGCTGGGGGAGATTGGAAGAGGATAGAGGGGCCTGCAGGAGCACACCTAGGGGCCGGGGGATTCACGCAGTCCTGTTGCACTGACCTCCCTGTTCAGGTGCAGCCCAGCCTATTCTTTTCAAGAGGGCAGGAGAGATTGCCACCAAAATCAGTCAGACAAAAAGAGTTCCCAGTTCTAAAAACTTTATGCTTAAGTTTCCTGCAAACTCCATTCCTTTTCTGATGATGCCAGGGAAGCAAGAGCGCTGAGAGTTCCGGTGGGGGTGGGGGTGGGGGGTGGGGGGAGGATGGGGTAGGGCGTGTCTCAATCAGTTGCTAAATGTGACTAACAGGAACACCTGTTTGCGCGGTTCTTGCGTGGGCCCTGCGTGGCCGAGATTTCTCAGGTTCATTTGTTTCTTTGCTCTTAACTAGCATTTTTCTGCAAACTTCAATCAGGTTGCCTCTTGTGTGTCTTGATTGGCATTTACAGCCAGGTTTTTGTTTTTTTGTGTTTTTTTTTGCGGTACGCGGGCCTCTCACTGTTGTGGCCTCTCCCATTGCGGAGCACAGGCTCCGGACGCGCAGGCTCAACGGCCATGGCTCACGGGCCCAGCCGCTCCGCGGAATGTGGGATCCTCCCAGACCGGGACACGAACGCGTGTCCCCTGCATCGGCAGGTGGACTCTCAACCACTGCGCCACCAGGGAAACCCTGGCATTTACAGCCAGTTTTTAAAGAGTGTGTTTTACATGTCTCCGTCATCCTGGGTGCATTTAAGTGCAGAAGTGTGTTATTTAGATTTCTTTTCTGCAGCCGCGAAGGGGTGGCACAAATGAGCACAGTGGAGTCCAGCTGTGGTTGCTGTGGCCCAGGCCTTCTGAGTGTCCTGGTGCTTGAGGAGACAGCAGAGCTGGGTCAGAATCCTGTTCCTGCAGCCAGAGAGTTGTTTAGGATTGCGTCCTTTTGGGTGATTTATTTTCTGAGCCAGAAGGGTCTCTAAAGCTGATGAAAGCTGACATGGCGTTTACCGCGTACCAGGTTCTGCTGCAGCACTTCACGTACGTCGTTTCACGTAAGCCTCATAACCACCCTTCCCATGAAGAACTTTCTCTTATCCCAGTGTTACAGATGAGAAAACGGGGGTGCAGAGAAGTCAAGTGCGTTTCTCCAGGTCATGGCTAGTAAGTCACAGAGGATGGAAGCCCGGGAGTGGGCTCTAGGGCCCACAGTCTTGAGGTCGATATACTCCCCTGCCTCAGTAACAGCTGGCCCAGACTGAGTGTTAGCAAGGCTCCCTTGTCATAACTCGCTTCGTTGTCACAGCAGCCCTCGGCGGTGGGGTCCCTCAGTTTCCTGAATTTTACAGTTCAGGAACCAGAGGCCCCGGGAGGTGACGTTGTTCCCCCCAGGTCACCCTGCTGGTCAGTGGTGCAGGGCCTTCCAGCCCAGGCAGTCGGCCTCCAGAGCCCAAGTTCTTAACCACCGGGCCGCGCTGCCCAGTATGTGGCCGGCTTCTTTGTTCTGTTTGCCGTGGGAAGGGTATTCGATGACCTGACCAACGCGCTCCTGGCTGTGAGTCACTGGGCTTGCGGCCTGACAAGGATACACATGAATTCTTGGTTCCTTGAGAAGCTTAGAACATCGTTCATTAAAATACTTTTTGAGGTCGTTGGGCCTTGAATGTTTGTATAATGGCTTTTTTGAACAACTAAAGATAATTTTTCTGTGATATATTGAAGTTGGTTGATTGAAATTTCAGAATTCCTATTCTGTTCTTCTTCTCAGAGTTTCTCCCTCTCAAACCCTACTAAATGGTGGGTTATTTCAAAAGGAAAGTTTGGTGAGGGTGCCAAAGAGTGAGGGAGTGGTGGGCCTCCTTTCCACCCCTGACCCTGTGGATTCAAATCCCACCTCTGTCTCCTGCTGACCGGGACCTCAGCGGGTGTATACTTTCCCCAGCCTCTATTTTCCCATATATAAAATGGGCTGATGATACCTGCCTCACAGGGAAGCACCTGGCTGGGTACCAAGTAGGTGCATAGGGAGCACTGACCCCTCCTGCCCTTTCCTGCAGTTGGTTGGGTTCTGAACCAGAGGAGGGGACATTTTACATAGTGGATCATCAAGGATATCGGTTGGATGAAAACTGAGATTAAAAAAAAGGGGGGGCAGGGGAAAAGCACAACCATTACTATTAATAACTGACACGAGTGAGTTCTTCCTCTGTGCTTACTACACTGTTCTAAGTGTTTCATTTTTCGTCTGTGCTCCCACTGGTCCTGTGGGTGTCATTCTGCCTGTCTCTGGTTTGCAGACGAGGATGCTGACATCCTGAGAAGTTACCTGGTTGCCCAGGGAAGTGGGGGAGCCAGGATTTGAACCCAGCCTGACGGGCACCAGGCCAGTGCTCTGGGCCCCAGGAGACAAATGATTTTTATACAGATTGTGAGAAAAATAAAATCCTAACTAAAACTTGAGAACAGACTGAGAGATCAAAAATCCCTTTCCACTGCCCAGACTCTAATTTTTTAATTCTAAAGTGGGAAATCTGGGTATGAGGTGAGCAAACAGCAAAGTTTGTAATCCCGAAGCGGTTTCAGTCTTACCTGCCTGCTGCACCGTGACTTGAGGGGCTGAGACGGAATATGTAATTCTGTGGTGTCATAAAGATGCGTCAAACTTGGACAAGATCCATGATGGCATTTTTCTGGGAAAGAAGTCTTCAGATTGAATATCTATCAGTGCTTGCTTTGGTTTTCAAAAAAACAAAAAAACACACAATGTGATTCTGAGACCCCTGCAGCTCCTGGTGCTGTTTTCTCCTGCCTGGCCGCATGCTGGTTGGCCCCAGGGGCTCCGTCAAAGGCAGAGGTTGTGGTGCTGGTTTCCTCCCATCCTGCTCTCCGCATTGCTTAGAGACGTACCTCGAGGCATTTTCTCGCCCTCTCTGCTCACCCAAGTTCTGTCCATTTCATGGTCATTCTGCTCCAGGCCCATAAAGAGGCTCATTGAGTGCTTGCCTCCCCTACAGTTTCTTTCTAGTGCCGCTTTATTAACTCCTCTGAGACCTGCGTGGGAGGGAGAAGTGCTTAGTGGGAAAAGGACTGTTGGCTGTGGCCTGTCGGGAGTGCTTGATGGCCCTAATGGGGACACAGGCTTTCCCGCTGGCCGGTGAAGGAAAGGGCGTCTGAACAAGGGTGTGACCTCAGCGGGAGGTCAGGGGTCTGGTTTTCGATGCGTCACACTCGAGATGCCTACCAGGTATCCAAGTGGAGCTGTCAAGTAGGCTTTTCATGGAAGTCCAGGGTCCAGCTGGGCTGAGATACGAATGTGCATTGTCTCTAAAGCCTGAAACAGGATGAGGTCACCTGGGGAGTGAGAGTAGAGAAGAGAGGCCTAGAGCAGCATCGTGCCAAGGAGCCCCAGTAAGGTGAAGATGGTGCTCGCCTGTGGAGAGCCCTGCAGAGTAAGTTCTCCAGCCGTTCTCTCATGGGAATTGATGTCTCCAGAGATTCGCCTCCTTTGGAAGCGTCTCTTGGAAGTGGCCATGAATATGCATCATGGAGGGAAGGCAGGGCTTACAGTGATTTGGATTAAAGCTGCAATTTTGGGCGTTGGCTTTCCAAGAAATGTATTTTTAGTTTCTCTAGGAAATATGTCTGTGATATTGTAAATTACCCATGAAAATTGAGATTAATTTAGCAGGAACCTAAAGAGTACAAGCTGGTGCCAAGGCGACAATCTGTTCCATTGCATTTGAAAGGTCTTCCAAGGGCATGGGGGCTCCAAAGAGACCAGAATTTTTGAGTGTGTTTTAGATGCCTGAGTGTGGAAAGATCCATGGACCTGGAGAGGAAGACTGAGGTATGGGACCCATCAGGAGAAGAAAAAGAGAGACACTGATGGTGAGCTGGCAGGGTTTTGTAGGAAGTCTTCCTGCCGTGGTTATCTAGGTAGAAGACTGCATCGGCAGCGGTGCTTGACCTGGCCAGGTTGCATGGGGAAATGGGGAGCCCCTTCCCTGCTCCCTGGCATCTCACCACCAATTTGAGGGAACTACATGAACACTTTGGAGAAAACTAATAAAAGTTGAGTCGAATAGATGTTTTCTGAATGCGCACCACGTGTCTGTCTGGTGTCCATGTGGGTAGATTGATGCTTTATTTTCAAGCACTCAGCTATGTAGTGCAGGCCACACATGTTGTAGTGGTTTAAAGGCCTGGGCAGCCATGAGAGGTGGAGAAGCGAGGGAAAGCTTCATGGAGAAGGTGGGACACACAGGTGAGCCATGAATGCTGGGTCTGATTTGGATAGTTTGGTAGGGAGAAGAGAGAGCGTTTCCGATCAGGAGAGCAGTACCTGAATGGGCTAGTCTGGACTCAGGCTTGACCACGGTGGGAAGCTTTATAGAATTTAAGCGCGAAGCCCTGGAGTCTGACGCCTGTGTTTGAATGCAGCCTCTGCTTTGAGATCTAGGGCAGGTCACCTACCTTGCTGAGCCTCAGCTTTCTCATCTGTGAGATGGGGCTGTTAGTAGTCTCTACCTGAGAAGGCAGCTGTGCTGACTAAGGAGGTAGTGATTCTCGCAGGGTACATGCAGGACGGTGGGAACTTAGGGGCGGATTTGGGGGCCTCGAAGGCCATAGGAAGGCGTTTAAACTCAGTCGAGTTGCTCTCTGTGTCGGAGTAGCATGTTAACAGTGCCATAATACCCGCACAGGAAGGCGCACCTGGAAGGCTGCTGCAGGGGCTGAGTGGGAGGTGATGAGGGCCTGGACTGCGGGACTGGTGTGCTGGGGGTGTAGAGAAGAGAGGCATCACCTCTTCCGGGCTGGCTGTGTGGGATGAATGAGAGGCGGACGTCGGAGGTGACTCCAGGGTTTCTGGAGGTGGGGATGGAGAAAGCAGAGAGGCCAGAAATGGGCAGTGGAAGCAGGTTTTTCGTTTATGTTATTTTGTTTTTTAATGGGTTCAGTCTTAAACCTATTGACCGTGACGGGATGTAGGACTCCTAAGGGAAAGTGTCTTGGGAGCCACGAGTTTTGAGTGGGGTCGGGGCAGGCAGGACGCTGGGGATGGTCCTGGAGGCGGAAGGACCGTTAACGAGGAAGCAGGAGGTCCACGGGTGTTGGAGGGTCCGCGTGGGGTCCTGACTCTGGGATGGAGAGTTGCCAGAAGCGGGTGGGCGACTGTAGACGAGGAGATGAGGGTGGCTTGGAGCCCGCTGGGTGCTCGGCCGCGTCTGTTTTCCGCGTCAAAGTCTGACCTCTGAGCAGAGGCGCTCCTCCGGCTGGCGGCCGATCACAGGGCGTGAGGGCTGTCTGCTCACGGGGACACGCCCGGCTGTGGGCTGCTTCACGTTGGCTGGGCTGTTCAGCAGGCGGCGGGGCTGGGCAGCAGGCAGAGGAGCCGCCGGGTGCGGCGTCGGGGCAGGAAGCCAGGAGGCAGGCGGCGAGCGTGAGGGGCCGGGCGAAGCCCGCGGGGGCGGCCCGGGCTGCTCTCCGTGACTCTTCGCCGCCGCGGCTTCTGCCGCCGTCACGACGGCGCCCGGGAGTTCTGTGGACTGTGCTCAGCCGTGTGGGCCTGTGGTTTGTCGGGAATCACGTGCGGTCCCCGAGGTGCCGGGAGCCTCTGGGTTCTCGGCGAACTGCTTCGGAGCTTCCAGTGACGCGTCGTGAGTAGGCCGGTGGAGACGGAGGCGTCGCCAGCTGGGTCCTGCAGTCTGGGCGCGGGCCCGCGGCCCGGGACACCGAGGCTGCAGCGTCCCCCCGACGTGAGGCTGCCTGAGGCGGTGTCCTGCCGCTCGGGAGACGGGGACGGAGGGAAACGAGGCCCGTGCCCACCCTGTCCCCAGCGAGCCCTGGTCAGCGGGGCTGCTTGTGCCGTGACATCTGCTCACGCGGGGGCTTGTTTTGCTGCCTCCGTGTCTTTTTTTTGTCCAGCTGGGTGAGGCTTGATTGCCGAAGCAGGGACGTATCTAATAAATTGGATTGAAGTGGAAGTTTTAAGGAAGGGGAAACGACAGACCTTTATTGAGTTCCCGAGGAGAAAACTGGAAAAATACCCAGCGTGGTCCGTGTGCTGCGGGCGTTTGACCTTGTGCCGTCGTCTTTCTGAACCCTCTTTCTTCAGCGCTCCTTCTCACCTGCTGAGTAGCTGGGCTTTTATAGTAAATCATTGATAATGCGTTTTGTTGATAATGTTTTAAAAATCAAATTTTAGATATAACTTTTCTTATTCTGTTTTCCTCTGCTTCCAAACCCTCCGTTCTGTGCTTTCACCTCTGCTGGGGAGCCCTTGGTGCCCCTCAGAGCCCCAGGGTCACCCCGAGAGCAGCCCGGGGGAAGGGGGGCCATGAATGACTTTGTGTAATTTTTTTAAACAACTTTCGATTTACAGAAAAGTGGCCAAGACTGTACCGAGTGTTTCTGCACACCCTTCACGGGGCTTCCCCTCGTGTCGGTGTCCAGAACCCGTGGCACGTTTGTCAGCGCTCAGGTCGGCATCGGGGCAGTGCTGTTCACACCTGACCGTGTTTGCACGTCCCCAGCATCCAGTCCGTTTAGCTTCATGCGCCGTTGCTCCACGTAGAGATGCGCAGCTACGAGGAAGTCTTCCCTCTTCAGGGTGTGCTGAGGCCTCTCATGGGAGGGGGACGAGGGGACAGGGAAGCGACACAGGAGCCCTTCCTCGTGCCAGCCCTGCACTCCACCCGGCTTCCACAGAGGCCCTCGTGGGGTGGGGGGCGGGGTCCGCTCGCTTCCGTCCTGCTTCCCAGAGCCTCCTTCCCGCAGCGCCGGGACCGCCAAGGGCAGAGCTGTGGCATCTTGGGCAAGAGTCCTGCTGTCTCTAGACCTCGGGCTCCCCGTGTGCAAATCCAAGGAGCCGGACTTCTTCCCTGACGTGATTTCTGGCTCTAATGGCGTAAGGCTTTTGGGCCTTTTAGGATCTTTAGGGTCCAAAATCTGAGTTGGGATTAGGCCACTTAATTCACGAGCTCTCGCTCCCCACGCACAGCGGGGTCATTGGTGGTCCAACCTTCAGACCTGAGTCCCAGAGGGAAAAACACTGGTTCCTTTATTTCTTCACTGGTCCCGTCACCCAGTGAAGCATGGGCATGCCCATCTGAAAGTTCACTCACCTGGGCCTGGCAGGAGAGCGCTGACTCAGTGTCAGCAAAGCCACGTCAGGGAGACTTAGGGCCACCTTTGCCCTGGGATGCCGCCCAGCTTGTTTCCAGCTCGGGACGGCTGCCTTGGCCGTGTAAGGGAGAGGGTGCGCATGTGCACACGGCCGTGAACTTGATACCGCAAGAGCAAACAGCCTTCCCTCCCTTTCCGGTTCAGAGCCCGATTCTCCCCCTCCCGGTGGGGGGCAGTTGTCACCTTCCTGAGAGGCAGGCATGAGAAATTCCTCCTGCCCGCTCAGCTCCCCAGACCAGGAAGTGCTGGGCACGGAAGAGGACGTCGGGAGCAAAGCAAGACAGAACACCCCCCTGGCTCTCATCTTTCGGGGCTCTGGGCCTCCCCAGCGGGCTACAGGGTGGGGGGCCGGCCTCCCCTTTGTCTCGGGGGAATCGGAGCTGGGCCTGCACCTGCGTTCCAGCCTGTCTGGGGCTGCCTGTAGGGGCGGCGCTGAGGACCTGCCACTCTCCAGCGTTTATGTCTGTCCTTCCCAGACTTCCCTTTTGTTTCCTGGCTCCTGGTGTAGGGAGTTCTAAAAGAGAAGTGAGACCTACCCCACCACCATTGTCTTCTGACCAAAGAAAGAAGTAGGGGTGAACAGGAGGGAGCCGATGCTCGGGTGTTAGGACGCATCCTCTGAATCGCTTTCATATCCGTGTCACTCGCAGAGAACCGCAGCAGCGTGCTGAGTTGCATCAAAAGCAGACCCCAAGTGAAGGCCAGGCTGAGCCTCACCACGATGGGTGAGGCCAGTGAGGGGGGGAGCCCTGGACAGGAAACACAAAGCTGGGGGCTGGCGGGAAGACCGGCTAGGACATACGATTCCGGGGCGCCTGGAACCCCCAGTCTGGGCTTGACTGTGGCATCTGCGTGTGAGGAGTTAGGGTCCTCCCTGCGCCTGGACTCTGCTCTAGCTGCTGAAAACGGGGGTGTGGAGGGGTTCAGCCCTGCTCTGTGGCCTGGCGAACGTGCCCCGAGTGGGCTTTGAAGCGCCTTCTCCTGCCACAAGGGTGGGGTTTGCCTGGCCCCCTGCGGC